>NC_033794.1:37999779-38035514 GCF_001876935.1 Asparagus officinalis
CCGCCCTTATATTTTTTTTGTTTTTTTTCTTCTTTTTATCCTTTTGTTGTACTTCCACCTACTCCCTCTTATTCTAAAATTCAAATTAGAGTTCATTCCCCCCTAAAACTCCTCCATCTTCTTCCTCTTATCAAAACTCCTCATAATCCAGTATTTCTTTTTTCTTCAAGAACTCCTAACTCATTCAAACTCTTGCCTTTAAAACCCTAAACCCCTCCAAGGATTTCGGATTTCTCTTCTTCATTGGCCGAAAATTTCCTCTCTCCAAGCCTAGGGTTTGTGGAATCTCCAAATTCAAGACTTGGGTTCTTGAGTTGGGTAAGTTTCTTTTTCATCCCCTCTATGTTGCACACTTGATTTTGGTCAAAATGTTTATGGTTTGGATGTAAAGATTAAAACTTTACTCTTTTAGTGTGGGTATGTAGTTAAAAATTCATGAATTTGTATGCAAAGATTGTAGCTTTTTGCTCTCATGAAGTGGGTTTTGAATATGGCTGAAAATTGAGGGGTTTTTATGCAAATTTAAAAGCCGAAATTTTTTGGGGACTTTTGTGCATAAGAGGGCCGAAACTTTGAGGGGGTGTTATGCAAGAGGACTAAAATTTTGGGGCTTGGTTGTATACTAATTTGGCCAAAAATTGTAAGGGGTGCTTCATGCAAAAAGACCAAATTTTGTTGGGGGTTTTATGTGCAAAAAGGCCGATAATTTGTTGAGGGGGTATTTTGCGAAAAGGCTAAAATTTTGGGGCTGAAATTTCATGAGTTTGGGCTACATACCCATGGCCAAATTTTAAATGTGTTCATGGCCAAAGTTGAGCCTTGAACATGAGGGGTATTTTGGGTATTTCACCCCAAAGTTGATCATGAGGGTTTTAAATGTAAATTGAACACATTGTTTGTATGTATGGAATCTGTAGGTTTAATTAGACTTCAACCGTAAAATCCCATTTTATTTGTAGGATTTTGGTTAAAATTCATAATTTCCTTTTTTATTTTGGGTTTTCGAATTCATGATTGTACCTGACTCGTTGATTTTTGTTGCAGATTAACCATGTCTCCGCATTGATCACGCTTTCATAGGAGTCGCTCATCATTGTTCGCGGAAAAATTGTTGCTTTCATTGAAGTCATTGCACTCTTTGGCAATTGTTTATCGATTACACAAAGATCCGGTCTTTTTATAAGATCCGGTTACAACGAGATCAAAAAAAAATAAAAATTACAACTTTTTCCTTGTATGTCGAACGAATCGCGAGATCCTGTTTTGCGGTCTCTCGCTTGTGTGGGTTCTTTGCCAGCGCCGGGGTTAATCCGTGGACCACCGCGCGATCTTGATCCGGTCGGATCTACACGGTATAGCGGGTGTTATCTCACGAAGGAAATAACAGCCGGGGGGATTATTTCACCAAGGAAATAATAGCCCGTAGTTATCGAAATCGACCAAGCAAAATCGAGACTCTTCTCGGGATCAAAGGCCAAGCTTTGATCCGGAGGGAAACCGTGTAGATCTCAAATCTGATCTCTTTCGAACTCCTGCCTTATTTGGCGTGGATGATTGCCAAGAACCTGATCTGGAAGTCCGTGTATTCTAAGCTTTGAAATCTGAGGTTGAGCTCTCAATCCAACAGCGTTTCGGCTCCAAAATTCCAACCCTTCACAAATGAGCCCCCCTAGCCTATTTATAGGCACTCAGACCTGTGCCTTGGCACAGGTGGCCGGCCACCTTGTTGCGCTTCGCGCCACACGCAGCCCCCAAAGTGGCCTCCGGCCACGAGACTATGTTGGTGCTCGGTTTTGGCCGTGTCCTGTCCAAAGGTGTGTGGATTATTTCGACGTTTTCAGGTCTCGCTGTTTGATTTGACTCTCTGATTTGTTGATCTGAATCATGATTTGGCAGTAAACCGCCTCGCGTTGATCTGAACTCTGATTTGGAAGTCCGGATTTCGCCCGATTTGGCAGTAAATACCGCGTTTGGCTTCGAGTTCGAATCCGTTCCACCGGTTGGATGACTCGTTGACTCACTAACCGCGTTAGCTTGATTCCGCACGGAGAGTGGATGGTATTCCAGCTTGTTTGCGTCGCCGATTCCCCTAACTCGTCGCTTGATTAATCCGCTCGTCGCGTCTAACTGATTCTCCCCGCGTGTTGTGGTCCAACGATCGTGTTTGGATATGTCGCCCAATGGTTCGTCGGTTTGTGCCGAGCTGTGCTAAGGGACCTATAAGCAATTTTATATGCCTACAGATACCCCCTCCAAAGTATTTCAGCCTCGTTCTTTTATAGAAGAGTCTGGAATACTTTGGATATGATTGTCCCAACCTTCAGTTGGTGTAACGGGACCTTGGAATGGCTTCTGTTCTTGATTCCTTCAATCCTTCAGGCTATTCGGTGCTTTGTCGAATGTCTGTAAGGGTTCCGGTGCTGCATTTATTGTCTGACCGTTGTCGGAATTTTGAACTTGAAGTCGATTCTTAATTTTCTGATCTTTAGCTCGTGTTTGCTGGTTCAACATAGAACTGACCATCGATTGTTGGCGTTGATCTCTCATTTGCGACGCGTTGTCCGGCGTAGTGTTGTTGAGTTATCATTAAGAGTATTTTTAGAAAAATATTCTCCAGGAACTTCTCAACCAAAAATAGGGAATAGTTTATACTCGTATACCTTATTGGAGTATTTTCATGTCTGAATGAGCCGAACCGGCATAATAATGACTCAAAAAGGCAGTAATTAGGCTCAAAAAATTTTCCGACCCTTCCGAATGTGTGGGAGAGGAAAGAATAAACAAAGGACCGAACCTTCGGTCGATTTGAAGTCGTTTCGATGCTCGGTTCAGCTTCAATTTGAATTCTGGTTCAAATCTGGTTCAAACTGGTTCAACCTGGTTCAAGACTGGTTCAACCTGGTTCAAGGCTGGTTCAGCCTCGTTTGAACTAATTATTTCTATCACATCGTGCTGACTCAGGGTTTCAGATCACTGTTTATTGACTTTTGGTCGCAACGCGTTGACTGGCGTTGACCTAGGGGTACGCGTTGACCCTAGGGTTTCGAACGTCGTACGTTGACTGTTTGATCGCAACGTGTTGACTGGCGTTGACCTAGGGTTACGCGTTGACCGGCGTTGACCCTAGGGTTTCGAACGTCGTACGTCGACTGTTTGATCGCAACGCGTTGACTAGCGTTGACCTAGAGTTATGCGTTGACTTTTATTGCCACGCGTTAACCTTGGGTCTACACAGTTTAAGCTCTTAAGGTGGTGGAGCGTGGCGGTCCCAAATGCTGGGGCTGCAGGACCAACTATTAAAGTTGATTCGTCTGCGGATACATATCTTATCCCGAAGTCGTTGGATGCTCAAATCACGAGACCAACTAATGAAGCTGATGCGTCAGTGATTCTCGCATTTATAGGATTTTTGGCAAACCCCCAGCCATCAACGGGTTTGATGCGCCTTTACCGACTACCGTTTGAGTCGGGCTAGCATGCGGATTGTTTAAGTCCGTTCCGCATGTGACGTTATGCTAAAAGAGTTAACCCTTTTAGTGCTACGATATTGAATACGTAGACTTCGTCTTTCTCCTGTGAAAAGACTAAACAGCAACGTGTATCAGACGTTGACTTAGGATTTTTGGCAATTCCTCAGCCCTCAACGGATTTGACATGCTTTTACCGATTACCGTTTGAATCGGGCTTACATGCGGATTGTCTCAAGTCCGTTCCGCATGTGACGTTGTGCTAAAGGAATGAACTATCTTAGACTTGATGCTACGACTTCGAATACGTAGACTTTGTCTTTCTCACGGGAATAGACTACCCGGCGACGTGTGTTAGGCGTTGACTTTAAGATTTTTGGCTAACCCCCAGCCTTCAACGGATTTGATTAGCCTTTACCGACTACCGTTTGAGTCGGGCTAGCATGCGGATTGTCTAAATCTGTTCCGCATGTAACGTTGTGCTAAGAGAGTGAATTCTCTAAGACATTGTGCTACGACTTCGAATACGTAGACTTTGCCATTGTTACGGGAATAGGCTACCCAGCAACGTGTATTAGACGCTGACTTATCCCTACTTAGGCTTCGGGATAAAATACCCCAGACTGGTATTCTGGTGTCTTTTTCAATCGGTAAAAGACTAAACCGGCGACGCGTGTTAGGCGTCGGCATATCCTTTCTTAGGATTCAGGATGAAATTCCCATGCGTGTAAGGCATGGATTTTGGTGTTATTAATAACAACCTGCCACAATGTTGAATATGTGAACGGGTGTTCTTTTTAAACGGTTAAGAACTGACCGGCAGCGCGTGTCAGGCGCACTTATCCCTGCTTAGATTTCAGGACAGAATACCCCAGAATCGAACTCTGGTGTCTTTTTCTACGGAGAAAGACTAAACCGGCAGCGCGTGTTAGGCGCAGACTTATCCCTGCTTAGGATTCGGGATAAACTTCCTAGGATGAATCCTAGATTGACAAATTTTGGAAAAGGTTGGTGCGGGAAAGGAAGAATTTTAAGTTCTATTTCCCGATCTTCTTTTAGGGTGAAGGCGAACCCGAATACAAGGAAGGAAGAATTTTATATTCTATTCCTTGATTCTGGAAAGGAAGAATTTTATATTCTATTTCCAGCACAAAAGAAACTAGAAGTGGGATCTCCACTCCGAGAATCTGGAAAAATCTAGATAAACTTGCCTTTTATAGGATTGGTTATCTAAACTGAAGATGAGTTCCTTGTTTATCGAAGTGAAATTTCAACTTCGGTTATAACCATGAGAAGGCTTAACCAAAGAGAAAAAGAAGGGAGTTCTTTCGTTTATCGAAAGGGGACTCTGAACTGAAAGTGGACCTCTTGTTCATGGAGAGAGTCAAGAGGGCCAGAAAGAAACTTTTGGTGGACTCACTGTCAATTGAAATTGATCAGGGAGGGATTTTGGTGGTAAAAATGATTTTGGGTTATCCTCTAGAATATTAAGTATAATATTCTACAAGGAACTTCCCGGTAAATGGGTTATCCTGAATGTACTAGGGATAGTACTTTTTCAGGAACTTCCCATTTATTGGCATTAATTACCTGGCGCCCTCTTGAGTAATCAGGCGATATGCGCCGTTTGAGTAGACTGTGTCTATCACAAACGGTCCTTCCCATTTGGGTTCAAATTTACCTTTCTTCTTGGAGTTGAGGATTATCGGTCGGCGAGCAGCGATGACGTTTCTGATGTTGTTCTTCCGTCGTCATCTCTGTCGCGAGGGCGATCCGAAGGGATGGAATTTGAATCTCCAATGGTAGCGCAGCTTCACATCCATATACCAACGAATATAGGGTGGCTCCTGTAGGTGTGCGTATGGTGGTGCGATAAGCCCAGAGTGCTTCACCGAGTTTATCATCCCAGTCTCGTTTAATGGTCTTCACGAGCTTTGACAGGATCTTAATGATCGTTTTGTTAAACGCTTCAGCTAATCCATTCGCAGTGGGATAATAAGCTGTTGACGAAACATCTTGAATTTTGAACTTGTCACAAAACCTGACGAAGGCGTTGCTTATGAACTGCGGACCGTTGTCATGAATGATCCGTCTCGGCACGCCGTGTCTGTATATGACATGATGCTTGATGAAATTGATGACATTGTTCGTCTTTACTTCTTTAAGCGGAATTGCTTCAGTCCACTTTGAAAAGTAATCCGTGATTGCGAGAATGAATCGATCACCTTTGACTGAAGGGGGAAAAATAGGACCGACGATGTCCATACCCCATGTCTCGAATGGTCAAGACGTGGTTGACGTGTGTAAACGCTCCGGTGGTTGGTGCATATAATTTGCATGTACTTGACAATCATGACATTCTCGGGCGTATTCGATTGCGTCACGAACCATTGTTGGCCAAAAATATCCCATTCTCCTGATACGATCATACAGTTTGGGACCGGGCTGATGCGCACCACATTCTCCTTCGTGTGCTTCCTTAAGAACTTCTTCTGCTTCTTTGTTCGAAAGGCATCGGAGTAACAAACAATCGTATCCTCTACGGTATAATGTATGGGTCTCGGTATTCCAGTGCATCCGCATAAGCGTTCTAGAGACGAGGGATGTATTCAATAAAGAATTCTTCAAAAGAATCTGTCATTTTGATGTCTTTTTGGTGGTACGGGATCAGGTCTTGGTTCCTGACTTCATACTCTCCACGGACTTGGTTGACTATCAATTGAGAATCCCCAAAAGCTTCGAGATATTCGACCCCCAGCTCCTTGGCGAAACTGAGTCCAATGAGAAGTGCATTGTACTCGGCTACGTTATTGGAACATGGACTAGTCAGTGAATAAGCCCGAGGCATCACATGCTTCCCTGGGGAAATTAAGACAACTCCAACTCCGGAGGAAACTGTAGAACATCTGGGGGTTATTGCCCTATTAACTTCTCTCGAAGCACCATCAAAGTATAATTGCCATACTTGTTGGTGTGATGTAGTGTTAACCTCGTGGGTTTCATCTGGCAAGTCATCATATACTTCTGCCGTATCCGTTGTCGGGTTTGCCGCCAAAAGATTACAAATCGCTTGTTCTTTGATCGACTTCTGCTGTTTGAAGTGCAAATCATATTGGGACAAGATAAGGGCCCACTTCGCTAACCGCCAATTCATAGAGGCCGGTTGCGTCATAAATACCCGTACTGGATTAACGTTAGAAATGACGTAAATCGTCTGCCCAACTAAGTAATGTCACATCTTTTGCACTGCGAATACTAATGCGAGGTATTCTTTCTCAATCATTGGATACATAGACTCGGCGCCTATCAAGGTCCGACTTAGGTAATAGACTGCCTGTTCGTGACCATTATCATCGTCTTGCGCTAGTAAGGTACTTATCGAGTGGTTCATCGCCTTGAGATAAATCAAGAACGGTCTACCTAATTTTGGTACGACGAGAATAGGAGGATTTGTAAAATATGTTTTGATGTCTTCGAATGCTTTTTGGCAGGCGTCGTCCCAAATAAATGACACACCTTTCTTGTTTAGCTTAGAGAATGGTTGGCACTTCCCAGAAAGATTTAAGATGAACCGCCGGATGTAAGCTAACCGCCCTTGCAATCCTCTGAGTTCTCTTAGATTTCTAGGGGGTTACAGTTCATGTATCGCCTTCACCTTATCAGGATCGATATGTATACCTTTAGTGGTGACGACGAATCCAAGGAATTTTCCGCTGGACATTCCAAGGAAGGATTTAGTGGGGTTCATCTTCAATTGGTGACTCCGCATGAGATCGAACATCGTCTTCAAGTCTTTGATGTGATCTTCTTTGTTGCGGCTCTTTACAACTAAATCATCAACGTAGCACTCGACTGTTTTCCTGAGATGTTATTGGAAAATCTTAGTCATTGCTCGCTGGTACGTGGCGCCTGCATTCTTTAGACCGAAAGGCATCACCGTGTAGCAAAAGACACCGAGGGGCGTTCTGAACGCTGTATGCTTCTCGTCATCTGGGTGCATCTTGATTTGGTTATATCCTGAAAAACCATCCATAAAAGACATTCTTTCAAATCCGCACGTATTGTCGATAATGACATCTGTGATTGGGAGAGGAAAGTCGTCTTTTGGACATGCCGTATTCAGATCTCTGAAGTCGATGCAAATCCTGATTTTACCGTTCTTCTTCATGACTGGAACAATATTGGCTAGCTAGTCTGGATGTTGTTCCTCTCGGATAAATCCTGATTCGATCAATTTCTTAACCTCTGCCTCAATGACTTCCATAATCTGCGGACGAAACCATCTCTGCTGTTGTTTGACAGGTTTGGCATCCGACTTGATATCGAGGCGTTGCATTGCCATATTAGGGTCGAGCCCTGGCATGTCTTCATAGTTCCAAGCGAAGACGTCAATATATTCCCTGATGAGAGCAATTAATTCCTCTTTCTCATTTGAGGGAAGACTATCGCTGATGAATATCGGCTTTGGGTTGGCCTCGTCGCCCATGTTAACTTGGACTATTTTATCTTCAGTGGGGGGTTCTCTCTGTTCGAACCTATCACCATACTGCATGTTCAGGTGATGAACCCACGGGTCTTCCCATGTTGGCATTTGATCATCGTTCTCTATTGTGGACGGATCAGCTGTAGCCATGTTCGCCATTAGGGCTTTGAATGCTTCCCCCAGACTTGTATCGGAATCCCATTCCGAGGCATCTGACGAATTTCCATCTTTGTATTGCTCAGATAATTGGTTATTGATTAACCAGCAACATTCGTCTTCTGAAGAAGATTCATACCCTAACCCTCGTCCGTATTTATAATAATCGTCTGGTTTCCCTTTTGATACATATGCCGCTTTGGCTGGAACATGAGGACCTCGATCGAAGTATAGACCTTCTCCGAGTGTGAAATCATACCCCTGCTTTTCCATGAGCTTGCTCGCTTCCGGACTATACTTAGATAGATGCTGACCAGGTTTGTCATCATTCTCATCTTCGCTTAAGAAATGATCTGGTAATGGAGAGCTTTTTCCTTTACCGTAAATCACTTCTTTTTCGCCTCCTATTTTGGTCGGGATGACCAGGGTTGTTCCGAACGAATGCTGGAGACATTCCTTCGCTATATAGGACGATCGAAGCGGCATATATAGATCGGGATTATCATACAATTCTTTTATCACATCATCAAGAGACGGGGAGTACTCTAAATCATTATTTATTTCATTATTGGCAAGTTGCCAGTTACAACTGCCCTCCGACGATTGTTCATCGTCGAGGTTGATTACAAAGGGTACAATGTCGTTTAAAATATAACCTCCATTGTAATCAATTCTGGCTTCGGTATCAGCTTCTTCTCCGCTGTCCGTGCCATGGGCCGATGATTCCGTATCGGATTCGTTACCATAAAGGAGAGAATCAGTAAAATAATTCTTATGCCCTTTGAATGGTTGTTTATCCACGACCACCGTCCTAACCTTGTTATCAGTGTCAACATATTTCAAACACTGATGGAGAGTGGAGGGGATTATAACGTTACTATGGATCCAAGGCCGACCCAATAGTAAGTTATATGAAGTCTCGGCATCGATCACATAACATGTGACTTCCGTCTTCAAATCTCCCATTTGACACTTTACCCAGATTTTACCCAAGGGTCTTGACCCGCTAGTGTTGAATCCATAGATAACAGTGCCTGTGGACGCCAACTTCGGCATAATACTCACAGCAGAACCCGGATCCACTTGGATTCGGTTGACTTTGCTGGAGCCAATGTATCCAATGAAATATAGGGGTCGATCATGGTTTGAATTCTTCATCTGCATATCCTCTTTGGTGAAGGTAATGCAGGGAAGGCTTTTGGCTGCTATGTTGCAGTGTTGAATTAACTGCCCTGACTCTTCAAGTTCCGGCTTGATCCGAGTAAGGAACACTTCTGAATTGGCCAAGGCTTCTTGCAAGGCTTCCCTTGTTTCTTTGGACAACCGTAGCAACTCATATAGTGTTATCCGCGCTGGAATGTTAGCCAGTTGAGCCATAATATCGAAGACGTGCGGAGTATTCGAGCTTTCTGGTTTGTCTCTTCCAATTGGCCGATTGAAACGAGACTGCTTCGGATTCTGTACCTCTTGGGGATTTGCGGCTTTTCAGCAGCTACCGGAGGAGTTGCAACAACCCCCAGCTCCGTGAGAGTTTTAGCATTTGGGTTAGAGGTTTCAGGGTATTTATAATGGTATTCATTCCCCCTTCTTGTAGCGAACGATTCTTGCTCCTCTTCAGAAAGCGGGAAGGTAGGAGCTTCATTACCATCTTCTTCAAAGATCGCGGAGGTAGCATTGCAGGACCTGCCTTTACCCTTTTTGGTCGAGGAAGTCGTCCACTGATCGTCTTCAATTAGATCGGGATGAACCCAGAGGATTTCGCCGTTTGGGGCTGTGTGTGGCACAAGTCCTTTTTGGCGCTGTCCATGTGGGTCATCATTCACTGTCTTCATTCCAACTTTGGTGATGCGCTTTGGTTCAAACCATGTTGTGGGCACTGATCCAAAGCTGATTGACACCGTATTTGCTCCGACATTTTTGGACGGCTTCGAGGTTATGACGCCTACATCAATTAACGCCTGGATCTTATCCTTGAGATGGTAGCATGACTTTGTAGGGTGATGGACCGCTCTATGGTATGAGCAATACTTTGGATCCGTCACTTTGCTAGCTCCTTCTTGATCCACGATCGCCGGCAGCTGGATTTTGTTATTTTCCAACAGGTACTTAAAGATGCCGGGAACTTCGTCATCTTTGAAGGAGTACACTTTGGGAAATCTTGGCTCCGAAGATTTCTGCTTCTGAGGCCGTTGTTGCCACTACGACTGCGATTGTTGTGGTGTTCGTTGCTGCGGCTGTTGCTGAGGTTACAATTGGAAAGTTTGATTAGCATCAACTGCATTAGCATGTGCCTTACCTTTCCCTCGTGGGACGAAATTCTATTGCGGAGCATTCGTCGCCTGTTGGCCTTTTTTCGCCTTCTTTCTTCTGAGGAATCGCTCGGCTTGCTCTCCTCGGACCTTCAAATCCTTCCATGTTTTGGACGGTGCTGTCCCCATTGCTTCCAACACGTCCAATGCGAGGTTGTTGTGGCAAGTCTGGAGAATGAACTCTTCAGTGATCGGGTCCCGACAGTTCATCGCCTTGTTCCGGAACCTTTTGACGAAGGTATCAACCAATTCCCCATCTTTTTGTTTCTCGTCAAGCAACAACCCGATGGATATCTCGGTGTCATCGTCAAAGAAGTTAGTGAGGAATTTAGTCTCCATGTCGTCCCAGCTATTCACGCTTCCTGGCTTGAGGCGACGATACCAATCGAAGGCGACTCTACGAAGAGTGCCAACGAAGGATCGTACCATCAGAGGCTCATTACCAGAGATAACTCCGACGACTTGGGTCGCCTTGCTGGTTCGTTAATGCTTGGATTTGTTGGTCATGCATTTCTCTCATGTTCTGCATGGCCATCTGCATTTCGAACCTGAAGCTCTCCTGTTGTTTAGCCATGGCCTCTTCAAGCATCTTGGCCACTTGTTCCACACTTATCATAAATGACTCGCGGGGTTGTCCCTCACTGGACACCGTATTATCTGATGCGACCGCTGAGCCGGCATCCGATTCTTCATCTTCCGAAGGTAATCTTGTCCGAACCCTACCATAAGTTGCTCGTTTGATGGTTCCAGACTGCAGACGGGTCATACGCCGGGGTGCTTTCAGAATCGACTCGAGATTATCCCATGCCGATGTCCCTTTGCTGGTCATGTTAGTGGTGACCCTTGGAAATTCTCCGTCTTCGACTACCGCTCTCCTTCGTCGGAAACGCCTAGGCCTTGGTTTTGGCATTTCGGCACTGAGTCTTTCGAAAACCGAAACTCTTTCAGGAACTGTCTTGATGCAGTTACACTCAGACAATACCGCCCGAATGAGTTTGGAACAGGGGCATTGAGTTTCTAATTCTCGAGGACTCCTCTTCCTGGTTTTTCTCGTACTCTCGTCACGATAGTACAACTCGTCAGCTTGACAATCGGAGTAACCTATCGTTTGTGGGCACGACTTCCCAGGTATAACGTCATCATCATCAGACAACAACGTTTCCTTCTGAGGGCGGACTGCCTTTTTAGGGCCTTCAAGAGTCACGCGCCTCGAAACATGCCTATTTGGGCGTGAGTTCTCAGCGGGCTCCCGGACTTCAATGCGCAAAGTAGTGCGCGCAGCTGCCTTGAACTCGTTGTCATGTTGAAGGTGACGGCGACCCCCAGCATGTTGAGTCGTTCGGGGCTTCTTGATCGGGCCCAAACGTTCTTGAACTGGCGCCTTGCATCGTTCATCGGGAAGTGGACCAAGGCGCTCCAAAACCGACTTCTTTCTTCGGGATGATTCTGCGTGATCTCCCGGAGTAGCCGTGGGAATTATCGGAGATTTAGAGTGATTCGCCGGAGGTTGAACTTTTGCTGAAGGCTGCAAATGTTGCTCTTTAGCCTGAATCGCCGCTTCAGACTTTGGCCTCTAGACTTGGCGGCTTGGTGGCGGTTTCTTTGCCACCTCCTTCTGCAATCTTCTGCGGGCTTCCTGGACTTGAGCCCGTGCTTGCGCTGACAGTGCGCGGTGCTTGCGAATGCGCTCTTCGAGTGTCGAACGATTCCGTTTGACACGGACCCATTCGTTCGTTGGCGGCTTAGAAGAGCTGCCATTCATCGGTGGTTGAGGCTGTTTGCCTCTCCTATTCTTCAGATCCGCGTGATAGCGGACTCCGTCGGTGGACTCCATCGCCTTTGCGAGTTACCGCGCCAGGCGTTGATGTCGCCTCTGGTGATGGGCTCTCTTCGAGAGAGTCACAACGCCCTCAACAGTGGAGGCATCGACGAGAACAGGGTTGACCTGGTTGGAGGTCGGCGGAACTTCACCCGACGCAACTTTGGCGTCAGTTGGGGTGAGATCTTCGTTGGCATTTTGCACTTCTTCATGCCAACGAACTTTTCCCCTGGAGAAGAACTTCTTGGACTTGCGAGGGGAGGTGGATCCGGACGAGGATGACAGATACTCCTCGAACTTTTGCTGGTCGAATTCATACTCGACCTCCTCCTCGACCGGGATTGAGATCCGCGGCTGCGACGCAACGATCTCGGCAGCGAGATCGGTGATTCGCGAAAAAATTGTTGCTTTCATTGAAGTCATTGCACTCTTTGGCAATTGTTTATCGATTACACAAAGATCTGGTCTTTTTATAAGATCCGGTTACAACGAGATCAAAAGAAAATAAAAATTACAACTTTTTCCTTGTATGTCGAACGAATCGCGAGATCCTGTTTTGCGGTCTCTCACTTGTGTGGGTTCTTTGCCAGTGCCGGGGTTAATCCGTGGACCACCGCGCGATCTTGATCCGGTCGGATCTACACGGTATAGCGGGTGTTATCTCACGAAGGAAATAACAGCCGGGGGGATTATTTCACCAAGGAAATAATAGCCCGTAGTTATCGAAATCGACCAAGCGAAATCGAGACTCTTCTCGGGATCAAAGGCCAAGCTTTGATCCGGAGGGAAACCGTGTAGATCTCAAATCTGATCTCTTTCGAACTCCTGCCTTATTTGGCGTGGATGATTGCCAAGAACCTGATCTGGAAGCTCCGTGCTATTCTAAGCTTTTGAAATCTGAAGTTGGAGCTCTTATCCAGCAGCCGTTGCGCTCAAAATTCCAACCCTCACAAAGAGCCCCTCTAGCCCTATTTATAGCCACTCAGACCGCTGCCTTGCACAGGTGTCCGGCCACCGCAGCCACCAAAAGGTGCCGCGCCCACCGAGCCACCAAAAAGTGGCTCGACTACTGCAGCCACTTGTTGCGTGGCCTCGGCCTTGCCGCAGCCGACCAATTGGTGCGTTCGGCCACCGAGCCACAAAAGTGCCGACTCTGCCGAGCCACCAATTGGTGGCTCGGCCATCGAGCCACCTTTTGGTGGCTCGGTTTTGCCCAAGTCCTCCAAAGGTTGGTTTTTCGACGTTTTTCAGTTTCGCTGTTGATTTGGACTCTGATTTGTTGATCTGAATCCTGATTTGGCAGTAAACCCGCCTCGTCGTTAATCTGAACTCTGATTTGGAAGTCCGGATCCCGATTTGGCAGTAAATCCGCTTTGGAGTTCGAGTTCGAATCCGTTCCACTGTTGGATGACTCGTTGACTCACCGAACCGTTAGCTTGATTCCGCACGCGAGTGGATATATTCTGTTGTTTGCATGCGATTCGTTAACCTCGTCGCTTTTTTAATCCGCTTCGTCGCGTTTAACTGATTCTCGGTGTTGTGGTCCAACGATCGTGTTTGGATATGTCGCCCAATGGTTCGTTGGTTTGTTGAATCACTATGCCGAGCTGTGTTAAGGGACCTATAAGCAATTTTATACGCCTACAATCATCTCAGCATAGCGAGAGGGAGGCTTCCATAGCTTCCTCATACGGGGGGTGAGCTTTTATGATTTCGAGTTCCGTTGTGCCCTCGTTTGGCTCCTTCGCGGGTCATTCGGGAAGAGCCAACGTCCTCTTTCGCGGGGATTGAGGCTTCGGGGTGACTTCGAGTTTCGTTGTACCCTCGTTTGGCTTCTTCGCGGGTCATTCGGAAAGAGCCATCGTCCTCCTTCACGGGGATTGAGGCTTCGGGATGACTTCGAGTTTCGTTGTACCCTCGTTTGGCTCCTTCGCGGGTCATTCGGGAAGAGCCAACGTCCTCCTTTGCAGGGGCTGAGGCTTCAAAAGACGCGTATTGCTTGGCCAATTTGCGTCTTCAGGTATATGGGGCGATTCTACGTTGTATTACACTGTTTGGGTTGATGCATATTGTCACGTTGTTTACGTGATGGTGTATACCGCCCTTCCCGTGTAAGACAATCGGAATCGTCTAGCTATTCATCTAAGGAGTGACTCTATCTTGTTGGCTTGTAAGATGAATTCAATCCTCGTATAATTTAGGAATAATTTTCTAAATCTGTGTCGTTTTGTTGCAATTGAGTTCCCCGCAGATGGATTTCCACTTTATTCTACGAGCGGTTGCAACAGGGAGACCTTCACTACTGGTGTTGTTAAGCAGGGTATTGGTCCGACCCCTCAGCTTAATAAGAATCGTCCCGAGGAGATTCATCGATTGATACGAGACGGGGGGCACCGTTCATTACTCCAGCTGATTACCGATGCTGCCTTTACTGAAGACTCCATTTCTACCCAGGCTTTAGAGAAGCCTGATTATTTATTCGGTGACCATGCTGAGGATCCAATTAAATTGACTCTTGATGATGAGCATTGGTTGAATGATGATGGCGGGAGCCTTTTATACATCCCCTCTATTCCCCATCAGCATTCTCTCGCTCATTTGGAGACGCAGGCTGTGCGGCGGCAGATGTCTTGGAATCTTACAGATGACCATGACCGAGTTCACTATGACTTTGTTTTCCACCATAAGACCCCAGGTTCTGATGGATATAATTATATTCGTGGCCTTCGACTGGGGATTCTGGGACTTGATACAGCACCACCGGACGAGGTGTCAGCAGCCGCCCTTACTGTGAGGAATCGTGTGGCTAGGCTTAGGAGGAAGTTACCCTTGAAGGAATTCAGATGCTTCGGTTGGTCATATTCACCGCCTAAAAAATGGTGGACTCGTATGACTAGTTACGTTTTGGGACATTGGGAGAATGAGCCGAAACGCAGCGGATTGTATGCACCTATACGAGCCACTCTGTACGGATTTTCGGTCAGCAGCTGTCATTTCTTGGCATTGCTGGAGTCTTATAACCCTGATAGTAACACTTTTCTGACTTGGCAGTGGAGAGTTGGGGTTAGCTCTCCATGAGATGCACAAGGTTTCTGGTCTTCCAATGGGAGATTACCCATAGGGGTTAGCTCTCCATGAGATGCACAAGGTTTCTGGTCTTCCAATGGGAGATTACCCATATCAAGAGTACTTTCCCTCTAACCTGTAGCTGGGACAACTGAAGAGAGATTCCTCTGACATGTATGACACGCTCTGGGACCTTACGTGTCATTATCATAAATCCCTGGTCAGGGTGAGTTCGCTGGCAAAGAGGAAGAAGCAGGTCAGCTTGAAGCAATTTGTTGATTATTTATTTTAGCATTTGGAGAGCAGTTCGGGCGAGACCATTTGTGAGTTGGCCCCTTTGACACCTTTTGCCATTAATGGCTTAATTGAGAGAGCCGACGCTTGTTCATTTACTACCGCTGGTGTTGAGGGTTATTTTCTAGCGGGGACTAAATTTCAGACGTTTCTTTGTTATGCCCGGAAGCCTATTCGGTCTAAGACCCTTGTGGCAGGGTATCTCGCCTTTTAGTTAAAGAAGTACGTCGTTCCATATCAGTTTTCCGACGCTTTTCCCATTGAGGTTCTCTTCCCTGCCGTCCAACTAGCTCATGGGAAGGATCTCTCTCTACTTCTGGCGATGGTCGCCGATATTCATTGTGGACTTAGATATTTGGTCGATGGTTTTACATATGTGGGTTCTGAACCGTCGACAGAGATTCTCTCCGTAAAGGTCGAGCTTCCATATACGTACTTGATGGCATGGCTCATTCTTCACCATCCTGATTTGATGTCGGTGCCTAGTACTACTGATGCCTCTGTCCCTTTTCTGCAGTTGTTAGAGGGAAGCAAATGGTTTGCGAAGACTTTCACTGAGGCACAACGAGAGCTTCAAGTTCGTAAGTGCTGGGAATTCTTCAAATGTTTTCCTCATTTCTCGGGTCGTTATGATGACGTATTGATTGATGAGGAGAAACCAGGGACTAGTAGAACTTCCCTTGATATTGGTTGCTTCCGTTGGTTGGTGAACATTCGCGTCGGATACCTCGTCCTTCAGGTGAAAGGTTGTTGTCACATAGAGCCCTATCTTCCTTGTCGTTTCGCTCGTCAGTTCGGTTATGACCAACTATATGTTTGGAATCCGAACCAAGGCTTGAGGACTGAAGGAGGCCTTATCGACGATGCCCGAACATGGCTCTGGATTATGACAAGTTGCACCGGCGCCTATTTCGCCCTTCCTTCATCCAAACACAAACATTGCTTACTTTTCTCAGTTGCAAATGGTTCCTTTCTGCTAACGAGTTTCTGAATGTGAAGGGCCTCTTGGAGTTAGAGGCTGAGCACTTGGTTCAGACTACTATCAAAGCTGCTCGTAAGGCTGATCTTTCGAAGAAGCAGGGGAAGAAACCTGTCAAACTCTCCCGTTCGAGCAAAGATAGGATGGAGGATGATGAGGAGCTCCTTCCTATTGATGATGAGGATGAGACTTCTGAAGAAGAAATAAGGGACATGGACACCGACTTTGGAGTTGGTGAGGAAGAATCTGAGACAGGTCTATCAGACTCTTTCTTTTCAGAATTAATAGATCTGGCATTTTCTCGTTGGTCTCAACACTTTACCTTTTCTAGATCTCAACCGGCTCCTTAAAAACCAGAACGAAAGGTTTTATTTACTTATCCTAACAAGATGACTCTTGTCACTCCAGGTAGAATGGTTGATGAGCATTAGCCCCTTATTTTTCGTTATGCGAGATCACGATCCAGTGCCGAGGCTTCCGTACAGGTCGAGATGCGTACCAAATCTGCGCACAAGCATCTTGTTGGTCCTGTGGGGGTTTGTCATCCAAAGCGGAAGAAGACCGCTCATAAGTCGCATATTGGTCAGCGCGCCCGCGAAGCAGAGTTACGTGGTAACGTAACTGCTGGTGGGGGAAAAAGGTAATTCTCCATTATTTACATAACTTTTAAAATAGTGCTCTTCTGGATTCCCTGAACCTAGTCATGTTCCGTGTTTCAGGAAGTCATGGAGGAGGCGAACTTCCGTACGACCCTGTGTTCTCCGATCCTAGCCATTTGGACAGCTCGAGCTTTGTGCAGCAAATGTACGATGCTATTAGTGATGAGCCTATGTATGTTGGGGAAAACAGAGATGCTAGCCAGGATAACAATGTTGAGTCGAGGATTCTATGCCTAGGTATATCTAACATCGGTAATACACCATTCGAGTGGCAGTTAAAGGAGTTAGCAACTCGGAATTCGTTCCCCTTTCAATCACTTCTGCGCTTCATTCTCTTTTAGACAAATTGAAGAACATGGGCACGGATATCGGGGTAGAAGAACCTCCTGCCACTACCACAGGTGAGTCTGAACTTCTCTATTATAAACTTTAGCCTTTTTTTTATATATCCAACACTTCAACTTTCATGTAGATATCGTGCTGGAGAGACCGATCGAGGATGAGACTTTTTATGGTATGGATCTTGGGGGATTTAGTGAGATGTTGGCAGAGCAGGCTACCAGAGAGGCTGCAGGACCATCCGTTGAGGGTGGTTCATCTGCAAGTATGCATCTAATATCTGATTTTGTCATTCTCTTCATTTGTCGACATCTCTATTTGACTGATAAGGAATTCTAATCGTAGGACCAGACACTAAGACTGATACGACTATGATTTCTGGCATCCCTAGTTTACCCGAGGGTGGTTTATCTGCAGGTACGCATGTAATCCTTTACACCGTCATTCTCTTCATTTGTCGAAATCTCTATTTGACTATAAGGAATTCTAATGGTAGGACCAGCCACTGGGACTGATACTGCTACGATTTCTAGCACCCCCAATTTACCTGAGGGTTCTGTCTCTTCCCCATTGAAGGGAAGCATGTCTATGGGTCAGCCGTTCAATTCTCATCTTCAGGCTGTTGTTCCCCCAAACCCGACGGGCATTGTAGAATCACCTAGCGGAGTCGATATACCGTTGACAGTTATGCCCACTACTATTCTTGAGCATGCTGAGATTAGATTAGTGGAGCCTAGTACAGGACTTCAAACTGAAGAGACCTCTGTTGGTGCTGGTAAGCTTATAATTCGCTTTGAATTTGTCACCATATTCTAAAGTCTCTTACCCCTCTGCACAATTACTTGTAGGATTTTCATTGTCTTCATACGAGCATGTCATGACCCTGCTATCCGACACTAACCCGAGCAAAGACATATTCCATGGGGATCTTGGTTATTTTGTCACCTTCTTTGACGGAATGATCAAGAAGATCCTTCATTAGGGATACTGTTTTGATCAGTTCAGGCGTTCTCTTGCCCGACACATGATGATGATTAGAGAGGAGGGATATCCTGAGCTAGCTGGTTCTCTCACTACCGACTTTGTCATTTTGGAGCGAGAATTCCAGGAGTTGGAGGAGTTAAAGGCCAGATGTGCTTCTTCTTTCATATCTTCTCAATTGGAGTCCAGGCTGAGGCAATGGCACGACATTAGAGC
The DNA here is from genome assembly GCF_001876935.1 of Asparagus officinalis. Classification (NCBI taxonomy): domain Eukaryota; kingdom Viridiplantae; phylum Streptophyta; class Magnoliopsida; order Asparagales; family Asparagaceae; genus Asparagus; species Asparagus officinalis. The sequence goes on from NC_033794.1 coordinate 38,018,548, forward strand.
ATCCATTGGGAGTGAGCTTCAGTCTCAATAGGGTTCTGTTATGCAGATGATGGCCAATCTCGCGAGGAAGGACAAAGATAGGGCTGAGTTACTTAGTTCATTAGATTCCAACCGTGAGGAGATAGCCAAACTCAAGAAAGCCTTGAGGTATGCCGAGGAGTCTGGCGTCATCATTGCCGGTGAGCTAGCAGACATAGAGAATTCCCGTAGGCAGATGCTTGAGAAGTTAGGGCCTACACAGGAGAGACTGGTCAGGTTAAAAGGTGAAGCTGCGAAGATAATGAACACTTCTGAAGATTCCGTTCGGGCTGATCTGCAAGCCGAGCTTGAGCAAGGCTATGTAATGAACTTTCCAAATTGGAACTTCATATTCTCAGTGGCTGATTGCGTTTAGACTAAAAGACTCCACTATTGTATATTTTGACTTGATTGATTAACGAAAGCCAAGTATTTCATCTAGCGTGTTTCTTCTTTTGTTATGATTTTTTTAAATCTGAATTTAGGACAAATAAATACTTATAGGGATTTTGGCAAACCCTTAGCCATTAACGGATTTGATGCGTCTTTACCGATTACCGTTTGAATCGGGCTAGCATGTGAATTATTAAAACCCGTTTCACAAGTGACATTATGCCAAGAGAGTTAATTCTCTTAGACTTGGTGCTATGATTTTGAATGCATAGACTTTGCCTTTGTCACGGGAATAGACTACCCGGTAACGCGTGTTAGGCGCTGACTTACCCCTTCTTAGGCTTCAGGATAAAATTTCCCAGACTCAGATTCTGGTGTCTTTTTCAATCGGTAAAAGACTAAACCGGCTATTTGTGTTAGACGTAGACTCAGGATTTTTGGCAAACCCTCAGCCATCAATGGATTTGATACGTTTTTACCGATTATCGTTTGAATCTGACTAGCATGTGAATTATTAAAACCCGTTTCACATGTGATGTTGTGCTAAGAGAGTTAATTCACTTAGACTTGGTGCTATGATTTTGAATACATAGACTTTGTCTTTGTCACGGGAACAGACTACCCGGCAACGCGTGTTACGCGCTGACTTATCCCTACTTAGGCTTCGGGATAAAATTCCCCAGACTTGTATTCTGGTGTCTTCTTTATTCGGTGAAAGACTAAACCGGCAACGTGTGTAAGATGTAGACTTATCTCTAATTAGGGATCAAGATAAAATCCCCCGTGCATGAAGTGCACAGATTTGAGGTTAAGAATTGTATCTTTTCTTAAGGTAAAGACGAACCGATGCTGGAGAGGAAGAATTTTATATCCTATCCCCAGGTCTTGTTTAGGATAAAGACGAACCCAAAATAGGAAAGGAAGAATTTTATATTCTATCTCCCAAAACTGAAGAGAAAGAATTTTATATTCTATCTCCAGTTACAGAGGAGACTCGAGGTGGGATCTCCACCTCCAGAATACGGAAAGGTGAAACTAAGAGTGAGATCTCCACTCCGAGAATCGAAAAGATTCAAGCAACCCTAACTTTTATAGGATTAGTTGCTTAATCCAAGAAAAAAATTCCTTATTTATTAAGGTAAAATTCTGATTTCGGCCCTAACTTTTGTAGGTTTGGCTGAAAAGGGAAGATGGAAGCCTTTCGTTTATCGAAAGGGATAATCCGATCTTGGTCCTAACTATCTGCAGGTTTGACCAAGTGGGGTTGGAGGCAATCCTAACTTTTATAGGTTTGACTGTTCAAATTGAAAGTGGACCTCTCATTCATGGAAGGAATCGAGAGGGGATTTTGTCTTTGGCCCTAACTTTTATAGGTTTGACCAAGAAAGCAATGAGAGTGGAATACAGATAGCAGTGAAAATGCGACTTATACTAGCCACTCGATGGGGGGGATTTCGATGTTAAGTGACTAGGACTTAACATGCCAAGTTTGAAAATTACCAAAAGTTGGCGGGTAGGAATTTTGGTGGACCCACCGTCAATTGATTTGATCAGTGAGGGATTTTGTGATGGTAGATTATGAATTGTCAAACACCAATGGGGATGTTGTGAGGAAAGATTGACTCATCAAAGTGGTCGAATCTCGTCTCAACAAAAGTATTCATGAGGGTTGATGAATTCGATATCAACAATAAGATATGTTCCAACTTTGAAGACATTCAGAGTCCAAGTGTGGATTTCTTATTTATTACTTTTTGTAATAATTGGGTTATCCCTAAGAATACCACACATAGTATTCTTCTGGGAACTTCCCGATACATGAGTTATCTTGAATGTACTAAGGGTAGTATTTTTTTAAGAATTTCCCGTTTATCGGCATCATAAGCCGGGCGCCTTCCTTGGTAATAAGGCGATATGCGCCATTTGAATAGACTATCTCTACCACAAATGGTCCATCCCATTTGGGTTCGAACTTTCATTTCTTCTTGGAATTGGGGATCATTGGCCGTCAGACAGCTAAGACCAAGCCCCCTTCTCTAAAACTCCGTTGTCGAACTTTTTTATCAAAAGCTTGGGAAATTCTGGATTGGTAGAATTCAATGTGTTGTTGGGCTTCCAAACGCTTTTCATCGAGCATCTCGAGCTCTTCGAGATGTTTCTGATGTTGTTCTTTGGTCGTCATCTCTGTTGCAAGAGCGATCCGAAGAGATGGAATTTGGATTTCTAATGGAAGAACTGCTTCACATTCGTACACTAGAGAATATGGGGTTGCTCTAGTAGGTGTACGAACTGTAGTGCGATAGGCCCATAGGGCTTCACCGAGTTTATTATCCCAATCTCGTTTATTAGTCTTCACGAGTTTCGACAAAAGTTTTATGATAGTCTTATTAAAGGCTTCAGCTAATCTGTTCGCTGTGGGAATGTAAGTTGTCGACGAGACGTCTTGAATTTCAAACTTCTTGCAAAATTTAATGAAGGCATTCTCGACAAACTAAGTACCGTTGTCATGTATGATTCGCCTAGGGACACCATACCGATAGATAATATGGTTCTTGATGAAGGCCACGACGTTGCTCGTCTTAACTTCTCTTAGCGGAATCGCTTCAGTCCATTTGGAGAAGTAATCGGTAATTGCCAGGATGAATCGGTCGCCTTTGACCGACGGTGGAAAAATAGGACCCACGACATCCATTCCCCAAGTTTTGAAAGGCCATGATGTAGCCGAAGGGTGTAGACGTTCCGGGGGTTGGTGCATATAATTCGCGTGCACTTGACATGCATGGCACTTTCGGGCATACGCGACTGCGTCCTTGATCATGGTGGGCCAAAAATATCCCATCCTTCTGATGTGGTCATAAAGTTTGGGGCTAGGTTAGTGCGGGCCGCAAACCCCTTCGTGCGTCTCCCTAAGGACTTCTTCCGATTCCTTAGTCGATAAGCAATGTAGTAACAAACCATCATACCCCCGACGATATAGCGTTCGACTCTCTGTGTTATAGTAGAACTTCGGTGCTCTCCGTCGGATTGAGTCTCTTTTCTTCGCGTCTTCCGGTAAAATACCATGTAGGACGTAATCTATGATGGGAAAGCGCCAAGCTTGGGGTTCGAACTCAATTTGGGTTCAATTCACTTATTTAATATCCTCCTTTCCGTTGTCTATTTCGTAGATTGGTACGAAGAGCTAGTGAGTTCTTACTGTAACAAACTGTTCCGTTTTAGGAGGCTGCGCCAGAGACACTGCTAATGCTGTGAGTGCATTTGTGTATGCATTCTATAAATGTGGAATGTATTCGATGAAGAATCCTTCAAACGATTCTGCCATCTCAACGGCCACTTTATGGTATGGTATCAAATCCTGATTTCTGACCTCATACTCTCCTTGGATTTGTTTAACTACCAGTTGAGAATCACCGAAAGCTTCGAGATACTCGACCCCCAGTTCTTTAGCAAAACTGAGCCTAATAAGCAACGCGTTATACTCGGTTACTTTGTTTGAGCACGGCTCGGTCAGTGAGTAGGCTCGAGGCATCACATGTTTTCCCGGGGAAACTAAAACAACTCCAACTCTAGAGGAGATCTTAGAACATCTGGGAGCACTTGCTACATTAGTTGCTTGAGAAGCACCGTCAAAGTACAAATGCCACACCTGTTGATGGGAAGTCACGTTAACTTCATAGGTTTCATCTGTATCTCGGCGGCATTCGTAGTTGGGTTAGCCGCTAGAAGATCGCAAATAGTCTGTCCTTTGATCGACTTCTGTTGTTAAAGTGCAGATCGTGGGACAGAAGCAGAGGCCATTTCGCTACCGTCAATTCATGAAAGCTGGCTGCATCATGAATACTTGGACTGGGTTAACATTGGAAATGACGTAAATAGTCTGTCCGACCAGGTAGTACCGTATCTTTTGAATAGCGAACACCAAGGCGAGACACTCCCTTTCAATCACTGGATACCGGGATTCGGCGCCCACAAGGGTTCGGCTCAAGTAATATACAACCTGTTCGTGACCGTTGTCGTCGTCTTGTGCAAGTAATGCACTTAACGAGTGGCTCGTCGCCTTAACATAAATTAAGAACGGTTTCCCTGACTTCGGTGCTACGAGCACTGAAGGTTTCGAGAGATATTCTTTAATATTCTCGAACATTTTTTGACAAGCGTCATCCTATATGAACGTTACGCCCTTCTTTGTGAGTCTGGAGAAAGGCTGACACTTTCCTAAAAGGTTCGAAATGAACCGACGGATATACGTTAACCGCCCTTGTAACCCTTTGAGTTCTTTAAGATTTCTTGGGTGGTTACAATTCATTAATTGTCTTCACCTTATCAGGGTCAATGTGAATACGGTGGTGACGACGAATCCAAGGAATTTGCCGTTGGACATTCCGAGAAAAGATTTGGTAGGATTCATCTTCAATTGATGAGTCCGCATTAGGTCAAACATCATCTTCTAGTCCTTGATATGATCATTCTTGTCACGGCTTTTCATGGCTAGATCATCCACATAGCATTCAACAGTCTTCCGGAGATGCTCTTGGAAAATCTTCGACATGGCTCTCTTATAGGTGGCACCTGTATTCTTTAAGCCGAAGGGCATGACCGTGTAGCAGAAAACACCGAGGGGTATTCTGAATGTGGTATGTTTTTCGTCATCTGGGTGCATCTTTATTTTTTATTATAACCAAAAAATCCGTCCATAAAGGACATTCTCTTAAATCCGCACATGTTGTCAATGATAACATCCGTGATGGGAAGAGGGAAATCATCTTTCGGGCAGGTGGTGTTAAGATCTCTGAAATTGATACAGATTCTTATTTTCTCGTTCTTCTTAAGGATCGGGACAGTATTGGCAATCCATTCGGGGTGTTGCTCTTCCCTGATGAAACCCGAGTCAATAAGCTTTTTAACCTCGGATTCGATTACTTCCATAATTTGAGGACGAAACCATCTTTGCTGTTGTTTGATAGGTTTGGCATCTGGCTTAATGTTGAGGCAGTGCATTGCCACATTTGGATCGAGTCCTGGCAAATCCTTGTAGTTCCAGGCGAAAACATCGATGTACTTCCTAATGAGGGCAATCAACTCTTCTTTCTCATTCGGCGGGAGGCCGTCGCTAATGAATATTGGTTTCGGGTTATCCTTGTCACCCATATTCACCTGGATTACTTGATCCTCGATAGGGGGTTCCCTTTGTTCAAACCTATCACCGTACTGCATGTTCCAAGGATCATCCCAAGTTGGCATTTGATCGTCTTCCTCAATTGTGGCAGGGTCGATCGTAGTTATGTTTGACATTAGTCTTTTGAACATTTCTCCAAAACTAGCGTCAGAATCCTAGGTTGAAGAATCAGAAGAATATTCGTCTTTACTCTTATTAGCTATCTGATCGATGACTTGCCAACAGCACTCGTCGTCGGACGAGGAGACATAACCTAAACTTCTTCTGTAGCTATAATAATTATTGGGTTTCCCTTTTGGTACATAGGCCATACGAGGTGGAACTCGTGGACCTCGACCAAAACAAAGACCTTCCCCAAGTGCGAAGTGATACCCGTATCTCTCCATGAGATTACGCGCTTTTGTGTCATATCTAAATAGATGAGGAGCAGATTTATCATCATCGTCATCTTCTCTCAAGAAGTGGTCTGCTACCGAAGACTCCTTCCCTTTACTGTAGACAACTTCCTTTTCACCCCCTGTCTTTGTGAGAATGATAAGTGTCATTCCAAATGAATCCTGAACATGCTTCTTCGTCATACAAGATGATTGAAGTGGCATATACAAGTTAGGGTTGTCATATAGCCCCTTCATGATATTATCAAGACACAACGAATACTCTAAATCATCATTTATTGCTACTTCTTCAGGAAGTTGCTAATTACAACTATTGTGCGATGATTCTCCATCGTCAAGATCAATTACAATGGGTACAATGTCATTAAGTACAAAACCACCATCGTAATCAAACCCAGCTTCGGTATCATCTTCTTCTCCGTTGTCCGTACCTTTGGCCGATGGTTTAGTATCGGATTCAGCACCGTAGAGAAGGTAGTCAGTAAAATAATTTTCTACTCCTTAAATGGTTGCTTATCCGTGAACACTATCTTAACCTCATTATTAGTGTCTACATATTTAAGACACTGATGGAGGGTAGAAGAGACTATAATGTTACTATGGATCCATGATCGACCTAACAGTAAGTTATAAGAAGTCTCTGCGTCGATCACATAACATGTGACTTCTGACTTCAAATCTACGATCTGGCACTTTACTCGGATTTTACCCAATGGTCTGGAACCACTGGTATTGAATCTGTAGATCGTAGTGCCCGTGGAGGCCAGCTTACTGGTCAGTATTCTGAGACTATACATCAATCAGAGTGGCATGATGCTAACAGCGGAACCCGGATCAACTTGGATCCGATTGATGACGCTGTAGCCAATGTGCTCGGTGAAATACAGAGGCCGATCATGCTTTGAATTCTTTGTCTGTATGTCCTCTTTGGTGAAAGAAATACAGGGAAAGTGGTTCACCATGAGATTACAGTGTTTGACTGGAGGTTCTGGCTCCTCGGGGGATGGCTTGATCTGAGTCAGGAAAACGTCCGAATTGGCCAAGGCTTCTTGCAGCGCCTCCCTTGTGTCTTTTGAAAGATGCAATAGCTTATATAAAGTCAATCTAGCCGGTATATTAGCTAATTTTGTCATGATATTGAAACGATGTGGAGCGCTCGAACATCCCTGTTTGTCTCTTCCAATCGGTTGATTGAATCGAGACTGCTTCGGGTTTTGAATCTCTTGGTATAAGGGCTCTTTCTCCTTTTGTTTTTGTTGAGTCTTCTCAACAACTGCGGGGGGAGTTATGGCCACTCCCATTTAAGCTAATGTTTTGGAAGGAACATTTCTGGTCACCCCCTGCTCGGCTAACTGATTGGAGGCACTCGGGTAAATTGAAATAGTATTCGTTCCCACTCAGGGTAGCAAAGACTTCTTTCTCATCTTCGGAGAGTGGGAAAGCAGGGATTCTTTCGTTGTTTCCTTCTGGAATGGCCGAGGCTGTGCAACAGGACTTTTCTTTGCCTTTTGATTTCTTCTTAGACGAGGCTCCCACCCATTGTTCATCTTCAATCAGATCGGGATGGACCCAGAGAATTTTGCCATTTGGGGCTATGTGTGGCACAAGCCCTTTCTGGTGCTGTTTGTGAGGATCGTCATTAACGGTCTTCACTGCTACGTTCATTATGGGTTCGGGCTAAAACCAATTCAGGGGAACGGATCCGAAGCTGATTGACACTGCGTTCGCACTCACCTTCTTCTCCTTGGATTGTTTCATAGTAATGACCCCATCATCGATCAAAGCTTGGATTTTGTCTTTAAGGGCGTGGCATGACTTGGTAGGGTGGTGAACCGCTTAGTGGAACGCGTAGTATTTTGAGTCATTAACCCTTTTAGTGTCTTCCTGATCTTGGATCAGAGGCAACTTAATCTTGTTATTCTCTATGAGGTTTTTGTAATACCAGGGGACTTCGTCTTATTTAAACGAGTAAACCTTTGGGAATTTTGGTTTAGAGGTCTTTTGTTTTTGAGGTTGTCATTGCCACTGCGACTGCTGAGATGCCTTTTGTTGTTGGTGTTGCGGTTGCGGTTATAGCTCGAACGTTTGGTTCACATCCACTGCGTTCGCTTGTGATTTTCCCTTACCTCGAGGGACAAAATTCTGTTGTGGAACATTTGTGGCCGTTTGACCCCTCTCGGCCTTCTTACTCTTGAGGAAGCGTTCTGCTCGTTCTCCTTGCACCTTTAAATCCTTCCAAGTTTTAGATGGCGCTATTCCCATAGCTTCGAGGATATCCAAAGAGAGATTGTTATGACAAGTCTCAAGGATGAAGTCTTCGCTGACTGGATCTCGACAATTCATCGCTTTGTTCCGGAATCGTTTAATGAAGTTTTTGACTAACTCTCCGTCCTTTTGTTTTTCATCGAATAACGTTCCGATTGATACATCGGTATCGTCATCAAAGAAATTTATGAGAAACATGTCTTCCATGTCATCCTAACTGCTGATACTTCCTGGCTTAAGATGACGATACCAATCGAAGGTTGCTCTGCAAAGAGTGCCAACGAATGACCGTACCATCAAGGGCTCATTACTGAAGATTATTCCCAAATGAGTCTTGAAGTATATTAGGTGCTGAGTAGGGGAACCCTTTCCATCAAACGGTGTGAAGTTGATCAAATTAAACTTCACCGGGTACGAGATTGATTCCCACTATCTCGGATATGAGCACGGTATTCCGGACTTCTTTACTTCTTGAGCGCTCATCAACGCATTGATTTTGCTCCCTAAGTCCCTCATCTTCTTATCCTCGCTCGTATCTTTCTTTGAACGATCCTGGTGAGAAGTGATGTGGTCATCCTTCTTATTGTTATCATCAGAGGGACCACCCCCAGCATTGTTGTCAATGAGAGGGGTTTCCATGTTAGCATTCTCGTCCGCTTCCCGATCACTGTCAGTTTGGTTAGGATTATTGCGATGGCTGGACTCTCCCTGCTGATTCGTCAGTACTGCAATTTGTTGACTATGCATTTCCCTCATCTCTTGCATAGCCATCTCTATTTTGAATTTGAAATTCTCTTTCTACTTGGTTAGAGCGTCCTCGAGAATTTTAGCCATTTGCTCTGTGTTGATCATAAATGACTCATAGGATTGCCCTACGCTGGATGCTGTATCATCGGAAGCCATTGCTGAGCAAGCATCTGAGCACGCATCTGACATTTCGTCATCTGAGGGTAGTTCCTTTTGCATTCTTTGGTAATCCCTTCGTCTACTGGTCCCCGATCGTAATCAGGTTATTCGCTGGGATACTCCTAAAAACTGGTCAGGACTAAAGCGTCGTGTTGATTTCCCTCTACCGAGTGGTTGATTTCTTTCTACACAAACGGCTTGGTTTGGACTCGGACGTTCCGTTGGAAATTCTTTCAAACACTAAAACTCTCTCCTGAGGAATCTTGGGCAGCAACATTCCGACAACACTGCCTTGATAATTTTAGCACACGGACAATGAGAGTCTGCTTCTCGGTTACTCCTTTTTCGAGACTTGTTCGTACCCCCAGCCCAATAGTACAACTCATCGGTCTGATGACCGGAACAACCCATCGTGTGTTGGTATGACTCCCTAGGTATAATGTCGTCGTCAGACGAGTATACTTTCCTCTGGGAATACGACGCTTCATTGACACCTTCGTGAGCGTGAAACTTTAACGGGCTCTTGAACTTCGACTCGCAATCCAATGTGGTTAGTCATAAGGGCTTTCCCTTTGTTATTATTATTAGGGGGGTTTGTATGACCCCCAGCCTGAATATTTGTTCGGGCACCCTTCAACGGTCCCAATCGCTCCTTAACAGGTGTTTTACCTCGATCTTCAGGGAGAGGACCAAGGCTGTCTTTCAGAGGTATTCTGAATTTACAGAGATCCACGCTACCATATGGCTTTTCCGGAGGTACGGGGACAAGGGGAGTGGGATCCGGAGTCGACGAGGGCTGAATGATAACTTCGTCTACTTTCGCCTTAGGCGTTGATTTGGCCTTTGACATCCAAACCTGTTTCTGCTTGGGTGATTTTTTAACCACCTCTTCCTTCTGCATTTCTCGTGCTTCTCGCACGAGGATTCGGGTGTGCGCAAGCAATGCACGACGCTTCTAGATTCGTTCCTCAAGGGTGGAATAGGTCCTTTTGATGCGAATCCATTCATTCGTTTCTGCTTTGGAGGAGGGGTTGCTCGATCGCCATTGTGGTTCCTGGCGCTTCCTGGATTTTAGATCCAAATCGTAGCGGATCCCGTCCATTGGCTCCAAAGCCTTAGCGAGTTGACGTGCAAGACGTTGGTGTTGCCTTTGGCGTACTCTCTTTGATAGAGTCGGCGCGCCTTCAACGGCTAAACCTTTGATGGAGGGGAGGCCTAGGTCTACAGCTTCAGCCTCGTTGGACATTGGAGGGGCGTCGCGAGGTGTAAGCGCAGCGGCGGCCCGAGGGATCTTGGATCTTCGAGCCCGAAGTCCAGTGAGCTTTCCCAGAAGAGGAGGCCTTCCTGCGCTTGCGAGGAGAGGCAGATCTGGAGGAGGAGGAAGAGATATACTCTTCGAATTTCTGCTGGTCGAATTTGTATTCGATCTCTTCGTTCACTAGGATCTTGATCACTGGTTGCGGCACAACAGCCTTGGCAGCAAAGCTGTTGGCTCCCTTTATGATCGCTAGCTTGTTTGGTTCGAAAATTGGTTTCATTCACGAATTCATTATAACTTTAGGTGTTACAATAAGTTCAAAAGAAATAGTCTTTTTATAAGACTCTTACAAAGTTACAATCTCCTCAAACAAATGCAACAGACATTTATCTCGCGCTGATTGCGTGGGATCTTGGCATGTGACGAGGATGTTGATATCCGTGGACCACCAAACAATTATATCGATCCGGAGCTTCGTTGATTCGTGAAGGAATCAAGAAACCGAAGCAATTATCTCGGCAACAGCTAGATAACCACTCTTCTTAAGATCACCGCAACGGGGCAATCTCAAGGAAAAGAACCGGGAACTGTGGATCTAATGAACTCTTCTTCTCTGTACTGAAGAACTCGATCCGATCTCCTCCTCATTTCTGAAAATCGTGCTCCTTCTGTCTTCAATTCAGCAGGGCTTCGCTGACGCTCGAGAATTCCAGATCTATACAAATGAAGGCCCTAGGGCTGTATTTATAGGCTTTGGGATCTCTGTTTTTGGATAAGAACGGCCGATTCACTCTTATCCTCAGTTATAACCACTTCATCACATTTTTGGATGATATTTAGATCAATTAGAAAAAATTCGGGCGAAAACAGCTTCAAAACAGCGAAAACCGGCTTTTCTGGCCTGCAGACACCCGCAGTGTCTCGGCCAAGGCCGAGACACTTGGAGTGTCTCCACCAAGGCCTGGGGCATTGGTCTCGGCCTTGGCCGAGACACTCGCAGTGACTTAGCTTTGGCTCTGGGCACCGTTTTGTGTGTCCCGTCCGTTTTCGTCGTATTTTCGTCATCCGAACTTAGAATTATATAATTCAATATACGTTGGAAAGATGACGAGAAGATCTACCAGCTCCTATGGTTGAATGACATGTGGAGTAGACGGGACACGAGGAGCGTTTCGTGTTTCGTAAGAGAAACATTGCTCCTGATTAGTTCATGTTTTTCGTTATTCCGAAGTTTCGCTGGTTCACACAGTTCGTCGACTCACTTCATGCACTTACTGACGCCAAATAAATTTTTGTGGCTCGGATAGTGATGTTCATCGTCTTCTCTCTGTCTTAAGCCGCGTGTGGGTACCTATAGGCATTTTTAGACGTCTACACTACTATACTTAGAGCGTAAGCAAGCATGTCTGCATAACGTTGAGGATATCAGATCTGTCTTTTTGTTCTCCCGGTGGTAATATTAAACTGTTGCTCTTGAGGTGTATCAGCATCTGAAGTTGAATCTTCCACAATGCCAACTAGTTCAACATGAGCACCCTCAAGCATTCTCTTTAAAGCTGATCTCTCTAACTCCACCTGCTTGCTATAGACTCCTTTTCAGTACCTGTGATATCAATAACAAACTTCTTTCTCGAGTGAAGCATGGATTTCTCATCAAAAGTAATATCCCTACTAGTAATAGACTTAGGTGATTTGGGATCAGAATACCATAATCTATATCTTTTCACCCCAATAGCATATCCTAGAAAGACAGTTTTCTTTACTCTGGGTTCAAGCTTACCATCATTAACATGAAAATAAGTAGAGCAACCAAATACTCTTAAATGAGAGTAATTAGTAGGAACACTAGACCATAACTCTGATAGATTCTTAAAATCAATTGTTATAGAAGGAGATCTATTTATCAAGTAATAAGCTGTATTGACTACCTCGGCCCAAAAGTCTTTTGACAAACTGACATTAGAGAGCATGCACCGAGCTCTCTCTAAAAGTGTTCTGTTCATTCTTTTCGCAACTCCATTTTGCTGTGGTGTATGCTGAACTATACAATGACATACAACACATTCATTCTTGCAGAACTGGTCAAACTCTGTGGAACGAAACTCCATCCCATTGTCGGTTCTGAGGTGCTTCATATTCTTTCATATTTGCTTCTCAATCATAACCTTCCATTACTTGAAGGTTGTAAGCACATTACTTTTATTCTTCAAAGGATACACCCAAAGTTTTCAGGAATAATCATTAATCAATGTTAATAGAAAACGAGCTTCACCTTTCAATGGAACTTGAGAGGGACCCTAAATATCAGAATGAATATAATCTAAAGTATAGTTCTGTGGACACTAGTATTAAAAGAGACTCTATGGTGTTTGCCGAAAACACAATGCTCACAAAAGTTGAATTTGCTAGTTTTCTGACCACAAAGCAGACCTTGTTTGCTCAATACATCTAGTCCTCTCTCACCCATATGCCCTAACCGTATATGCCACAAACGTGTAGTGTCAGAATCTGAATCATCTGAGGATGACACTGCTACAACACTTGTCACTATACTTCCTTCAAGGATATAGAGGGTATTTACCTTCTTTCCTTCCATAACAACAAGAGAGCCTTTACTAACTCTCAAAACTCCACCTTCAGTCAAAAATTTAAAACCATTTGAGTCAAGGGTGGTTAAAGAAATGAGGTTCTTCTTTAACTCTGGTATATGTCTGACATTGCTTGGTGTTCTAATAATACCATCATAAGTTTTAATTTTATTTGACCCGACACCAACATTCTTGCAATGCATGTTATTTCCCAACAAGACATTCCCACCATCAATAGACTGATATGTGACAAACGAATCCCTATGCGGACACATATGGTAGGAACAACCCGAATTTAAGAATCCACTCATCTTGTGAATGAGTATTAAAACTAACTGAAAGAAATTCATGTGAACTAGAAGACTCTTCGGTTACAGTGGTAACTGACGGTTTCACCTCCTAAGACTTTGACTGAGAATTGTCCTTTGCTTTAAGCGCTGGACAATTAGCTTTTATATTCCCAAACTTGTGACATTAATAACACTCAATATTTTTTCTTGGCGTCGACTTTGATATGAAAGTACCCTAGAGGGGGAGGGGGGTGAATAGGGTCAATACTAATCTAATCCGATTTAATGCCAATTAAAACTAATTAATAAGTTATCCTAGCAAATAAGATATGCAATAATTATATGCAAGGATAAGCAATGAAAACAAAGGGTAAAATAAGCAAACTAAAAAAAAAAAACAAGATAGTGGTCACTATGAGCAATAGACAACAACGACAAGTATGAAATGAACAATAAGCACAAGTGAGACGCCAAGGCAATCACAAACACACAAAGATGATCACAGAGTTTGGACCTTCCGTCATACGTCTCCGTTCCCCACTGCCGGGGAGAAATCCACTATCTACATACCCGGTTTGGAAGCCAGAACTTCTCTACACACTCGGTTCTCTAGCTCACCGAAAACTCTACAAGTCACTCACAATGTACATACACAAACTACAACCTTAAGTGTCGGTCCTCACATATCGCCTCCCTCAAATGCTCGGCTTTACTACCTCTCTCTAGGATTTACTACTGACGCCACTCCTCTTGGTATCGACTACGTCCTCACCACACACTCCTCTTTGTGTAAATGTGTATTACAAAGTGATACTCTCACAATAAGGCTCAATTACAAGATTTGTTCTCTATAATAGATGAGAACATAATTTAGGCTCACTCTCATAATATCACAATCTAACATCCTAATATATAATGTATGAAATACTAGAAGCTCAAATAGGGATGTGTGTGATAAAATGAGTTTAAATAAAATCTAACTCAATTAGCAAACTAGAAATAATAAGAATATGAAAATCAGTAATAAATTGCTAGAGAAAAGAGTTAGAAAAACTTCTCTATAAACATAATAAGAGGATGAAGAAGATTGAGGATGAATTCCTCAATTGACGATGTAAGCTTCCTCTTTTGTAAACAAACGCCAAACTCAAACTTGAGAAGAAACAAACTTTAAAACTCTTTTAAAACTTATTTTTTAAAACATTCTTAACTACCTCAGTAGTGAAATGGTATGGGGTATATATAGGATGAAGAAACAATCCCCCAAAACCAAGAAAAAACAAGCAAACAGACAAAATAACAGAAACTGGAAAACTAGCTGTTACAGCGTCGGTCGACTGATGAGCTGAATCAGTTCGACTAACGAGTTGACCATTATAAGCAGCTAACAGCTTATCAGTCGACTGATATATCTATTCAGTCGACTGATGAGGTCATTAGTCGACTGGTTAGCCGACCGAATAAGAAATAGAAACTTTTAAAGATTGCAGGCAGTTTCATCAATCGACTGATAAAAATCATCAGTCGACTGATAACATATTTTCAGCCTAAATTGAATAGTACAAATAAAATTCAAACCTCTTTTAAAAATAGCAAATAAATTCTAAAAAATATGAAACTTTAGGAAAAGTTTATAAACATGAATATGAACATGTTGGAAAAGAAATTTTTCAATTTTCTCTTACCATTTGTGAAATCTCAGAAATATTCAAAAACACTAAAATACATGTTTAAGAAAACATGTGATTTTTGATTTTTGACACAAAACAAGTTTTGAAAACTTATGGAATATTTATATGGACATAATAAAAGATGTTTATGATGTTTATATAGTCCAAAACATATTAGCATAGAATTTGCATAAAAGTACCTATGTTTTGAGAAAATCACAAATGTATATGTGTGTGTGTGTATACCGAGCTTAAAGAATTGCACTCAATACATATAACCTATACTAAGTATACCAAGAATGACTCATATGAAGCTTGAAATTGATTGGTTGACTTGATTTGCATATGCTTCAATATCCATGTAGCTCGTTTTCCTGTGTATACTAAACAACACAAAACAAAATACTAAAAACAATATTAGTCGTAAATTGTTTGTTAAATCATCAACAAAACAAGAAAGCCAAAATTCTCCCCCTTTTTTATGATGACAAACAATTTACCAATATGCATAATAAAATCAATAAAACAATCAAAACAAATACTCACAATTTTCTCCTCCTTTGGCAACATCAAAAATAGGGATAAACAATATGATAAAGAAGAGAGTGAAAGCTCCCCCTAACAAAAAGCACAAGTGAGTATAAACAAAAATATGGGGAAGACTCCCCCTATCAAAAGCCATATAGAAAATATGCAATGATGAGCATGGAAAATGAATATGAGTAAGCATGGATATAGAATACCCTGAACACAACTCACATTAAAGAAGACCAAGTGACCACATATATGTATTATTAAGAAAAGAGTCACAAGAGTCTAAAACATAGATATATATCTATAGGATATATATCAAAAACAAACAAAACAACAAAAAAATCTCAAAAATAAAAAACAAAGGTTTAAAAATCAAAGATCAATAATCAAATGATTTGTCAATAAATCCAAAAAAAATTCATAAGTTATCAAATCATAAATTATGATTGATTGAGAACATATATAAATACATTATTATGAGAATGATGTCTCAATAAATGAAAACAAAGTATAAGTTCATGAAACCTTTTGAAAACCAAAATCTTGTTCATGAAAATTCAAGAAAGGCAATTTAAAAAATGATTCCAAAAGAGAGTCCAAATGAAAGTTCATGAAAAACATAAAACATTGTTTTAATGAAGAAATGATCAAGAGAATATTTGAGTTCAAAAGACAAAAGCACTCAATCATTTCTTATAAACAATCTCTTGGTAAAAAGGTTAAAGATGTCCATTAAGAGATATTTTGTATCAATTTGAATATGAGAAACATCTTTATTATATATGTACAACCATGCCAAAGATGATATCAAACAAATCTGTGTTTTGTCCATAAGGATCAAGGAAAATTATGCTTAGGATAAAGCAAGTCATAACAAGAAAAACAAGAAAAACTTGTTTCAACCCATATGAATGCCTGGTAAACATAATTTGAACAAAGAAGTAATACATTCGGGGGGTTGCAAAAACATAACCCTCTCATATGCAAATTCAAAATAAAGTATATATCTAAAAAATGTTTGATCAATAGAAGAAATCTTCTTTGTAAAACTTGATCACACCATATAAGGAATACATTATAAACCACAAATAGATGATCCGGAAGCTCAAACACATAGATATCATCATAAGAGTGTTATATAATGATCCCATAAATACAAACACATTGTTCAAACTTAAAAATTAAAAACAAGGTATACTAACAAAAATGATGTTTTAGCATAGAAAAATCATCTTGATAAATTTTGTATCAGTTCATAAAGGATGAAAACATGAAAAAGAGAATCATGAAAAAAAAATGAATTATAACTTTTCAAATCAAATACCAAGTATAAAATTGTTCTTAATTTTGTTTATAAAACTTAAATAGAAATCATCTTTAAGAACATGAAAAACTAAAAAGCATGAAAACATGAAAACATGAGATACTTGAGTTTTGATGTTTTGACATAAACCAAGTTTTGAAACTTTATAAA
>NC_033794.1:38036514-38063487 GCF_001876935.1 Asparagus officinalis
GGGCCCAGATGACCAAGTTTGTTCTGAAGGAATTAGAAGCTCCCCTCGCTCAAGCTGGGTTGCTGGTTCCTGTGCGGGCTACTGAATTTGGGATCGTCCAGAGCCACTTTCATTTCTTCTCCATACTGGAGAAGTATAATCCTGATAGTTGCACTTTCTTCACCCCTGTGGGGGAGCTAGGCTTCGCCCTTCACGAGATGCACGAAGTCTCGGGTCTTATTCTCGGGGATTTGCCGTATGAAGAGTTCGTTCCGGGCTCGGCGGAACTCCAGATTTTAAAGAAGACCAGTCCGGAAATTTATGCCACTCTCTGGGAAGTCATGTGTCACTTCCACATTTGCATGCAGCTGACGGGGGTCCGTGGAGGCGGTATTAAGCAAGTGTCTTGGGCGGAATATTTATTCCATAACTTGACCACTAAGGGAGCTTCAGTGACCCGCTTGCCTGCCAGTACTTTGGAGGAGGTTCAGGCTCGTATTGACGACGCTACCTCCCATTACACTAACGAGGCCAAGGAAGATGTTTTCCCGGCTCACACAGAGTTTGAGAGCTTTCATTATCAAGCTCTGATTCCAATTTCCGACGCGGCGTTGCTGGCTGGATTCTTGATGCTGTGGCTCAAGCGTTGCGTCGTTTCTACCAGGCCGGTCGATGCCCTTGCTATTGAGGTGGTCTACCCGGCTGTTCTCTTGGCACATGGGAGACCTGTGAGCCTCCTCAGCGCCATGGTGGGTTGCTTACAGTATGGATTGCGGGAGTTGGCCTCTGACTTTGTTGGTGTTACAGAGGTGGAGTCTGAGGGTCACAAGACTTTCAAAACTCCCAATCCCAGGGTACCAATGCCATATGCCTATTTGATGGCTTGG
Source organism: Asparagus officinalis (assembly GCF_001876935.1). Taxonomy (NCBI): domain Eukaryota; kingdom Viridiplantae; phylum Streptophyta; class Magnoliopsida; order Asparagales; family Asparagaceae; genus Asparagus; species Asparagus officinalis. The sequence continues at coordinate 38,037,381 of NC_033794.1, forward strand.
TACGTGCTTCACTGTCCTCCTTTGATGAGTGCAGCCTCTCCCCCGAAAGACTCATTCATCCCATTTGTGCAGCGACTAGAATCTGCGAAATGGGTGGGGGGTTACATGGTTAGAATTCGCCAAATCCTTGCGCGAGACACCAACTTCCATATCTACCGCTGTTTCCCTGATTTCGAGGGCGGTGTCTATGGAGCAGAATATCAGGATACGACAGGTCCTAATGGATTCACTCAGCTGAGCGGGGGTGTTTTCCATTGGCTTCTTTCCATCAGGCCAGGCTACCTGATCTTCCGACAAGGCGTCAAATGCTTCATCGAGCCTTACCAACCCTATAGGTTCGCTCGCCAATTTGGGTATGATCAGTTGTACGTTGGGAACCCTCGTCCTCAACTTTTAGTCATAGGCAATTTATATGAAGGAGCCAGGGCTTGGTATTATTCTGTAGCAGGCTGTACCAAAGCCTTCTTCAAGCTTCCCCACAAGACTGCTAATTCCTATACTTCCATCAGCTTCTGTAATTGGTATTACGCCGCTTCTCAGACTCCCAACTACAACTTGAATACATCTTGCCTGAAAGACATTAGGCATATGTATAATTTAAGGAAGGGGTCCAAGACATCCCGCTTGAAAGGGATCGAAGAGTTTCTGTCCATCGAGAATCAATCTATTGGACAGGAAGAAGAACAGACAGCTGAGCCTGTTCCAGAGGGAGAGCAACGAGTTGTTGATCCTCCCGTGACAAGAGCGGCGGGGAAAAGAAAACTCTCTGCAGATGAGGCCGGCAAATATGATAAGCAAATTCGTCGGAAACTTCTGGTTCCCCCCAAAGGCCAACAAAAGTCCAAGTTTATGGCTGATGCCATCAAAGCAGTTGAAGATGACGAACCACAGGAATCATCTGTGGCTGGCCTACCACATAGAGCGGGACTTCGTTCTCATGGCCCAGCTCTATCGGGCGAAGTTTCTTCTTATCATCCTCCCGAGGACGAAGAAAATAAATTAATGGCTGCAGATGCAGAGTCTGCTCCGGTGATGGATCTTCCTAGGTCTCCTGCATTGGAACCAGGGGGTCTTGAAGATAATCCATCTCCTTCTCCTTCAGCATTAATGTCACAAGCTGGTGATTTAATGCCTAGTCCTACAACGGGACCTATGAAAAGACCAGCTGCAGGTGCAAGTCTCACTGAGCCCTCAGCTACCCTGGATGATGAGGAGCGAGTTGATTATGAAGACTCCTCGATTGGTGATGCAGCTGACAAAGATAGAGGTGATGAGGATGCTGACGCTGGCAACATGTCTGGTGGTGGTGAAGACGATGAAGAGCATGATTCCATAGATGACATCACCACTTTTGATGATGCTCCTAAGGTTCCCTCTGATAAAGTATCTGGTTATACACCGTTTCACATCTCCGGTAAGCCTAGTTTTCTTCAACTTATCCCGCATGTGTTTTCTGCGTTCCGACCATTTTTCCGTGCAGGTTCACCTTCTCCAGGGACCACTGTTGCTACTGCTTCGGGGCAAGAACCTGCGCAGGTGTCTGCTCCTTTAGAAGAGAAACATTTACCTGGTTCTCCTACGGCAACTGCTTAACCTGCAGCGTTGCCTGAAACTACTGCCGCAACTCCTCCTCCGGAACAGCAACTTGTGCAGGTGTTAGCTCCTATGCAGGAGCAGGCCCTACCTGTCTCATCCACCGTAGCTGCTTCATCTTCAGCCTTGATGAAGATCTCGCTTACGCCCACGGAGGCTGGACCAAGCGCGTCTCCAGCGAGAGCAATGATGGATTTAACTTCAAGCCCTTCGCAATTGAATGTTTCAGTTGCTTCCGCGACTTCTACACCCAAATCGCTCGTTAATCCATATTTCGGCGCGTCCACTTCTGGGGTCGTCGAGTCGTCTTCCATTGCTTTTTCCAGTCCAGCGGACGCTCCTGACTTCCTCCATATTTCCTTGAGCTACTTGAACAGTCTCGTGAGGTAGGTAATTGAGGTTGTCACAGCTGGTCGAGGCCGCTTTGATTCTCTTAAGTATCTTCTAGAAGCGGGCTTAAATGGGGTCAAGAGTGTGGGTAATGCCCATTGCTTTGAACGTTGTTCGGAAGCTATTTCCCACTTGGAAGCCCAGCTCAAACATTTGGAAGCCCTCAGCCACGAAGACATTCAGACACAGATCGTGTCTACTTTTGCTGACTTCCAGGTTGAGGAAGTGACTCGCCGTGAGGCAATTGAGCGAGGCCTGGCTGAAAAAGAGCTTCAAGTTACGCAGTTGCGGGAACAGAGCGATCTGAGACAAAAAGAACTGGAGCTCTCAACTGCTTCTTTGGACCTCATTCGCACGAAACTTGTCGAAGCTGAGGCGGAGGTGCTAAGATTGAAGGCCCAGCTTTCTCGTGAAGAAGCCATTGTTAATATACTTGGGGCCAAAAATACAGATACTCTTTTGAACTACCACACGGAAGCTCAGGCTCTTGAAAGAGCGAGGAAAGAGGCAGCCGTTGAAGTAGCACTTACTGAGGATGATCTGCGTAGGAAGGCTGAGGCCGTTGTACGAGCCAATCATGAGGAGAAGCTCTCTGATGCCAAAGCTCAGCTTGCTTCTTTTGACTTGAACTTGTACTATTCTTTTGCTTAAGAACAGCTTTGTATCACTTCTTTTTGGTTTCTGAATAAAAAGTGATATTGACTTCTCATTATTTCTTGCATTTATCATGTTTTGATTTTAAATACAAGTCACGAGAAATGCCTGAGATGTATTCCTGACTTAGAATAGATCTCCACAATGGTTCTGGTGTAGAAAACTCTCTTTATTATCGTTTAAGATAACTCTAGAAAGTTTTAAACTGCCGAGGATGAATATTCCCATAATGGGGTTGACTAGTAGAATTCTTCATGTGTTATTTCTTGCTTTGAACACTGAAAGAAATCTATAAGTGCCAGAGGTATAGTTTCAACTTGGCAGGGGATTATTGCGGTCTGGGCAATTTTGAAGACTTATCGTTCTATTGACGAGAATCGATAAGTTGATTTTGTCAGAGGTGTAATTTTAACGTAACAACTGTGGGGAAAGATTATTATAGCGTCTCACTGGGGAGAACTGCTAAGTGTTTTATCATCAGGGCGATGAATTATGATACTTGTAATTTGAACAAGATTTTGAGGGATTTTGTTATCCCACTGAAAACAGGTTATTTATTGCTCTGCTGAGGAGAGCTAATAAATTGACAATGAGTTGGAGACTTATCATTCTATTAATGAGAATTGATAAGTGGATTCTGGGGTGTAGTATTAACCCAATGAGAATTTAGATTTTGCTGAAGAGATACAGAGGTTTTGACTAACACTCTGTTGAGAGGGCTCATGACTTTGAGGAAAAAGTGTTGTGTTTGAAGACACAAGTGTAAATTCTTTATTTAGAAGAATTGCAACGCTGAGGTGACCTTCGCGTTTGATGTTTGAAACGCGAGGTTCGGGCCTTCGTGACGCTAGCCTGAGCTTTGCACTTGGGAAATTGAACGCGATAGTGAGCTTCGCGTTTTGAAGATGGTTGGGATTCACTCCTAGAATCCCGTGCCATCTTAACAGCTTGACGGCTGTTATAAATAGACCTGAATGGTCACGTCAAAAGTCACTTGACTTTCAAAACTTTCAGCTATTTCCAAGAACGAGAACTCTCGTTTGATTACGGCAAGATCTCCGACGAGCTTCGTCTCCCTCGTTCAAAGGAATTACCTCCGACCTACTGCATCGATGGCGCCTCGGAGAATGAGTTCGATCTCCAAGAAAGTCGCTGAAGCGACTTCCGACATGCCGTCGGCTGAGAACGCCGGCGGTGTTCTTGTCCATGCGAGAACCTTGTCGTCGACATCGCCGCCGCAGGGGCCTCCCTGTCGTGGTGAGTGCTGACCGAAATAACTTGCCTTGGCAAGTTCTTTGAAAACCCTAGATGGGTTCTTGATAACGAGGAAGATGACTCGTTCAATGAAAACCCGGGGTTGGGATACCCAATGGGTCTCGACCCTCGCGTTCAACTTGTTCAACAAAAGGTTCGACCCTCACGTTGGAGACTTCTGACGCGAGGCTCGACCTTCGCGTTGGAGATTTTGACACAAGGCTTTACCCCTTTGTGTTTCAGACTCTGTCTTTATGTCGATAGCTCGCTTCTAACTGCTAACTTCTGCTTTTGATTGTGCAGTGCTTTTCCCAAACGTGCCGCTTTCACGAGAACACCATTTCGGATATATTGGTGGACCTGACCCGAATGAATTATTCAGTCTTCAGAACAGGATTCCATTGTGTATTTTTCCTGATCCGGAAAGAGCGAAAATGATCAAATTCCCTCAATGCTCTACTCTTAGGATTTTTATAACTGACTTAGACTTGGAGACCCCTGTTGGTCATGCCCAGTTTCCTAAACCAACATTCATATTTGGGGATCGCATACCAGTCGATGACCATCTCACACACGTGGAAGATTCAAAGCTGCTGCGGAGAGCTGATAATCGCTTCTTATTCCTCCCAAACATGAAGAGGATGTACACGCTCTCCTATTTCTTGAATGTGAGTTGCCGTCGGGGTTTGACCTTCGACATTGTCAAAGAGAAAGAGAATGTGTCACTTGGATTTGGTCGGCGAGCTCGTACACAAATCGGAGGACAACTCAAGGGGTTAAGACCTGGTTTGTTTGAGAAGAAGGAGCTGGTTCCGAAAATGCCACGCCCAGCGAACATTTTTATCCGCCAATTCCTTGCAACTCAGGGTGGATTCTCTACCCAGACGTTCAGGTCCCCTGGATGGGTCTGTTCTGGCGAAGGAGGTTGGTGGACCCGCATGGTTGACTTTGTTCTTGAGGAGCTTAAGGACTCGCTCGCTCAATCGGGTCTTACAGTTCCTGGACGGGGAGTCGTGCAGAGTCTTCACAATTTCTTCGCTATGTTGGAGAAATATAACCCTGACAGCTGTACATTCTTCACGCCTGCAGGAGAGTTAGGTTTTGCTCTTCATGAGATGCAGGCAGTATCGGGGTTGTCGCTCGGAAAAACACTCTATGAGGAGTTCATCCCCACCACCGAGGAGCTTTCTCTACTGAAAGTGGCGCACCCGGAAATTTACACTACTTTCTGGGAATTGATGTGCCACTTCCACATATGTGCCCAAGTCTTTGGGATGCGTGGAGGGGGCATCATGCATACCACGTGGGCGGAATACCTCTTTCAGAATTTAAACCGAAAAGATGTAGTCGTTTCCCGTGTTGCTGTTATCTCTCATAAGGATGCCAAAGCTCGAATTATGGCCTCCAGTGCTACCTATAAGACAGAGCATGCCGAGGATGATTTTGAAGCTGGTGTCGAATTTGAAAGTTTCCACTACCAAGCCACAATTCCTATCTCTGACACGGCTCTACTTGCAGGCTTCTTCATGATTTGGTTGAAACGGTATGTAGTACCGTCAAGACCAATAGAGGCGATATTGGCTGAGGTTGTGTACCCAGCTGTTTTGCTAGCACATCAAGACCAATAGAGGCGATATTGGCTGAGGTTGTGTACCCAGCTGTTTTGCTAGCACACGGGAGACCTATGAGCCTCCTTACTGCTATGGTTGGTTGTATTCAGAACGACCTGAGGGTATTGACTTCAGAGCTTCTCAGCGCTTTGAGGGTCAAAGCTGCTAAGAAGAAAGCTGGGAAAGCTCCTCAACCACGTGTACCAATGCCGTATACATATTTAGTGGCATGGTTCGTGTTGCATTGCCCTTCATTGATGAAGGGAGCATATGAGGGCGATGATGCTTATATTCCTTTTGTACAGAGACTGGAGTCGGCCATGTGGACTAATTCTTATATAGTCAGGGCTCGACAAATTCTATCCCGGGAGGACAATTACCGGGTTTTCTGTTACGCTCCTAATTTTGATGGAGCTGACGTGGAGGATGCTCGCTTTATGGACTTGCTTGCTAAGGGCTCACCTTCTTTGGAAGAGGGCATATTCAGTTGGCTTCTTATGATCAGGTTGGGCTACCTGGTCTATCGCTCGTGGGAGAAGTGCATAATCGAGCCTTACATGCCTTCACGGTTCGCCAGACAGTTTGGGTATGACCAACTCTATGTTGGTAATCCTAACCCGGCGTTAGCTCAGATTGGGAATTTGTATGAAGGAGCTCGTGCATGGTACTTCTTCTCCACCGGGGGAACCCATGTGCAATTCACTTTACCCAACTCACCACCTGGCTGTTCTACTATTATGGATTTCCGCCAGTGGTTTGCCGAAGCTTCTCAGATTCCGGAATATGACGTTTATACTTCATGTATAAACGAGATTCGGGAATTGTATCGTTCATGGAGCGGTTCTGCGAGTACTCGTCTGCCAGGAATGGAAGAATACCTATCTTGTGAACAGGAAGCGACCGGAGCCGTTGAAGCTCCTAAGGACTTGTCCACCGTAGAACCTTCTGAAGAAGAGGTTCCTACGGGAATTGAAGAGGGAAGGCCAATTGATGATTCTCCCGAAGAAAAGACAACTGAGGAGATTCCTACAGAAGAGCATGTTCCTAAACCTCGTTCTTTAAGATCGGGTAAGAAGGCTCTTTCTGCTGCTGAACAAGGTGAATACGACAGGAGAATTCGTAAGCGAATACCTGTCGTGGCCAAAAATTCCAAAAAGGCCAAGTTAATGGAGGACGCGACGAAGTCTGCGCTCGTTGAGCGTTTAACTGACGGAGAGGACGAAATGCCCCAATCGATCCCTTCGATTCCTGAGGACGATGGGGCTGAAGAGGGTAGGATGAACATACGGGTCCAATCTATCCAACCCTTCCTCCTCCACGCTCGAGGGCTCTGAAGAAATCAATTGATGAACTGGAACGTTGGATGCAAACAATTATTAATATTGTCAGTGTTGAGAGGGCTTCTCTTGAAGACTGTGAATCCATCTTGAGCCAATGCTTGGACGACATCAAGTCTAAAGGGGATGCATCCTGGACTGAACACTGCCAAGGGGGAATCACTCTTTTGATGACAGAATTAGCAGTTTTCAGGGAGCTACAGCGCACCAATCTAGACTCTGAAGTAGAGCCGGCTCTTTCCTTGGCGATAATCTCGCGGGCACATCACCCAGGGACTCTTCGCAAGGACCTGTCTGATAAAAAGGCCCGCATATCAGCTTTAAGGAAGCAGCACTCTAAAGCATATGCTAAAATCAAACGTGTTGCTTCTGATATCCGTGACATTGAAGAAACTATCGCTCGGTTGGAGGCCGAGTTGGACCAGAAGAAGGCCCAATTGGCCCACTATGAGGATGTCAGAAAAGGGCTTGAGCTTCAAAGCGACCAAATTTATACGAAATTTTGTCGTACACTCCACGCGGCTGAGCGGACTCGTAAAGATATTGTTGCTGCCGCTCCTATTGAAGCAGAACTCAGAAAGGAGATCGAGGAACAAGTCCGAGCAGCTCACTGGAAGAAACTTTCTGCCTTTAAGTCTAGGCTAAAAACCCTCAAGTTAATGAGGCCTGATGTTTAGATCTTGTCCTGTCCTTGGCTAAGGAATTTTGTATCTTTTTCATTTTGTTTATCATCATTTTGTGTTTAGATTAACAACATTGAATGAAAATGATATCGTTTTGCCTTTTATCGTCTCTTTTGCTGAAACCTGGTTCAAGGTGATGGAAAATAGAGCTAATGCTATCAAAATTCTCTTTATTATTGATTTAGAATAATTCCATCAAATTACAATCGTCAGAGGTGTAGTGTTAACATGACGAAATACAAGATAGAATTACACTAAGAATAGGTAACCCCCGGCCTGATTTAGCTGGGTTTAGGGGGCTACATGATTTACGGGAAGTATCTCTTAAGGAACTTCCCATTAATCGGCATCATGAGCCTATCTCCTTCTTGATTGATGAGGCGATATGCTCCGTTCGAATAGGCTGATTCTATTACGAAGGGCCCTTCCCATTTAGGATTGAACTTCCCTTTGGTTTTGTGTGTCATCAACATGGGTCGTCTGTTGGCTAACACTAAATCGCCTTTCTTGAAAGTTCGTTCCTTAACCTTTTTGTTATAGGCTTTAGAGATACGTGCTTGATATAACTCGATCTGTTGTTGAGCTTGAAGTCGCTTGTCGTCTAAGGCCTCAAGTTCTTGCAGACGTCGTTGATGATTTTCTTCTTCTGTTAGTCCAGTTGTGATAGCAACTCTCAGAGAAGGGATCTGGATTTCCAATGGCAATACAGCCTCGCAGCCGTATACCAAAGAAAAAGGTGTGGCTCTTGTAGAGGTCCTTACCGTAGTGCGGTAAGCCCAAAGACATTCACCCAGTCTTTCATCCCAATCGCGCCGGCTTTTAGAAACAAACTTTTTGAGAAGCTTCACTATGGTTTTATTGAAGGCTTCTGCAAGACCATTTGCTGGCGGATAATAAGCCGTAGATGCAACACTTTGGATTCTGAATTTATCACAAAATCTCTGGAACCCAAAACTGAACTGACGAATTGTGTCCCGTTGTCGTGAACTATTCGCCTCGGGACTCCAAAACGGTAGACGACGTACAACGTTTAGCATAGTCAACCGCGTCCGAAAACATCTTTGGCCAATAATAGCCGATACGTCGGAGGCGGTCTCCTAATTTAGCTCCGGGCTGATGAGCTCCGCACATTCCGTCGTGAACTTCCTTGAGGGCCTCTTTTGCTTCCTTCCGGGAGAGGCATCGAAGCAAAACTTCATCATGCGATTTACGATACAGGACTTGAGAGACTGCGTCGTAATAGAATCGGAGGGCCTTTCGTTTGATAGAGGCCGCTTCCTTAGGATCTTCTGGCAGAATTCCATATACGGCATAGTCGATATACGGGAATCGCCAATCCCTGGATTCAAATTCCATAGAGGTTGTACAGACTTCTCCTGTCGGTGTCTCGTCTGAGTTTTCTTCTATAGAAATTTTAGAAAAGTATAGTTTCCGTCCCGCGACTGGAATCGTTGTTTCAGTCTTCGGTGGCAATGCTAATGAGGTTGCTAAGGAGGCTAGAGCATCTGCATAAGCATTCTGAGCTCGTGGTACGTATTCGATAAAGAATCCTTCGAACTTTTGAGCTTGCTCTAGCACTGCGAAGTAATACGGGATCAAATCCTCATGACGAACTTCGTATTCTCCTCGGACTTGATTAACGATGAGTTGGGAGTCCCCGTAAGCCTCAAGGTGCCGAACATTGAGTTCTTCAGCAAATTGCATTCCCAATAGCAGAGCATTATACTCGGCTACGTTGTTAGTGCAAGGTTCGATTAAGGAGAATCCTCTGGGAATTACATGGCCGTTCGGAGAGATTACCACTCCTGCAGTAATTGCTCCATGAGGATTCGCTCTGGATGCCCCGTCGAAGAACAACTTCCACACCTGCGTGGTTTCTTGAGTAACGCAAGTTTCAGCAACTTCATCTGGCAATTCTTCATACAACTTTGATGTTCCCGTCACTGGATGATCGGCTAAGAAGTCTGCCAATGCTTGACCCTTGACCGCCTTTTGCGGCATGAATTGCATGTCATATTGTGACAAGAGAATGGCCCACTTGGCGAGTCGGCAGTTTAGAGATGACGGTTTTGTCATCAGAACTCTCAAGGGATTCACTTTAGAGATGACGTGAATTGTTTGTCCCACTAGGTAATGTCGCATCTTTTGAATTGCGAATACCAAGGCGAGACATTCTTTTTCGACCGGATTGTACCGATGTTCGGCTCCCATCATAGTCCTGCTCAGGTAGTAGATGGCTTGCTCTTGACCTTGATCGTTGTTCTGGGCCAACAAAGCTCCAAGGGAATGGTCCATGGCTCTCACATACAACAGGAATGGCTTTCCTGATATCGGGGCCACGAGCACTGGCGGTTGAGTGAGATATCTTTTAATCTCTTCGAATGCTCTTTGACACTTTGCATCCCAAACAAAGGATATTCTTTTCTTCATGAGCTTGGAGAAAGGTTGGCAACGCCCTGAAAGATTCGATATAAATCTTCGGATGTAGGCCAGTCTACCTTACAAACCCCTGAGCTCTTTGAGATTCTTCGGAGGTGGCATGTCTTGGATGGCACGTACTTTCTCTGGATCAAGGGAGATTCCTTTGGAAGTAACGATAAATCCCAGGAATTTTCCACTTGAAACTCCGAGGAATGATTTTGTCGGGTTCATCTTCAGCTGATGTGCTCGCATGATTTCGAACATTGTCTTCAGATCTGCAAGATGATCGTCTTTACATTGGCTCTTTACTGCTATATCATTAACGTAGCACTCGATCTTCTTTCGTAAGTGTTCGTGAAAGATCGTGTTCATTGCACGCTGATAAGTTGCGCCTGCATTTTTCAGGCCGAAGGGCATCACTGTGTAGCAATACACCCCCAGTGGTGTTCTAAAAGCAGTGTGTTTCTCGTCTTTCGGGTGCATCTTGATCTGATTGTACCCGGAGAATCCGTCCATGAAAGACATCCTTTCGTATCCGCAGGTGTTGTCAATCATAACATCCATGATAGGAAGCGGGAATTCTTCTTTCGGACAGGCTGCGTTAAGGTCACGAAAGTCGATGCATATCCGGACCTTACCGTTTTTCTTGGGCACTGGGACAATGTTGGCTACCCAGTCCGGGTGTTGCTCTTCCCTAACAAAACCTGAGTCTATAAGCTTTTTAACTTCTGACTCAATTGATTCCATAATCTCTGGACGAAACCTGCGTTGTTGTTGTTTAACGGGTTTTGCCTCCGGATCGATGTTGAGACGGTGCATAGCAACCTTCGGGTCAACGCTAGGCATATCTTCATAATTCCAAGCGAAGACATCTATATATTCTCGGATAAGGGATATAAGGTCCTCTCTCTTGACTGATGATAGGTTTTCAGCTATGAAGATGGGTTTAGGGTCATGTTCATCTCCCATATTAACCTGGACCACTTTATCTTCAGTGGGTGGTTCGCGTTGTTCGAATCGCATATCCCACAAGATATTGAGACGTTTGATCTAAGGATCATTGGTTGATTCAATTAACCCCTCATCACCCCCCGCGTCTTCATCTGGATGACTAGTTGAAACCATGTTCACAGTCAAGCTTTTAAAGAAAGGTCCAACACTGACGTCGGACTCGTATGAAGATGTTCCGGATGAATGGTCATGACGCAGGTAATTACTGATTTCGTTTTCCGAGGCAGGGGGAGGCGTAACGTAACCTACACCTCTTCCGGTTTTTTGATAATAGTCCGGAGGTTTTCCTGCAGGAGTGAGAGACATTCGGATCGGGGTTCGTCTTCCTTTCCCGAAGTTCAATCCCTGTTTCTCATTAAAGTTATACCCCCATTCGTTTCATTAAGTATATAGAATCGGGCTCGTGGTAATGGAATTGGGGAACTCCATCATCTTCCTCTGAACTTCCTCGTTTGAGTTGTTCGGGTTTGACTTTACCAAAACAGATCGGCTTCTGCCCTTTCCTTTTGGATGGGACTTTGAAGAAAGCCTTATGTGCGTCCTCCACTTCTTCATCTGAAGTGAAGGATGACTGGATAGGAAAAGTGAGCGACACCTCTGCGCACAGTACGTGCCATTGGTTGGTACCTGCACTAGAATCATTCTCTATTTGTTCATTTTTAGGAGAAACATCAGACAAGTACGCTTAAAGGAAATCTTCATTAATGCACCACTCGCCCTCACTCGGTACATCATTATTACTCTCACCCTGACCCATTACATCAAAGTTTAACTCCCAAGGACAATCTTCATCAGGATCTGGCTCGATGTTAGCCTCATTACCGCTGTCTACATCTTCTTTCTCTTGGGATTCCAAGTAGAAGACGGAGTCGGTATGGAAGTTTTCCACCCCTCGTAAGGGGTATTTTTCTGCAATCAGGGTTCGGACTTCGCCCTCGTCATTGGCGTACTTCATGACCTGATGCAAAGTAGATGGGACAATGCGGTTCGCATGTATCCATGGTCGTTGTTTGATGGAAATTTGCAGTAAAAAGACAATGAAAGATAAATTTGACTTGTATTTCTCTCAAAATCAATTACAATTTGGATTCTGATTACAAAAGAGAGGAGAATGAATTTGATTCTCCCCTTTGTTTAATTCTGGGTTCTTCACGGTGGCGATGAGATGCCTCCCTCGAATGCTCGCGTCGAGTTTGCTTCTCGTTGACGATCCGAACGTCTTGATTCACTGGAACGTGGTCTTCTCCTCACGATTTGATGCTGTGGAGAACTTGCGTGGCAAGTTTTGAAATAACTCTTGACGAGTTGATAACTCTGAACGAGTTTTAGAAGAACTTGCAGAGCAAGTTTTGAACTCTGATCGAGTTGATAACTCTGAACGAGTTTGAACTCTTGAAAAAGAGTTGATTTGAACCGAAAGTTCGGTTAATAAGCCAAGGAAGAAGCTCATGTTGCTGGTCTCCAAAACTCCTTGTTGCTGCAGAACGCGGCAAGATGCTCGATCAAGGATCCCCAAAAAGTCAGCTCCCCCCCTCCAAAAAAAGAGGATCCGAACTCAGTTGAGTTTTTGAGGTATTTATAGGGGGTTAAGGGTATAACCGCCCCCTTAAATATCTCCTTAATGAGGGTTTAATGGGGTCTAACTGCTCCCCATAAATCTCTCCATGATAGGGTAGTGATCCCCTAAAATCTTGGGGAGAAAACGGTTCTGGAACCGTTCAAATCGTGCTTGAACGAGTTAAACGCTGAAAACAGCGTTCTGGGCTCGAACTGTGCGTTTCTGGACCTGAAACGCACAGTTGAGGTTGAAAAACGCACAGCTGGGGCTGAAAACGCACAGCTGGAGCTGAAAAACGCACAGCTGGGCTGAAAACGCACAGTTGAGGCTGAAAACGCACAGCTAAGGCTGAAAACGCACAGCTGGGCCTGTAAACGCACAGTTGAGCCGTAAACGCATAGTTGGCCTGTTTCAGGCTAAAAACGCACAGTTGAGCCCATAAACGCACAGTTGACCTGTAAACACACAGTTGGCCTGTTTCAGGCTAAAAACACACAGTTGAGCCCATAAACGCACAGTTGACCTGTAAACACACAGTTGGCCTGTTTCAGGCTAAAAACACACAGTTGAGCCCATAAACGCACAGTTGACCTGTAAACACACAGTTGGCCTGTTTCAGGCTAAAAACGCACAGTTGAGCCCATAAACGCACAGTTGACCTGTAAACGCACAGTTGACCTGTTTAAGGCTAAAAACGCACAGTTGAGCCCATAAACGCACAGTTGAGCCGTAAACGCACAGTTGAGCCCATAAACGCACAGTTGAGCCGTAAACGCACAGTTGAGCCCATAAACGCACAGTTGGCCTGTAAACGCACAGTTGGCCTGTTTAAAGGCTGAAAACGCACAGTTGTGCTGTTTTAAAGATTAACTCTGCGTTTCTAGATTGAAAACGCAGAGTTGAGCCTGTTTAAAGGCTGAAAACGCACAGTTGTGCTGTTTTAGCGATTAACTCTGCGTTTTGATGTTGAAAACGCAGAGTTGAGCATGTGCGCTTTGACTCTGTAATGCAGAGGCGAACCTTAGGCGGGCTTGGCGGGCTTCAGGCTAAGTCCAATGTTCTGATGAAGTCCAGTCTTGCAGACGGACCTCAGAACATAATTTGCTGCGAAGAACAGGTCATAACTTTCAAACCGTAAGTCGGAATTAGACGAATTATATATGAAAATCGGCTATCTCGACGAGACGGGGCCATCCGAACCGGGTGTGACCTCGGCGTTCGGTTTTTGCATCGCGGGTCTGACCTCAACGTTTTGACTTAAGACATGGAAGTGGCTTCCGTGCATTTTTGACTAAGTCTTTGAGACTTGTCTTTGGCGCATCTGTTTTAAGTCTCGACTCACATCTATTAAGCTGATGGGCCTGCAAATGTGCGTAGGATTTTTGGCAAACCCTCAGCCATCAACGGATTTGATAAGCCTTTACCGACTACCGTTTGAGTCGGGCTAGCATGTGAATTATCTAGGTCCGTTCCACATGTAACGTTGTGCTAAGAGAATGAACTCTCTTAGTCTTGATGCTATGATTTTGAATACATAGACTTTGTCATTTTGACGGGAAAAGACTAACCGACAACGCGTGTTAGGCGTAGACTTATCTCTATTTAGGGATCGAGATAAAGTCCCCCATGCGTGTGAGGCATGGATTTTGATGTCCTTTTCACGGTAAAAGACTAACCGGCAACGTGTGTTAGACATTGACTTATCCCTACTTAGGATTCAGGATAAAATTCCCCATGCGTGTAAGGCATGGATTTTGGTGCTACGATATTGAATACGTAGGTTTTTGCTATTATTACGGGAATAGGCTACCTGGTAACATATGTTAGACGTTGACTTATCCCTACTTAGGATTCAGGATAAAATTCCCCATGCGTGTAAGGCATGGATTTTGGTGCTACGATATTGAATACGTAGGCTTTTGCTATTATTACGGGAATAGGCTACCCGGCAACATGTGTTAGACATTGACTTATCCTTACTTAGGATTAAGGATAAAATTCCCTATGCGTGTAAGGCATGAATTTTGGCGTTATTAATAACGACCTGCTACGATATTGAATACGTAGGCTTTGCTATTATTACGGGAATATGCTACCCGGCAGCATGTGTTAGATGCAGACTTATCTCTAATTAGGGATCGAGATAAAGTCCCCCATGCGTGAAGGCATGGATTTTTGGTGTCATTTCTTCCTGTGTAGCTTGAAACACCGAAAGAATTAACAAGTTCATTGGGGGGTTGACTGTTAGAGGTGTTATGTTAACATAACAGTATTTTATGGACCTATCGCTCTATTGAAGAGAGTCGATAAGTTGATTTGGTCGTCAGAGGTGTGGTGTTAACTTGACGAGTTTGTGGACCTATCGCTCCATTGAAGAGAGTCGATAAGCGGATTTTGTCAGAGGTGTAGTGTTAACGTGACAAGAAAGATATTGCTATGGAAGCAATTTTGAGAACTTATCGCTCTATTGGAGAGAGTCGATAAGTGGATTTTTGTCAGAGGTGTAGTGTTAACGTGACAAGAAAGATATTGCTATGGAAGCAATTTTGAGAACTTATCGCTCTATTGGAGAGAGAGGATTGATAAGTGGGTTTTGTCAGAGGTGTATTGTTAACGTGACAAGAATAATATTGCTATGGAAGCAATTTTGAGGACTTATCGCTCTATTGGAGAGAGTCGATAAGTGGATTTTTGTCAGAGGTGTAGTGTTAACGTGACAGGATTTGTGTTGCATGCAAACTGAATGCATACTCTGTGGGGATGATGATCGTCAGAAGTGTAATGTTAACTCGACGATGTGAAAGATTCGTTACTCTTAATCCAGTGGATTCCAAGTAACCAACCCCCAGTCTTGATGAAGACTTAGCAGGGGAATAAAAAAGAGGTAGACAAGGCACATCACCTAGTGGGGCACTATCCATGAAGTCGGAATAGAATCACATCACCAGGTAGGCCATTATCTGATGAGTTTGACTATCAGAGGTAATTGTTAACGTGATAGTTGTTGGAGGCCCGGCATCCTACTGAAGAGGATTAGCTTCAGTGGCCGTAGTATCTTCCCCTTCTGACTGAGGAGATTGGACTTGGTCCGATTGCTCTGGAGAAGATTGGGCTTGGTCCGATTGCTCAGGTTGATCCTGCCTACTTTGTTCTTCAGCTTTGATCCTGGCAATGATTTTTTGAGCCTGCTCGCCTTGAGAGATTAGTTGTCTCCAAGAACGGCATTCTGCAACTCCTATTCGGGCTAGGAGGTCGGTTTGCAAGTTGTGTCGACAGGTCTCTACTAAGGTAGATTGTGTCATACCTGACGAACACCGGAGAGCCATGGATCGGAATCTTTTGACATA
Organism: Asparagus officinalis; assembly: GCF_001876935.1. Taxonomy (NCBI): domain Eukaryota; kingdom Viridiplantae; phylum Streptophyta; class Magnoliopsida; order Asparagales; family Asparagaceae; genus Asparagus; species Asparagus officinalis. The sequence continues at coordinate 38,053,239 of NC_033794.1, forward strand.
GGCTTTGACGGACTCCCTCTTCTTCTGCTTAGTAGCAAGAAGGGTATGGATGGAGACTTCTGTATCCTCTTCAAAGAATCTTGACAGGAAGAGTCTCTCTAGATCCGCCCACTTTTGGATACAGCCCGCAGGCAGTTTCCTGAACCATTCAAAGGCAATTCCCTTGGGTCGGGTAAGTCTTCTTTCTAGTTTTCAATTCCACCCTCTTTAGCTAGCTTCACAATTAGAGACAATTAGGATTTAAAAAAAAAATTATTGACCATAATAAAATCCATCTTTCACTTAGATATTAACTAACAAGATAATAAATTCAAACAATTTTCCCCTTCTCACTTTTGATTATTGTTGACCATAATTAAAAAATATAAAGATTTTCTTTTTACCATCTTTTTTAGTCGCTTTTAATTTCTAGGGTTGCATTTCATATAGTGTAGAAATTCACCAAAGTGATTGTAGCACTTGATTTGGCACACACTTAAATCATTCTTAAGGGCAAAACCCCAATCAAGATAAGGTAAGGGATTTCATCACCCTTTTCTTAGCCCACAAATCACTAATTCCTCACTTCACAAACCCTAGCCTTCTAAAACTCATTAGACGTTAGCCCCTAAGGATTCGAGCTCAATAAGGAACAAGAAATCCTTAAGTGAACGGTTTAAGTTTTCTCAGAATAGTTGGTGTCTAAGGCAAGGTTTAGGGGTTGCGTAAAGCGCTCCGCAAGAAAAGAGGTACTTAATTGATCTTTGATCACCCTCTAGTACTATCCTTACCTGGCTAACTACCTGGGTAAAACTTTAATCTTTTCACTGTAGGAATTTTTGGTTAGGAGCTGGTCTAGTGGAGTTAGGCTAAACCCTAGAGTTAGAATTGATTGAAAAGTGATTGCCTTGATTTGTTTTAGTTAGGATTTTTTCTTTAGCTTCTCATAAAAAAAAAACTAATTTTCTTTCTTTCTTTCCTTAAAAAAAAACTAATTTTCTTTCTTTCTTTCCTTAAAAAAAAACTAATTTTCTTTCTATCTTTAAAAAAAAATACTTGTTTTGGTGTCTGCAATTTTGGGTTCGGGATAATTTTCATCGCTTAATCCGTGTTGAACCAATCCAAGAAATGGCAAATCAGCCCGTTCTTCAGGATATGTGTTACCCCACCAGAAATGCAATTCCATCTTGCATAAGACTCCCCGAAGTAAATGGAGCAAATTTCGAGCTTAGACCGCATTTCATTAACATGCTTCCCAAATTCCTAGGTAATGAAACAGAAGATGCATATATATTTATCTCGGAATTTGAGGAAGTATGTATTATGATAAAAATGAGAGAATTAACCGAAGATGCGATTAAGCTTAGATTTATTCCATTTGCCCTTAAGGACAAAGCTAAAAAATGGCTATACAGCTTACCGATAAATTAGAAATTTTTTCCTATTCACAAAACGGTAAAGCTTAGGAACAACATTCAGAATTTCAAAATTGTCCCGGAGAGCCATTCTGGAAATACCTTGACCGATTTAAAGATCTTTTAATCCAATGTCCTCATCACGGTCTAGAAAAATGGCGACTGTGCCAAGTCATATATGAAGGATTGGACTATTCTTCAAAAACATCTTTAGAATCGATGTGTCAGGGAGATTTTATGAGAAAAAACGCCGATGAAGCTTGGGAATTCCTAGAGAGTCTATGCGAGAAAACAATGCAGTGGGAAAACTATGATGACAGGGTTTCATCTGTTTCCCAATCTAAGTCTATTGGTCTTTCCTTGGAGTCAAACATTGCATCTGAAGCGAAGATGGCGACGATTCTGCGGAGGTTAGAAGCCTTAGAAGTTAAGGAACGAGCTCCGGCTCAAATCAATCATATTTCTGCCCCGGGATGTCATAACTGTCAGTCTCCTACCCACGTTTCAGAGGAATGTCCTCTTCTAGGAAACAACCATGCATTAGAACAGATGAACGCTGCATTTCAGCGCCCTAGAAATGATCCATTTTCTCCAACCTGGAACTCATCCCAACTTTATTTCTGCCCCGGCAACGGCGCCAAAAACTTGATGCGGCATAAACATGTACCAAAAAGGTTGCAAGTGCACAACCGTGTCAAGTTATAGTATTTAAGATATCAATCCCACGAGGAAGGTGTTTTGTAGGAGAAAATATAAAATTGGTTCTTATGTTGTGTGCGTGACAAGTAGGAGTGATAAGTGAATGTGATTGTGAAGAGATTGAGAGAGTGAAAGTGATAGTGTGTAAATCGGCACGAGATATAAGTGAGAGTGGATGTGACAAAGAATGAATATGATCAATAAGGCAAGAAGGAAAAAGAAAATAAAAATCAAGAATAAAGAAAATAAAATTCAAGAATAAAAGAAAATGCAAGAAATTAAAGATGGTGGATTCAATTATAGATATGGGTAATCTACAATTGAACCCACTTCTTAGAAAAGGGTGATTCCCTAGAGGGTTCTAGCCTAAAGGCGAATCAAACAAAATAAAAATAAACAAAAAGAAAAACTAAACCCAAGAGGGTTCTAGCCTCAAGGTGAATAGTATAAGAAATTAAAATCTAACTACAAAATAAAGTGCAAAATCTAAACTACAAAATAAAATTGCAAGAATTAAATGCAAGAAATTAAATCTATTCTATAAGCATGAAATAAATCTAAGGCAAGAGGGTTCTAGCCTCTTGGCTATTTAACAAGAAAATAAAATCTAAACTACAAGCATAGAAATAAATCTACACTAATAAGCAATAAAAAGGAAATAAAAGAGAAAAAGGAAAGAAAATGCAAACCTCTAAATAATTCTTCATCTCCATCTTCATCATCCAACAAAGAGAAGAAATATTTAAAGTGGTGAAAAAATTATTATTATTAATTGCAACTAAAGTTACAATTTTGGAAGGCCTTCTCAATTAAGAGTAGCCCTCCTCTCCAAAAGGAGTTTACAAAATTTTCACACCTCTAACCCCTCACTCTCTACCCCTATTTATAGTAAACATCAGTGAATGAGAGCCATTGGATCAAACTTGAGCCCCAAGACAAGAGTCCGGCCCAGTCTTGGAGAAGAAAATGCAGCAGTCCATTTATGAGGCCCATTCAAAAACCAGCAGCACTCAAGTCCGGTCTTGGAGTTCTCATTTGATTTTCAAAATAAAAGATGAAGAGATGCAGAAAAATCCGGCCCATTTGATTTGTTTTTTTTCAAAATCGAAAGTTGCAGCACCGGCCCACTCCAATTCTTTAGCCTCCAAGTCAAAAAAAAAAAAAAATCAAAGCTGCACTTTCTCCAAGTCCGGTCCTTATGGAAGTAAATCCAAAGCTGTAGCATTTCATTTGATAAATGCAAATCCAACTAAGCTTAAATCAAAGCTGCACCATTTCATATGAAAATCTGGCCCAATGGAGCAAATTCAACTCTCTAAGTAGCAATTAAATGAGAGCTCATGGGTGTTTTGTTGATGGGCTTTGGGCTTTCAAGCTTGAGAAAATTCTCTTGTGAAAAAAAATGAGTTGCCATGGACATTTGGGATATTTGGGCTTTTGGGGTTTTTTTTTTAAATTCAAATATTTCTTTTGGCTTCTTGAATTTCTCTTATTTCTTCATTTATTCAAGGGTCTTTGTTGAGAGATGGGATTTTTGGGATTTCTTCTTCATTATCCTGCAATTAAAGATAAAAACAATTATTTGTGGTATATTTATTCATATAAAATAGATAATGAGGGTATAAAATTGTACTAAAATGTGATTATCAGTTCGATTCGGTTTTTACCAAAATTTGAACAACCGAACCGAACCGTCTGTAATTCAAAACCGAACCGAACTATTGCAAGTCGGTTCGGTGCGGTTCAGTTCGGTTTGTTCGGTTCTAACTTCATCAAACTTCTTATCAAACAATAAACTGTGTTAAAGAAAAAAGATATCAACAAAGTAGGAGATTATGAAGTATTAAACACTGATATAATGATATTATTTTTAACCTATAATGATTCAGAAAATGAGTTTAGGGTTTGAGTCTTTGACTCTTTGGGGACGGGTTGGGTAGGTTTGAGATCAGAATGGGTAGTATTACACTATATTCGGTCGGTTCGGATAAAACCTCGAAAATTTGAATACTTTATGATAAATAATAATAAATATGTTATACATTTATAAATAATATATTATGATGTTTGAGTATGCTAGGAACTGATTTGAGATCAATTCAATGTATCATACTTCCTTTAAAAGCACGAGTTCGGAAAATCTTTTTTAGACGAATATACCCATTTATAGTTTGAAATACCTTATCTATAATCAAATTCTAATTTTCAATGGCCAATATTACCCTTCACTATTTTGAATATTTTATTTATATCTTAATCTATCCTAATCATAATCATATCTTATCCTAATCCTATGTGAACCATGTTTAGCTTAACAATTTAAAAAAACTAATATTAATAAAATATATAAAACATAAAAATGATATTAGTTTGTTAAGATAAAGAAATTACAAGTAGATAACATATTATAATATATGAAGTATTGCAAAAAAATCATAAAAAGTTTTAAAATTACAGAAAAGACGCTAAAAAGTTCAAAATTATAAAACTCATCCAAATGTCTCAAAACTTAAAATAAAAAATATGAAATTAAAAAATTAACATCAGTTTGCAAAGAATTTAAAATTTACAGTTAACACCTCAAGGTCTCAAAAATTATAGAAACACCCTCAAAAGTTTAAATTACAGACAAGCACATCAAAATTCTAAAATTTTAAAACTTACAAACAACACATATGAATTCAAGAGATTACCATGATACACCTAAATTTTTTGACATTTAAATTTAATTTTTTTTAATTAACACCCTTAATATCTCAAAAATTATAGAAACACCTTCAAAAGTTCAAATTTTAAAAAGCCACCCTAAAATTCTAAAATTTGTAAATAAAATAAGATGAATTCAAGATATTACCCTTAGACAGAAATATACTAACATTTAAAAAATTACCACCAACACATGAAACATAGAATTTACAACTACCAAACTTAAAAGTAAATTTTTTTAAAAACTCTTTCAAAATTTTAAAAATTATAAATCACACCCTCAAAGTTCAAAACCACAAAAATGGGCTAAAATTTTAAAACTTGGCAAAGAAAAGTGTAATTGTTTGGTATTTTTTATATATATATTTTAAATCAATCATTTTACCATATTGGTTTTAAATATTCACCTTCCTTGTATAACACTATTTTAATATTTTTCACTTTGCAATGCTATACTTTCTCAAATAAAGCTTAGTTTCATATCGGTCAAAAATAATATGAAAATTCAAATTATTTTTAAATTATATTTGTTTTTTATCAATTCAAATATCAACATGAAAATTTAAATTGGATGTATCCCATTTAAACAAACATAAAAAAATAATCGGGTTGTAAGAGTTTAAAGAAAAAAATGAGCACAAACAGCCAAAAATACTTAATCATGGTATTAAATTACGTGCATTGCACGTGTGTAAAAACTAGTATATGTATATATGTGAGTACAAATACACAAATCATGCACAAAGGCCAAGAGTGAGAATCTGGGAATTTTGACCAGTTGAGAGTTTCTATGTTTTTCAGTTGAGAGTTTCTATATTTTTCTTACTGATTCATTAAGAATCTGGAAAAGTGTATAATACCAAAGTTGTAGGTCTTTTCAGAGAGCTTTCCAACAAATCTTAGATCACCTTATTCCGAGGTCGTATTAGAAAGTTATAGCCAAACTACCGAAGAGAATATTCCTAGTCAGACTGAATTTCAAGTTTCGGGTTTCGGGTTTCGGGTTTCGGGTTTGCTGCTATATATATACATGTTATATCACGAAAATCACCTCTTTTCTTATGTTTTACAAACCCTAGCAGCCCCCCCTCTTCTCTCCCAAACCCTAGATCCGTTCTTGGAGGATTTTGGAGGAGTCGACGCGAGATCCATCGGTGTTCAGCGAAGGAGGATCATTCTCACTTGTTTTTGGGAGTTCATCTACACCCCTCAGGCGAGTAACTTCTCGCCCAACTCCACCCCCTTTTGTTTTCATGAAAAGTTTGAGTTTTTATTGAATTTATTGAGCCAAAAATTGTATTTCCTTGTAGAGATAGTAGATCTATATGGTACATGTTATGAGAATCATGTTTTCAACTTTAAAAGCTCACCAAAGGACTTTTATCAATAAGATCTAGATCTGAAATTGCCTAAACAAGAGTTAAATCATTTTTTTACATGAGGGTATAAATTGGGGACTTACACACTGATTTGAGTGTGGATTGATATAAGTAGGTTTTTCTGTATATCTCAGTCCTCGTGTTGGACAAGCATTACCTTTTAGTCCTTATGTTGGACACCCTTCCCACTTAGTCCTCGTGTTGGACATGCATTGCTATTTAATCCTCGTGTTGGATATGCATTACCATCCGGTCCATGCGTTGGACAACGGTCACATCCGGTCCATGCGTTGGACAACGGTCACATCCGGTCCATGCGTTGGACAACGGTTATTTTCAGTTCATGAGTTGGACGTTTACTTCATGCAGTTTATGGGTTGGACGTTTAATTTATATAGTCTATGTTTTGGACACTTAATCGTTTTCTGACATGTCACTCATGTGAGTTTGACATGACACTTATGTAGATTTTGACATGATATTCATGTAAGTAATAACATGATACTCATGTGGGCTATGTCACAACACTGTTTTCATGCTCTAGTGTTCGTCGTATTTCTTTTATTATTATTACTGCACTAGAACCTTGGGTTTGGTATTTAGGAGTTTACAATTTGAGATGTAAGGTATATACATGAGGGTTTCCTTGTTTGGATTATTTCGCTCGACGTACCTATGCTCGTGTTGTAAATTTCTAAATACTAAAACCCTCTTTAGTAAGATCAATGATTTTTGATCTCTTATATATTAACTGTATTTTTCTTATACAACGAGCCCTGTTCCCTTGGGGTTGGTTGTGATGTTACTCGCTAGCGCTTTGACGCTCGTTGTCCCTCCCCCTTCCAGGTAACGATCCAGGAGCCCGGAGAGTCGTAGACTGATGGCGATGCATTTTAGCTTCACCCGTCTCTTTAGTTATATTTTTTTTTGGAGTTCCACAGTAGATTTTTATTTAGACATTTGGGAGTCTTGTTCTAGAAGTTGTAAAGGCTATGTGCCTTATTTCCTTTTCGTCAGATATTTGTATTTGAGACTTGTTGAGTATTCTAGTTTATCTACTCAGATCTTGGCTATGTATTTCTATATGTGGGATGATGAGATATTTATGTGACTGTTATCATTCCATCAGTATATCTTGTATTATCTTTTACCTGTTGTTAATTGTGATGGTGAAACATGTTATTACACGGTGTGGTGCATGGCAGGTTTGACATTCTTGGTTTCATCTTGGACTGCAGTCTTGTGTGAACCCAGGGGCGTCACAGTTGATATCAGAGCTCTAGTTCCAGTATCCTTAGGATCATCCTGTGTCGAGTCGTGGAGCTAGGATAGAGTTTCCTAGGATTCATGTATAGAGTCCGTAAGGATTTCCTAGTATGAGTGAGGACGATATATGCGTATATCTCAAAATTTGAGAAATTTTTTTTATGACAACTATTTTTGTATAAGTTTAAAGTATTTGTGCAAATACTATATGTTGTGAAAATTGTATTGTGATACGCTATTTATAGAGGTCTATTTTGACTCCTAAACCCTTATTTTCTTTTGAGCAGAGATGTCAGAATATGATATGTCACGTACTCAGATATCTGGACAGGCTGAACCACAACAAACTCCACCTGAGCCGCAGCAGGCTCCCCAGTACCTGGTAGATCTTATGGCTCTCCTAGTCGCTAGGATAGCAGCAATCGAGGAGCTTGTGGTGAATCACATTACACCACCGCCACCAGTAGCTGAAACCGCCATTTCTCAAGAAAATGGGACAACTAAGTTCCAGAAGGACGAGGAAGGGAGTGCTAAGAGAGGGCACGCCGGAGACAAGGGCAAGAACAAGAGACCCTTGATTGGATCCTAACAGCATCAGCAGAGCCCTCATGAGAAGGGATCTCAACAAGATTAGAGAGCAAGTCAGCAGCAAAAGTTCCGGGGATCTTGTTTTAACTGTCGCAAGGTCGGACACAAGGCATTAGAGTGCTGCAGTGCACCAACAAGAGCTCAGAAGGGAAATGGTCCAACTCAGCAGCAACAGAAGACTAAGGGGCAGGCTCTAGCAGTTCAGGAGGTTCCCCAGGGGCAGATTGTCCCATATTCTCCAACACCAGCAACAGAGAAGTATGCAGTAGTCCCACATGATCATGGAGCTAATGGAGCAGTTTTGGAGGGTACGTTCTTTGTGAATCCCTTTTTCCACCCGTATTCTTTTCGATTCGGAATCGTCGCATTCCTTCATATCGCATGCATTTATGGCTAGACTCCAGCTTGCAGCTCAGCCTCTAGACACCCCTTTTATCTGTTTCCACCCCTTTAGGAGAGGTATCGCTTCTGCAGAGCGTTTGTAGGAGGTGTACCGTCAGCTTAGACGAGTCGGAGTTCATAGTCGATTTGATAGTGTTTCATATGTCCGAGTTCGATGTCATCCTTGGTATGGATTGGTTATCTTCCTACCATGTTAGCATTGACTACTTTGCGAAGACAGTCAGGTTGCGAGCGTCCGACGGGTCCGAGATGATTGTAGCCACCTCTCAGGGCAACCGACTTGCGGAGTCATTTCTGGCGTACATCGAGGAGGTGATGCGACGGGATCAGGGTGCTGAGTTATTGGAGACTAGAGTTGTCTCAGAGTATGAGGATGTCTTTCAGGATATACCTGGATTACCTCCAGTGAGAGAGGTGGAGTTTTGCATTGAGTTGCAGCCAGGCACAGCCCTGATAGAGTCTTGTTCTAGAAGTTGTAAAGGTTGTGTGCCTTATTTCCTTTTCGTCAGATATTTGTATTTGAGACTTGTTGAGTATTCCAGTTTATCTAATCAGATCTTGGCTATGTATTTCTGTATGTGGGATGATGAGATATTTATATGATTGTTATCATTCCATTAGTATATCTTGTATTATCTTTTACCTGTTTTGTACCTACACCAGTTGTTGACTCTACTAGATAGATGTTAATTGTGATGGTGAAACATGTTATTGCACGGTGTGGTGCATGGCAGGTTTGACATTCTTGGTTTCACCTTGGACTGCAGCCTTGTGTGAACCCAGGGGCGTCACAGTTCGGGTTAAAAAATTTTCAAACCGACCCGAACAACCCTACTCATAAAACCGATTTTTTCGGGTCGGTTCGGTTCGGTTCGGTCGGTTTTTTCGGTTTGGACCGAACCATGCTCAGCCCTATCTGACATCGATGCTCTAATAAAAACTTTGACTTCACGGCTGGCTTTGTCTCGTCGAGATAGGCGATTTTTATATATTATAAGTTAAATTCCGCCTTCCAGATTGGGAGATATCGTCGTTTCTTTACGGCCAACAATCTTGTATACATTTTTTTCATATTTGATTTTTTTATTTTCTCCGGCTTTTACAAGCTACTAGTCTTGATTCTGGGCTTGGGCTTTTTGTCTCTTGCTTGTGTTCTTCATTTAATTTATGGGTTTTTGTTGAGAGAAGAGATCTTGGGTTTTATTCTTGATTAACCTGCAATTAAAGATAAAAATAATTATTAGTGGTAAATTTATTCATGTAAAATAGATAATGAGGGTCTAAAATTATAATAAAAATATGTTAAATACCCCTACACCTAAACTTTTGCTAGTCCTCTAGCAAACAAAGAAAAAGAAAAATCCTAACTCACTTTTGTAGGAATCGCGATTGTATTTAGCGCATACAACAAGCCTTTAAACCCCTAAATTACCCAAGTAGAGGAGTTGTAGTCTCGTGAGGATTTGCAGTGAATATACCCATAAAATTCGGTCAGCTTGCCAAATTAAAAAAGTCAGTAAATAACTAAATTCACTTGATAACTTTAGACAATCTAATTGAAGCTAGTTATCACTCAAGAAAATGCTTTTATATATAACTCTAAGGTATATTTTCAAGAAAATCTTCTCATTATAGCAATACAAAATCAAGCCAAACTTAAAAATTTAATTTAAAAGTTTTGAAAAGAGCATGCTAACTCTTTGTTTTAAATAACTTTCAAGTCTCTTGATCAAAAATAATTTTTCAAGATCACATATACAAAATAACAATATATATAAAAAAATAGTTAGTGTTATGTATATAATATTCTTTCTC
>NC_033794.1:38063909-38084508 GCF_001876935.1 Asparagus officinalis
TATATATGTGTGTGTGTGTGTGTGTGTGTGTGTGTGTGTGTGTGTGTGTAAGTATATATATAGTCTGAAAAAAATATGTAAATCAAAATAACTTAAAAAAGTATTTTCAACTCTAAGTTAAGCATGCAAAAAATTCATTATATTTAATTAAAAGTCTAAGTTAAGGCTTAAGTAAAGTATACTAATTGAAAAATTATTTCTTAAGAAATTTATTTGGAGTTATCATAAAAGGTGAACTTGAGTATATCACTAACTAGAAATTAGAAAATTTAAAATCTATCAATTAGATCAATTATTACTTAACTCTATTAATTTGGCAAGTGACAATATTTTTATAATTTTTTTAAGAAAAAGAAAAAATTAACAAAAATACAACTAAAAAGGTAAAATAAAGAGAAAAAATAACTAATTCCCACCCCCACACCTAAATTTTGTATTATCCTCAATGCAAATTCTTGATGCACATAGTAATGCAGATAAGAAGTGAAGAGCTTACATTTGTTCTGTCGACCTAGAACAATGATGATAAAGTTCTACAATTACTGTTAGTATGAGGATGCAGAAATCAAATAAGAAAAAAACTGTAATTATTCTTTTATTATTATTATTATTATTATTATTATTATTAAGAAAAGAGAAAAAAGAAATGGTTTTTTTAAATGAGAAGAAAAAGGAAAAACCTAACTAAACAATTTTTTTGAGAGGAATAAAAGTTAGTTTTTTTAACTAGGAAAAACTTAACTAAAACAAATCCTATATTTTTTAGAAAAATAAGAGTTATTTTTTTATAAGAAGAAAAAGGAAAACCCTAACTAAATCAAATAAAAATAATAATCACTTTGCAATCACTTTAACTCTAGGGTTAAGCCTAACTCAGCTAGACCAGATCCTAACCAAAAATTCCTTAAGTGAAAAGATAAAAATTTTACTCGGTTAGTTAGCCAGGTAAGGATAGGAACAAAGGTTGACCAGAGATCGATTAAGTACCTCAACCCCTAAACATTGCCTTAGACACCAACTAATCCAAGAAAACTTAAACCGATTTACTTAGGAATTTCTTGTATCTTATTGAGCTCGAATTCTTAGGGGCCAACATCTAATGAGTTTTAAAGAGGCTTGGGTTTATATAGTAAGGAATTAGTGATTTGTGGGCTAAGGAAGGGGTGATGAAATCCCCCACCTGATCTTGATTAGAGAGTTTTGCCCTTGAATATTTTTAAGTGTATGCCAAACCAAGATGCTCAAATTATTTTGGTGAATTACTACTAACTATATGCAATGCAACCCTATGAATTAAAATTAACTAAAAAGGATGGAAAAAAATCTTTTTTTTAATTATGGTCAATAACAATCAAATGTAAGAAGATAGCTCTTGTTTGAATTTATTATCTTGTTAGTATTTGTTCAAATGGAAGGTGAATTTTATTATGGTCAATAAAAATAAAATCTTTTTTTAGATCCTAATTATCACTAATTTTGAGAAACTAGCTAAATGTGTGGAATTGAAAATATTAGGAAGAATACTTACCACAAGCGAATCTCCAAATCCTTAATCTCCAATCCTTGATCTTTAATCTCCAAGTAGTTCTTTCACAAGAAACACACAAGTTAAAGAACCAAAATAATTAAAACCTACTTAATCACCTTCCCCGGCAACGACGCCAAAAACTTGATGAGACATAAACATATACCCAAAAATTACAAGTGCACAATCAATCAAGTTATAGTATAAAGAGTTATTAATCCCACGAGGAAGGTGTATTATAGGCGAAAATTAGAATCGGTTCTTATGTTGTGTGCGTGACAATTAGGAGTGATAAAAATTGTAGTTGTGGAGAGATATGAGGAATGATTGTTGTAAATATATGCAAGTGACAATAAATTGAATTTTAGAGGAGAGAAGAAAGAATCAAAGAATAAAATAAAAAGCAAGAAAGAGAAAATTGAAGAAAACAAAAGATGGAGGGTTCAATTAAAGATATGAGAAATCTAGAATTGAATCCACTAGTTAATCTCAATTATTAAATACAAAGTATTCTCTTTTTGTCATATTTCAATTTAGATTTATTAAGTATAGACTATCAAACCCTTTAAGGAAAGTATAACCTATCAAATTATCATCTAAGTCAAAATAAAAATCATGATAAGAACAATAACAAGATAGTAATCCTAGAATTCATAAGTATAACCTATCAAACAACTCAAGATAAGCATAGATTATCAAATTCTTCTTCTATCAATTAGTTCTCTAGTTGATTATCCTATACATGATCATTTTAAGTATAAGAGAATAATTTACATAACATAAAGGAAATTAGACTAGTTTTATACAATTCTAAGATTCTTATAAGAATTAATTTTACATCTTAAGAAATAAAAACAAGAAGAAAAAGAACTAATTACAAAAAGAAAAGAAAAATCTAAACTATGAATAAGAAAATAAATCTACTCTACAATTAAAGTGCAAAAAGGAAATAAAAAGACAAGAAAATAAATCTACACTACAAGCATGAATGTAAATCTTACTAATAAGTAATAATAAAAAAATTACTAAAAAGAAATAAAAGAACAAAATAAAAAAAAATACAAACCTCCAAATAATTCTTCATCTCCATCTTCATCATCTAACAAAGAGAAGAAATATTTAAAGTGGTAAAAAAAATTATTTTATTAATTGTAACAAAAGTTACAAATTTGAAAGGTCTTCTCAATTAAGAGTGACCCTCCTCTCCAAATGAAGTTATAAAAATTTTCACACCATTAACTCCTCACTCTCTACCCCTATTTGTAGTAAACATCAGTGAATGTGAGCCCTTAGATCAAAATCTTATCCAAAATAATCCATTTTCAGTCTTTGATGCATAACAGAATGTCTGACATTGATGCTCTAATAAAAACTTTGACTTCACGGTTGGCTTCATCTCATTGAGATAGGCGATTTTCATATATTATATGTTAAATTTCGCCTTCCGGATTGGGAGATATCGTCGTTTCTTTACGGCCAACAATCTTGAATACATTTTTTTCATATTTGATTTTTTATTTTCTCCGGCTTCTACATGCTAATCGGCTTGATTCTGGTCTTGGGCTTTTTGGCTCTTGCTTGTGTTCTTCATTTAATTTATGGGTTTTTGTTAAGAGAAGAGATCTTGGGTTTTATTCTTGATTAACCTGTAATTAAAGATAAAAACAATTATTAGTGGTAAATTTATTCATGTAAAATAGATAATGAGGGTATAAAATTATAATAAAAATATGATTATCAGTATACCTTAGATTGGAAGAAATAGTTGGGTCTTCCTTCTTCTCCTCCCTTTCTCCTTTTCTTTCTTTCATCAATCAGTTTTCGGTTTGAGGCGAAAACAAGAAATGTTCACTAGGGATAAGGAAAGGAATTAGTTTAAAAATCTAATGGGTTGTTTTCCCTCATTTAATTTTTCATTTCCTCCTTATATTCACCTTGAGCGATGCCTCATTTTCTCTCTAACTGGTTTTGAAAGTTTTACTACTCACTGCCACCTTAACTTGGTGATGGCTCTCTACTGTTGGAGAGAAAATGAGGTACTGCTCAAGGTGAAGGTAAGGAGGAAAAGAAAAATTAAATAAGGGAAAATAACCCATTAGAGCTTAAAACCAATTCCTGCTCTTATACCTGAAGAACATTCCTAGTTTTACCCTCAAACTGCAAACTGGTTGGTGAAGGAAAGCAAAGGAGAAGGGGAGGAGAAGAAGGAAGACCCAACTACTTTAACTCATCCAATCTAAGGTACACAATCAAGACCCATTTATCATAATTAATTTGAAGCTCTTTCTAGAATTTAGAATATAATGTGCTAGTGTGACGCCTCTAGTTTTGCACAAAGCTGCAGTCTAAGGTGAACCCAAAGATGTCAAACCTGTTATGCACCCACACAGTGCTACAATACGTTTCACCATCACGGTTATATCTCTCTAGTGGAATCAATAATAAACAAGTGTAGGTACAAAGTAGATAGGGTAAAGATGACAGTACCATGAACATGATATAGAGAAAGAGATATCTAAATAATCAAAATCATATTCCGACTGAATAAAATGAAGTAAATCTGATAAACTAAAACAAATGTGTAATATCTCAATACATGATGTCAAATAAAATAGTATTAAGGCACTTAGTCTTTACAAAGTGAAATACAACTCTAAATGTCTAAAAACTAAACGATATCTAATGTGGAGCACTAATATACTACTAATAAAATATGATGGTGTGCTAAGCTCCATCTCCATTAACTTATGACTCTCCGTGCACCTAACTCACTACCTGAAAAGAGGGGAAACAACGAGCGTCAAAGCGCTAGTGAGATCATCTCCATCACCCCCAGGGAAAGGAGGTTAGGAGTATATGAAAATACAATTTAGTACATATATAGATATATAAATCATCTATTCTGAACTAAGCAAAAATTGATATTTAGAAATCCGCAACACGAGAATGGGTACGTCGAGCGAAATAATCCAAACAAGGAAACCCTCATGTATATACCTTGTATCTCAAATTGTGGATCGCTAAATACCAATCTCCAAATCCTATGACTGAAACAATAAAGGAAAACAAATCTAAATATCATCTAAACAAGATCAAGTATGTCAAACCAAGCATCTCACGCTACCTGTGGGTAGACATTACGAATACCAGAACACAATCCTGAGTAAACCATAATACAATATACCCCTTTCATAATATATCTCAATGGTGAACTATGTTCATAAGAAATTTTTGCTTAATACTCAAGCTATTAAATACTTCACAATGCTAAATCCTACAACTCATCACATCATCGTGCGGATTGACATATACGGCTCACCAAACTCATCGCATCATCATATGGATCGACATATACGATTCACCCCACATCGCATCCCATGCGGATCGACATAGACGGCTCACTAGGCTCATCGCATCACCATGTGGATCGACATAAATAGCTCACTAGCCTCATCGCATCACCATACAGATTAACATATACGGCTAACCAGCCTCATCGTATCACCATATGGATCAACATAAATAGCTAACTAGCCTCATCGCAACGTCGTGTGGATTGACATATACTACTCTATTTAGTCACCTCCTAGTCGTGGCGAAAACGAAATGTGAGGTTACCCGCTCCCGAAGGTCTATGTGTACTCGAACCCAAATCGTACTCCTCATGGACACGTACGTGTTTCGATGTGTGACACGTGCTTTGTGCGTATGAACATAACAAATGTAGCAAAACACAAATACTCAAATCAATATCATATCGGTCGACCGAAGTATACCATCGGTCTCCCGGTCAGCATCGTGCACAAACGTGCACAAACAGAGCTGCCGGGATCGGTCGACCGAATCCTTTGCTTCGGTCAACCGACCCAAGTAGAACATGAAAGTGTGCACCAGGAAAAAATTTTGATCTACAATTCATCTAATTGGTATTATTACATAAAACATAAATAATTAAACTTGTTTAATGTGATTAGGTTTTGATTAACTACATATAATCTTAATTTATTAGGTTTAAGTTAAATCTATTAACCCTATCATGTTCATGTTCGTAAGAATCATCATGAAAACCATAAATCTCAATAAAATCTCATGTTAAATTTATTTCAGAACTGGAATCCAAATCTAAGAATCCGTTGTATAACTTTTTTAAACAAATAGATCAAATCTTTGTATCTTATAGTTTAAAAGAATAATCTTTATACTTAAACTAGGTTTCAATGCCCAATAAAACCAAATAAAACTCAATAAAAATCAAATAAAAATAGGGATGAGATTGGAGGAGATGAAACTCGCCTCAAAACGTGTTGGACTCCCTAAATACGCAAGAAACAAGATCCTCCTTTGTCAAACGCCGAGAATCTTGCCCTCTTCTAGGGTTTAGCTTCACAAAACTCTCAAATTTTACTAAAATAAGATCTAGGGTTTTAAGGGGAGGGGTGGTTATTTATTCATATGAAAGATGGAGAAAAATAGAGAAATATCATGTATATACACTTATATATGCAAACAGGTCGAACCAAAACGAAATATACCCGAAACCAAAACCTACACAAAATCTGGCACCCTATAAGTCGACTTATAGGAAAGCATAAGTCAACTTATAGGCAAGCATACGTCAACTTACCCGGGTCATTTTCCAGCCTATAAATTTTGCATGTGTTTGCATGTTTAACACTTGTATGCTCTCATATATACACTTAATTGATCTCAAATCAATTACTATCACACTCATTCATCAATAAATGATATTTATCATAATAAAAAATCATTTAATATTATTTTTCATAATATTTTAAAATTTTATGAGGTTTTACATTCACCCCCCCTTGAAAGAATTTTGTCCTCAAAATTCTACAGTCGTATCTTAGGAATTAATTATATGAGAAAAGCACGTTGAGGGAATAATCCAGATAAGGAAACCCTTATGTACACATCTCACACCATTAATCCCCAGATATGAAATATAAGCAATATTTACAGTTAACAATCTAGAATGTAACTAGTCCCACTTAACCCCTTATTAAACGAAGCTAGTACGTCGGCTAAAAAAATTCAAACAAGGGACCCCTAATTATATACCATGTGTTCCAAATGATTAGGGGCTAAGTGTTAATATTCACATTCCATCATTAAATGCAAATGTAGCTATAAAGACAAAATAAATAGAAACAAATCATAGTTGACAATATACTTGCTCAAACAGGTGCGGGTAGTCACGACGCATATCCTCCTCACGCTCCCGAGAAGCCTCCTCTGCTCCTTTCCGGTTCCACTAAATTTTGACTAATGGAATCACTTTATTTCTATGCTTCTTGTCCTCCTTAGCAAGAATACAAACTGGGATCTTAATAGTGGTCAAATCAGCTTAAAGCTCAATCACTGACGTATCTAACACTCTCTGCTGCTCCTTGTCACGTAAATGCTTCTTGAGCATCGAAAAATGAAAAATGTCATGCACATCCAACATCGATGCTGGAAGATCTAGCCGGTATGAAATGGCTCCAACACGTTCCACAATCAGAAACAGTCTAATGAACCTCGGGGCAAGCTTTTCCCATCTTCCAAATCGTTGAACTCCCTTCATCAGTGATACTTTTAATAAGATATATTCCCCGACCTAGAACTCTAATGGTCGTCACCTCTGATCTTCATAACTCTTTTGCCGACTTCGGGCTACAAAAATACGCACTTGAATCAATGCTACCTTCTCTGTAGTTTGCCTTACGAGTTCTGGCCCAAGTAGTAAACTGTCCTCCAGCTCTGCCCTACAAATAGGTGATCTATAAGACCTCCCATATAATGCTTCATAGGGTGCCATACCTATAGTAGATTGATAACTATTATTATTGGCAAACTTAATCAATGGAATATGATCCTCCCAGCTGCCTGGAAATCGATAATGCATGCTCGTAATATGTCCTCCAAAACTTGGTTGACCCTCTCTGTTTGGCCATCTGTTTGTGGGTGGAAAACACTACTATATGATAGTTAGCTGCTGAAAGAATTCTAAAAACTCTTCTAGAAATGTGAGGTGAAAATTAAGCCTCGATCTAACACAATCATCTTCGGAACTCCATATAATCGTACTATCTCCCGGATGAAAATCCTCGCATGGGTCTCCGTCGTGTAAGTAGTCTTAACAGATAGGAAGTGTGCCGACTTCATCAATCGATCAACAATCACCAAAATCGAATCGGTCCCCTTGTTTGATCTTGGCAAGCCCACAATAAAATCCATACAAATATCGACCCACTTCCACTCAGGAATGGGTAAAGGCTGTAGGGTTCCTGTGGGTCTCTGATGTTTTGTCTTCACTTGCCGATAGGTAAAGCACATAGATACATACTCCACGATCTCACTATGCATGCCGCTCCACCAAAAATACCTCTTTAGATCCTTGTATATTTTGGTTGTGCCTGGATGCACTATGTACCTGGTGCGATGTGCCTCATTAAATAAATTATTCTTTAACTGCTAAATATCTGGCACCACTAGTTGGCCTTTCATTCAAAAGCCCCCATCTGATCCGATTGTCCAATCATCCTTAGGCTCTTTGAAAATCTCCTCCTTTCGGGTTTGAATCCAAGAGTCCTCTACCTGAGCACTGATCACTCTATCAGTCCACGACGACTGTATAGCTAAAGCTCCCAAAAATACGCTACTCTCGCCAATCTCCAACCTAAAGTCAAATTGACTAAGAGTGAGAAGATCTTGATACAGCAAACACCTCAAAACTACAAGCCCGTGATGATGCTTCTTACTCAACGCGACTGCTACAACGTTCGTCTTATCCGGATGATACTGAAGTGCAAACTCGTAATCCTTAATGAACTCGACCTATTGTTGTTGCCTCTTGTTGAGTTCCTTCTAGGAGAAAAGATACTTCAGACTCTGATGGTCTGTGAACAACTCAAACTATACACCATAAAGGTAATGCCTCCACGTCTTTAGTGCGAATACACCACTACCAACTCCAAGTCATGTGTGAGATAATTCTGCTCATGAGTCCTCAGCTACTGTGAAATGTAAGCTACCACTCTCAGAGTCTGTATTAAAAACCTCCTAGTCCCGATAAAGATGCATCTGTGTAGACTACAAAGGTCTTATCATTGCTTGGGATGATCAACACTGGCGTTATAGTCAACTTAGTCTTTAAAGTCTTAAAGGCCTTCTGGTATTCTAGTCCCCAAACAAACTGTACACCCTTTTTCGTAAGGCATGTCAATGGGGTAGAAATTTTTAAAAAGTCCTGGATGAACTTCCTGTAATATCCAGCAAGACTCATGAAGCTACGAATCTCTGTCATGGTCTTCGGTGGCTCCCAATCAAAAACTGCTTCCACTTTGGTTGGATCTACTGCAATGCCCTCCTTACTAATAACATGGCCTAAAAATCTAACTTCTGATAGCCAAAACTCGCACATACTGAATTTAGCATACAAATGGTGCTCCCGCAAAGTCTGTAATGCAAATTGAAGATGTTGCTCATGCTCGGCCTTCGATCTTGAATAAATAAGGATTTTGTTGATCAAAATGATCACGAACTGATACGGGTGTATCTTCTCTTCGGAAAAACGATCCTCATGGGAGCTTGATGATAGGTGATTCTCATGATATCTTGAGAATAGAGGCATGGTTGGAGCCATAGAGTACAGCGAAAGAAGTCAGAAGGAGTGGAATAAAGAAGATCAGGAAAAACATGGTCGGGTTCTGGCCGGTCGACCGCGGCACCCATGCCAGTCGACCGGAGAAACTTGCACAAGGTAGGGTTTTCAGAAGCGCTCTGGCCGGTCGACCGGACCAGGATTGGCGGTCGACCGGATCGCGATATTTGGCTTTTCCTGGTTCATTTTGAATTATGTTTTGACAGGGATTCCTGATCCTTTTGGACTTGTTTATTTATAAGATTACCACCACGTTGTAAACCCTATAAATAGGGATTGTTTAGGGTTCTAAACAAGGAGGTTAGAGGCCAAGATGTAGTCCTAAAGGGTTTTAGGTCTAAGTGAAATCCTGATCAAAAGGATTAGGGTTTAGATGAATCAGATCTCAGAGAGAAGTGATCAAGAGAAATTCTAATAATTGTATTAGGGTTTAGATAGAGACTTGAGAGGTTGTTCTCGATTCTAGTGAGATTGTGAGGGAGAGATTGTAATCTTTTATTCTTCATAATCTAGAGAAGGTATTTTCCTTCGCCTTATACTGAATTGTTCTTTTTTTGGTCATCCTCTTCTCAATCCACCTTTTGGTAATTCCGCGACCAAAGGGTGCTCGCACAGCGACTCGTATCAAGTTGGTATCAGAACCCTAGATCCGGTGAAGGGGCATCCTGTGTATGGTCCTTACTCGTTCCTTATACAAGAAGCTTGGCGAGATCCTTTTTCTTTGGAAAGAGTTCAGAGACTAAGGAATAAGAAGATGACTGAAGAAAACAAAGATGGAGGGGCTCGAGAGTTTCCTCAGCTGAAGTTCTAACTTGAAAGGGACTTCAAGTTTCTAAACGGGGGACCCGTGATACGGGTGTATCTTCTCTTCGGAAAAGCAATCCTCATGGGAGCTTAAGGATAGGTGACTCTCATGATATCTTGAGAATAGAGGCGTGGTTGGAGCCATAGAGGATGGCGAAAGAAGTCAGAAGGAGTGAAACGCAGAAGATCAGGAAAACAGGGTCGGGTTCTGGCCGGTCGACCGCGGCACCCATGCCGGTCGACCGGAGAAACCTGCACAAGGCAGGGTTTGCAGAAGCGCTCTGACTAGGATTGGCGGTCGACCGGATCGCTATATTTGGCTTTTCCTGGTTCGTTTTGGATTCTGTTTTGACAGGGATTCCTGATCCTTTTGGACTTGTTTATTTACAAGATTGCCACCACGTTGTAAACCCTATAAATAGGGATTGTTTAGGGTTCTAAACAAGGAGGTTAGAGGCCAAGATGTAGTCCTAAAGGGTTTTAGGTCTAAGTGAAATCCTGATCAAAAGGATTAGGGTTTAGATGAACCAGATCTCAGAGAGAAGTGATCATGAGAAATTCTAATAATTGTATTAGGGTTTAGAGAGAGAGTTGAGAGGTTGTTCTCGATTCTAGTGAGATTGTGAGGGAGAGATTGTAATCTTTTATTTTTTATAATCTAGAAAAGGTATTTTACTTCGCCTTATACTGAATTGTTCTTGTTTTGGTCATCCTCTTCTCAACCCACCTTTTGGTAATTCCGCGACCAAAGGGTGCTCGCACGGCGACTTGTATCACGAACTAGTCCAAATATGGACGAAAAACCAGGTTCATAAAATCCATGAATACTGCAGGTGCATTGGTTAGCCCAAATGGCATGATAAGGAACTCGAAAGACCCATATCGAGTCAGAAAGGTGATCTTGGGAACATCCATCTCTCAAACCTGCAACTAATGATAGCCAGAATAAAGATCAACCTTCAAGAAACACTACGCCCCCTACAACTCGTCAAATAAGTTATTAATCCTCGATAATGGATACCTATTCTGGATGGTGACCTTATTCGACTCACGATAATCAATACACAAACGCGTGTTGTCGTCCTTCTTCATGAAGAGGACTGGTGCTCCCTACGGAGAATGACTCCGATGAATAAAACCTAGAGATATAAGCTCATATAATTAAGTCTGTAGCTCCCTCATCTCAGCAGGTGCCATACAATAAGGTACACAGGAGATCTGTACTATGCCCGACTACAACTCGATGCAAATCTCAACCTCTCTTACTGGAGGAAATCCAGGTATGTCCTGAAAGACATCCTGATACTCTGAGACTACTATGATCTCACATAAATCGGCACCCTGATCTCACAACAGATGCTAGAAATAACTCTCCAAATTGGTTACCCTATGAGGTTGCTACTATCAACTTAGACCCTTTGAACGCTCGCATGTTGACTGTTTTAGAAACCAGTCAATACTAATATAGTGGACGATAATCAATTCATACCAAGGATGACATCCAACTCGGACATGCACAAGATGATCAAATTGACCACCAACTCGGACGTGCACAAGATGATCAAATTGACCACAAACTCAGACTCATCTAAGCTGACAATGCCTCTCCTAAACCTACTCTATAATAGGGACACATCTCCTAAAGGAAGGCAAACTAACAAAAGAATGTCTAGGAAATGTGTAACTATCTAAAGTCTATCTATGAAAGCATAATAGATAAAAAGGAATGTTAAGCTCCTAAATCAAAGAGATACGAGTTGTGAAGGTGTTCACAAGGAATGTACCTTCCACTACGGTCACGTTCGCATCATGATCATGTGGTACATTGCAAAAACTTGACCGAAAGTTGCAGTCTGCCGCACTGAAGGCTTTGCAATATATGGGACTATCAGACTCCAAGGTAACTCCTAAATAGCATGCATTTGTCCATTGATACTTGAAACTGATGGTCATGTCTCAAGTCTCTGTTGATGGTCATAGCCTCGATTCTGGTGCTCACACTGACCTTTGCCCTACTGGTTTCTTGCTAGTGCTCTGGGACACTCTGTGGCTCTATGACTGACAAACTTATGATAGTGAAAACAAGCACCTCGAAATTTGCATTGTTTCGGCGTTCTCTAATCTTTCTGTAGTACCTGATCCTTGTACTGTTGTCCTCCTGCCGGTGCGCTATAGTAGTTTCTGGCTAGATGTCCATACTTGTAGAAATTGTAATAATTTCTTTGAAACCTGCACTACTTTGGTGCTTTCTGATCCTGTTGTTATTTCAAACTAGCACCATGCTGCTGCTGATCACTCAGACGAGGTTCACTCTGCTACTGAGGTCCTCCAGGTTCTAAAAATGTCCTTTTGTTCTTTCTCTTATCTCCGGACCATTCTGTTTTAAGGCTCCCTTCTTGTTTTGCGGCTCTAACAATAGCTGGTATTGGTGTAACTCCTGATGTTGCCTCACCAATAGGCACAAGTGGCACGGGTGGTGGTAGAACCAATGAAGATGGTGTTGCCGATGAAATTTGATTTGATATTTACTCCTCTATCGCTGCTAATCGGGCTACAAACAGTGCTATGAGATCGATCAGACACTGTGGAGCTTTCTACAGCTCAGGCTCTGAATCAGCTTGCCCAGCTCGTCCTGACATCTAATTTCAAGATAAGAGCTTATAAGACACAGTAAATTAGACCTCAAGAAAAATAACAAATATATAACAATAGGTAAATTGTATCATATATAATTCATGCAAATACTTTTCAATCAAAGTAAGATAGTTGTCATAAAAATAATTGTAATTTTCGAGTTATATATTTAACATCCTAACTCAATCTAGGAATTCCAAGCAGACTCTATACATGAATCCTAGGAAACTCTATCCTAGCTCCACAACTAGACACAGGATGATTCTAAGGATGCTGAAACTAAAGCTCTGATACCAATTATGATGCCCCTAGTTTCGCACAAGGCTGCTGTCTAAGGTAAACCCAAAGATATCAAACCTGTCATGCACCCACACAATGCTACAATACGTTCCACCATCACGGTTATATCTCTCTAGTGGAATCAATAATAAAGAAGTGTAGGTACAAAGTAGATAGGGTAAATATGACAGTACAATGAACATGATATAGAGAAAGAGATATCTAAATAATCACAATCATATTCCGACTGAATAAAATAAAGTAAATCTGATAAACTAAAACAAATGTGTTATATCTCAATAATGATGTCAAATAAAATAGTATTAAGGCACTTAGCCTTTACAAAGTGAAACACAACTCAATATCTATAAACTAAACGATATCTAATGTGGAGCACTAATATACTACTAATAAAATATGATGGTGTGCTAAGCTACATCTCTATTAACCTATGACTCTCCATGCACCTAACTCACTGCCTGAAAAGAGGGGAAACAACGAGCGTCAAAGCGCTAGCGAGATCATCTCCACCGCCTCTAAGGGGAGGGGTTAGGAGTATATGAAAATATAGGTTAGTACTTATATAGATATATAAATCATCTATCCAAATATGAGCAGAAATTGATATTTAGAAATCCACAATACGTGAATGGGTACGTCGAGCGAAATAATCCAAACAAGGAAACCCTCATGTATATATCTCGTATCTCAAATTGTGGATAGCTAAATACCAATCTCCAAATCCTATGTCTGAAATAATGAAGTAAAAAAAATCTAAATATCATCTAAATAAGATCAAGTATGTCAAATCAAGCATCTCACGCTACCTGTGGGTAGACATTACGAATACCAGAACACAATCCTGTGTAAACCACAATACAATATACCCCTTTCATAATATATCTCAACGGTGGACTACGCTCATAAGAAATTTTCGCTTAATACTCAAGCTATTAAATATTTCACAATGCTATCATTTATAAAATCCTACAACTCATCATATTATCGTGCGGATCGACATATACGACTCACCAGCCTCATCGCATCACCATGCAGATCGACATATACGGCTCACCAGCCTCATCATATCCCCATGCGGATCGACATAGATGGCTCACTAGCCTCATCGCATCACCATGCAGATCTACATAAACGGCTCACTAGCCTCATCGCATTACCATGCGGATCGACATAAATGGATAACTAGCCTCATCGCATCACCATGCGGATCGACATATACTACTCTATTTAGTCATCTCAAAGTACTGGTGAAAATGAAATGTGAGGTTACCCGCTCCCGAAGGTATATGTGTACTCAAACCCAAATCATACTCCTCATGGACACGCCCGTGTTTCGATGTGCGACTCATGCTTCATGCGTGCGAACATACAAATGTAGCAAAACAAAAATACTCAAATCAACATCACATCGGTCGACTAAAGTATACCATGATGTTATTTTAGAGTTTGTGGAGTGATAAGGTTCCTCTAACTCCTTCTAATGAGTGTTTCTGGGGATTTCTATTTTTCCATGCACGCGAAGGAACTCGAAAGAGGGCGAAGTTGGGTTCTACAATTGTTCTTCCAACGATCAAGTCAGTAGGTGATCTTGAGTGGGAAAGTATAGAGTTAGTTCTTAGTTACGTAAAAAAGGCTAGAGAGTGTTACCTCATACAGTTCCGCTCCTTTTATAGTAGGTTTGAGGGTCAAGAAAGTAACTTGGGCTGAGTCCAGCTAGGAAGCTGAGTCGGCAGAAATGCACCATATGTCGGTTTCTGATGGAGATGAGTCACCTGGTCATTTATTGTGAGAATGACAGCTGGTGCTTAGTGCTGAATGGGTATGATGAGTCATATAAAGACTATAGGGGCTAAAGTAATGATGATGTTGTTTGGGCAGTTAATACGAGAGTAGTCGGCTGGCGAAGGGTTCGAGCTAACTACTGTCCGTTGACTCATCTTTTGACTCAATTACATGAGATATTGGCTGAATAGTGGGTCGAATCGGTGTGATTGTGG
The DNA here is from genome assembly GCF_001876935.1 of Asparagus officinalis. NCBI lineage: Eukaryota > Viridiplantae > Streptophyta > Magnoliopsida > Asparagales > Asparagaceae > Asparagus > Asparagus officinalis. Next base: position 38,078,833 of record NC_033794.1, read on the forward strand.
AGTCAATTGAGGGGTTGGCTGAGTAATACTGCCTTTTGACTCAGCTACGCAAGTTGTCAGTCAAACAAGTCAGCCATGCTGAGGGGGAGGTTATCTTGGTCTTAAATTAGTCTGGTTAGGTATAGTGTAAGATACATGTTGACTTCTCTATGGAGATTAATATTTAGTAATTTAAGGGTTATAATGAGGGGTGACTGAAAAGTCATTTGGATGTGATATTACTTACGTTAGAGGAAATCTCTTGATTGTCGTCGCCTCACCTTTTATGCCTGATTGTGGGCTACTTAAGATAGGTGTGCCTTGCCTGGATTCTAGAGAGGCCACTTCGAATTCTAGAGTTAATCTCAGCCATTGGCCTAAAACCGATCCGGTCGTTAGGACATCAATAGCTGTTTATCTAGCTATCTATAAGTATGGTGGCTGTGAAGAGAGAGATTTGTTGCTTTTAAAAATCTCTATATCTTAACCGAAAAAGAGAATTTTGATCATTCCTCTTTTTCCAGTGATCTTCAAAGAATATTCTGATAGCTTCTTCTACTCTTAATGCTCATCAAGGTTAGTTAGAGATGCCCTACTCAAAGGTGACTCTACCATAATTGAGGTTATTATACAAGAAATTTGATATCCCTAGGCCCTATAAGTTGATGGCGCCGACGAATTCACAGATAATTTTTGATCATGAAGCGAGTCGGGCTCCATTGTACGTGAAACACATGGAGTGCGGTTTGCGCCTACCCCTACACCTCTTTCTTCGTCGAATTTTATAGCTTTGGTGGTGTTACCGATGTAGATGAAACCAAACTCGATCATGACTCTAGTAGGGTTTGCGGTCATTTGTCATTAGTTAGGGGTCGAACTGACCTTGAATGTGCTTGGTCATCTGCGCAGCATCAAAGTTCACCACTACGAGGCCCCCTTCCCTTTTCAACTGGTGGGAAGATTCAAAATTATCGTTGACTCTCCTGAGTCAAGCAAGGACTGGAAGGAGAAATTTTTGTTGGTCTCAGGGGATGACTCTAACTTGGGTTGTTCAGATTGGCTTGAGATTGTGAGGGAGGCTTTAACAGTGAGGCCTCTGTCGAGCACTGAAAGGCAAGCACTAGAGAAGATTAGGGCATATACTGGCTCCTGCAAGATGGAAGACCTACTCAATAATTTTGTCTTGCGAGTAGTCGACATCTCTCCTATGTTGCCTATGCCTAAAGACAAAGATAGGGCGGCCAGACTGACTCTGGGTTTGGAGGGAGCTACCAAGGCGTCTACACCTGAACCTGCTTGAGACCAGGAAGTACCCTCAACAAGGCCAATAAAATGCCCCTGTTAGGATCTGCTCAGGGGGCTGATGTAGCTACTAAGTTTGTAGGGCCCACACTTGTGGTCGATCAGGTCGAAAAGGGGAAGAAGCTGAGAAAGGTTAGCGGCCAGGGGCCTTGTAGGGACATTGATGCAAAAGACTGTAAGTTGTCCATATTGATGATGGATCCCCAGTGTGAGAAGAGGGGGCCGACCTTCAGACGGTTGAGGATGAGGATGAGGATGATGTTTTGAGTTCTTTTGAATTATAATTGGCATAGATTACAACAAAAGAAAACATAATGAAACAAAGGAAATTTTACTTTTTCCTAGGGTTCTTTTCCGTGTGCCGGTAGAGCGTCAATCTTATACCCCATTGACTCGCCGACTAAGACAATGGGTCTTTTTGCTATTAATGAGGATCTGATTGCTTGGAAGCTAGCTCAGTCTTCTCTTAGCAATATTTTTCAACAGAATAGCAAATGTATGCTTCTGCACATATGTATCTCTGTGTCCGCGTCTGTGTGTATATTTCTTTGTGTGTCTCTCTTGTGTTGTAGATAATTTCCTCTCCTTTTAAAGGCTAAAAGAGAGAGTTCATGGTCCCATTAATTGTAGATTAAGTGGCCATTAAAGTAGGAGTTAGTGGGGAATGATTATCCCCAAAAAATAGCTCTGAAATAGCTATTTGGGTGAATTTCATGAGCTGGGCGAAGTTCGTTGAAGACATGGGTGAAGGTCGCTTTGGTTGTAGGCGAAGGTCTCTTCGAACATGGGTGACTTAGTCCATGTGGGTGAAGTTCGTTAGTTGGCAAACTTCGCATATGAGCTTGAATTTAGCTCAGAATTTGACTCTAGGCTTGGTCGACTGATGACGTCTTTTGGCTTGATGTGAGGCGTGTTGCGGGGGTCGACTCATGTATGACCTAGTTGGGTCAATATGAGTTGCTTAGAAAAGTTTGCTTCAATCATCAGGTGATCTTCGCTACAGCATGTTGTGAGCTTGACTTTAGGCCCATTCGAAGTGTTCAGACTATGGGCGTTCACTTCTTGGATCCTTAGTGAAAATATGTTTTGACTGTCTACAAGACACCCCCCCCAAGTTTTCAAAATCCTACATTTTAGTTTGTAGCTAGGATTTGAAATACTTTTGGTAAATAGCTAGAGGTGTAGTGTTGAACGTGGCTTGAATTGTATTGATTCAATGAACACTTGTCTTTATCTGCCTACTTGGTTGCCAGAGGTGTGGTGTTGAACGTAGCTTCCCTTGTTGTAAACTTGTGTCAAAGGATCAATGATGCTTGTATTCATCTAAATCCATGCTTGGAATGAAATTTTCCATTTTTGTTGTTTGGGCGATGAGAAATCAGTAAAGTTTTGATTGATTCTTGGGTATGAGCTGCTGAACGAAGTTCATTAATTAGCAATATTCACTATCTGGCGGGGCTCAAGTTAATTTGAACTGTGTTGGTGAAGTTTGTCATTTGGCGACATTCGCTGGCTAGCGAAGTTTGTTGAGATTTGCCTCTTGATTTGTGTTGTAATTTATGGTTGAGATCTTTTGATTGAATATCCTGTAAGATCCGTTGTGGATTTGACCAAGTTTTAGGCTAAGTTTTAGCTTCTTTGTCCGGTCCAACCAAATCTTAAAAGATGTGATTTTTTTAGGAGTTAGGATTTGAAAGAGGCTATAAATAGTAGTCATCCTCATCCATTCTCATTGCCTCTATCTTCTTCATCCTCTTTTTCTTCTTCATGTCTGCGCCAATGTCGCATAGACCAGAGATGCTCCTCGATAGAGGAGCTGAAATTAAAAGACTCTAACAGAAGTTGGCCCTAGTTGAGGGCAATAAAGTGGATGCACTCTGCATACTCTGACGTCTAGTGGAGTTGCTGTTGGCTGAAAAAGAGATGCTTGAGTAGATCATTGAGAATCTATTGAGATCTCAGCCTGAGCTGACTTGTGATAGAGATACGTGGATCTTCGAGTGCCTCGTTCTACGTAAGATTGTTCGGCGAATGAAATAGCACTTAAAGAAATATCCTTAGATCTTAATGAGTGAAGACTCTGACAATAACTAGGTATCAGGACTATGATCCTAGATTGTAATTAGACATTGTGTGGCTGACTCTGGCCCGGCATTGAATTTTGGTATAAGAATGTGCTTTTTCCCATTGATATGCCTCACTTAGAGGAAGAGCGATCATTCTTATCTTCATGAGGAAACGTTTATTTATCCAAGTCTTTTAACATTAGAGGAATGAGAGCTGTAGCTTAGTGCAGCTCGTGTCCATTCCTCAAGCATCACACTACCCATATCTTAGGTATATAGGGCAATAGCAAATAGCAACAAGTATCCATCATCCTTGTAATTGGGCAATCTTCAACATTGCCTTCATGTAGCAGAGTCTTTGATCAATAAAAAATGAACTTTTCCTCATGTTTAAATTGTCCATCTTTTGTGCGCTTGATATGTTCGTACTTCTGTAGTGAATCTGAACTCTGCATGGCTCGATCTCTACATAGAGTCATCGTATTTGGAAGCAAAGCTCAGGCTTCCTTGTGCTGCCGAGAGTCAGTTTGAAGTTTGCCAGATGACGTCTCAAATAAGCTGAGTTAAAGCCTTACTCAACTTGGAGACATAGTGAATTTTGCCAAGTCATTTTGGTGAGGTTCACTTATTGAAGAGACAATCGTCTTGGCAAGGCTCAATAAGTCAGTTAAACGAGGCTCAACCTTAGGATATAAACTTCAAGCAAAGTTCGATTGGAGAGAGATTCCAGGCGAAATTCGAGGCTAAAGTCTCTTGCGAAGCTCAGGGAAAAATCTTTGACAAAGTTTGCTGGTGAGATCTTTGGCGAAACTGGGTCACGAGATATTTGACAAAGTTTAGGGTGAGAAATCTTGGGCAAAGTTCGGTGGTTTTAGCCTATAAATATGACTGTTTTCCTCCCTCTTCTTCAGTTTTGATTTCAAAAATTCTCCTACTCTTCTTCAAACATTAACTTTCTCAGAGTTCCCCAAAGGTCATCATTAATGACTCCTCATCACCCTATTTCTAGGGGAAGAGGCACTTCTTAAGGGGTGTAGGCATCAAAGATTACCTATAGGTTCCCGCACGCAGCTCGAGACGGAGAAAAGATGATGAACGTCATTATCCAAGTCAAGGAGGATTATCTGATGCCGTAGCGAAGCTAACAAGCGCATGAAGTAAGTTAGCAAAGCATACAAGTCAACAGGATGGAAAATAAATGTAGAAATGACTTGACCAAAAGTTATGTTTCACCCATAAAGAACAAAGCGCCACTCATGTCTCGCTCACTCCATGTGCATTTCGTCTATGGGAAGTTGTAGATCTCTTTGCCAGCTTCCAACGCATATTGAATCGCTTCATTCTGAGATCGGACGAAACAATTAGAGGCAAAACAACAGAGAAACAACAACAGCGTCTCGGCCTATGGCCGAGACACCATTGGTATCTCGGCCCAGGGGTGAGACACCAGCGATGTCTCTCGCCCAATAAAGTTGTTTTCACCCATTTTTTTAATAAGATTTCATTCCAAAACCTCCCTGACTAATTTAAGTCTATCTTTGAACGTGGTTAAGTGGTTATAACTGAGGATGAGATCAAATCATTTGTTCTTATCTAAAAACAGAGCTTCTGAAGCCTATAAATACAGCCCTAGGGCCCCTATACACGGGGGATTAGGAATTTCGGAGCAACGACAAAGCCCTATCAAATTGGAGTGTGAGCAGCACAAATTTCAGCAAGGAGGAAGGAAGTTCTCGGCGAGTTCTTCGACAAAATGGAGGAGAGTTCGATAGATTTGCAGCCGCTTGAGCCTCGTTTATCTGCTTTCCTTGAGATTGCATCGTTGTTGTGATCTTGAGAAGGGTGTTTATCTCATCATTGCTGAGATATTTACTTTAATTTCTTGTCTCCTTTGTGAGGCAATGAAATCAATCGGGTCTGACCATTTGGTGGTCCACGGATAAACCACGGCACCAGCAAAGATCCCACATGAGCACAAGACCGATAAACGATCTCTCTACGTGTGTTTTCTAGAAAGTTGTAATTTTTCAATCTCTTTTTTTGAATTCATTGTAAACGTCTAAAGTTGTAATGAATTCCTTAAAGAATTTAACTTTCAACATGAACAAGGGGCTCATTGATCGAGAACTGACGAGGTGCCAACTCATCTTGAGATGGTGATGGGTAAGTGCTAAACCCATCGTCGGCGATCTTCGGATTAGCCATAGTTCCAACCCATTAGGCTTTAAACAAAGCCTTAGGGCATCTAAAAACTTGATCTATCATTGAAGGCGAGATCTTTATGACCATTGGTGGTCTTCCCGATGAGATTTCATCATTAGTGGTGGGG
>NC_033794.1:38084518-38114839 GCF_001876935.1 Asparagus officinalis
AGCAGCCATTAATGGCGCTTATCGTGGCGAGCTTCGCACTTTGGGTGGGGCTTGCTCAACCCTTGGAGCTTTTGTAGTGGACTTCATCTAGACGGAGTTGACTTCTTCTGTTATGAGCGATCTTTGCTAAAGTGATATTCGCTAATTTGGAGCGACTTTCGCTTAAGTAATATTCGCCTAATTAAGTTGGATGAATTTCACCAACTTGGATGTGGAGTTCGCTTTCTTTGGTTGAGCTTCCCTTTGTCTTTTAGGCACTTAGTCAATATAGATGATTTTTGCTTGTGAGTGAGGTTCGCCTCTGCTCTTGAGTATGACGGTTGAACTTGGTCTTCGTTTGCTAACTCATTTAGTCATCTTTTTGTAGTTACCTATTCAAGAGCTCTTGTGAATCATCACAATCATTTTGGTCATGATGGGTCTCGTGATCCTGAGATAACGCATGTTTTTGATGGGAGCGTCTCGCTGTTTCTCAACGGTAGTAGTGAAGAAAGGATTGAGGTCATTAGCACAGAGAGCTATAATACTTTGCGGGAGATAATTACCGACACAAAGTTCTTCGTGCCTCATGAAGATGTGTTGGTGAAACAGCATTTTCTCTTTAGAGATAGTTCCCTGGCAAAAACTCTTTCTTCCATTGTGGGGAGCAATATTGGTATTACGCTCAGGGAGACCGTCAATTTGATTTGCCAGCGATGGACCATCAAGTCACCTTCTTGTACTTGCAACATCTTGTCGTACCTTATTTCATGTGCTATAACCTCACAAATAGGGAGGATAGTGTCAAAATAGGTATTCTGAAGTACTAGGGTGGCTTTCATCAAGAAAGACTTTTTGGGACTAACATCATACGGCTGCGTCTAGGCTTCGAGAATGAGGACGCGTGACGAGGCATAAATGATTATTTTGTTGGTCACCTTGATTGAAAATGTTAAGATCAGCAGTCAAATTCCCAAAGGATAGCTTCATTTGACCAGTTCTACAGTTGATGAGAGCATTAGAAGTGACTAAGAACGGTCGTCCTAAGATGACAGGTATCTATCTTTTGTGATTGGAAATGAGCTGTGTTTCCAAGACTATAAAATCCACTGGAACAATAAAATCCCCAACCTTAATCAGAACATCCTCTATCTTATCCATGGGGACCTTGACAGATCTATCAGTTAACTGTAAGGTGTATCATATTGGTTTCAGTTCACCTATACCTAGTTGCTGATAGACTGAATAAGGAAGCAAGTTGACACTGGCCCCTAAGTCTAAAAGGGCCTTATCAATGTGAGTATTACTAATGACACATGAAATGATGGGAGAACCTGGATCTTTACATTTCAAAGGTATTGGTTTTGAGAGCATATCACTGATATTGACAGCCAAAAAGACTTTCTTCGGAACATTTATTCTTCTCTTCTTAGTGCATAACTCTTTTAAAAATTTAGCATAAGATGTGATTTTTTTCAATTACATCTAAGAGAGGAATGTTGACCTTAACCTGTTTGAAAGTTTTTAGGATCTTCTCCTTCTGAGGGGATTGTTTCTTAGGCCCGAGTCTACTGGGAAGGGAGCAACGACTGGTCTAAACCTATCAAAAGTAGACTCAAGTTTGGGTTTGAGTTCTTAGTCATCTGAGAGGGGTGATTGTTGAATAGAGTCATCAGAAGGAGAAGGAAATTTGTTTTGGATCAAGAGCTTGACTTGGAGGTGTTCTTACTTAGTTATCAACATGTTTCCCTGACCGTAGTGAATGGATTGCATTCACTTGAGCTTGATAGGATGAACTAGATCATATGTCCTTAGGGTTGACCACAGGTTGACTCGAAAATTTTCCTTTCTCTCTTTCACTCACGACACTAGCTAGTTGACTAAGTTGGGTTTCTAATCTAGCTATGGCTTGAGTGTTAGAGTTGAGTATTTTTCCGATTGATTGCTTGAAGGAGTTCAAAGTACTGGATGTTTGAGTCAACATATTCGTGGTGTAGAGGCCCTAATTATGATTTCCAAACCCTTTTCAAGATATTGAGACGTTTATCATGATCTGAATTGGGAGGAGTGTGAGTTGCAGCTTGATGATGAGGAGACTGATTTTGATATGACAGATTGGTTTGTTAAAAATTTGGGTAAGAACTGAAAGGAACCGTGTTTCCCCTAGGAAATGGTTGGTTTGAAGTGGAAAAGAAATTTTGGTTTTTGGTTAGGTTTCCTTGATTCCATGCAAATTTGGGGTGATTTCTTCAACCCAGATTATAGGTTGGAGAAAATAAATCATTCACAGGATGCTGGAATGTAGCATTGACCTATCCTAGTGGTTGATTATTTCCTAAGAGAGGACTTTCTTCTGAAACATGGGATGGTGAAAGACAGTTGTGACAACCTGAGGCAGAAACTTGATTAATTTGAGCCGATGCTCTTTCCTTGATTTCTAGGGCTTCTAACCTGTGCATGATTGTCACCATCTTAGCTTCAGATGCAATGTTCAATTCTAAGGAAATACCACTAGACTTAGGTTGGGGAACAGATGAAACTTGGTCATCACAGTGTTCCCATTGCATGGTTTTCTCGGATAGATTCTCTAAAAACTCTCAAGCTTCATCAGCATTTTTTCTCATGAAATCCCATTGACACATCAACTCTAAGGAAGTTTTTAAAGAATAATCAAATCCTTCATAAATGATTTGGCATAATCACCACTTCTCGAGACCACGATGAGGACATTGGATAAGAAGGTCTTTGGATCGGTCAAAATACTTCCAGAAAGGTTTTCTGGGGACAATTTTAAAATTCATGATGTTATTTCTTAGCTTAACTATTTTATGGATCGGGAAAATTTTCTTAAGAAAAATAGTGACAAATTCTTCGCAAGTTGATATGGAATTTGTGGGTAAGCTATCCATCTATTTTTTTTTTGCCTTGTCCTTAAGAGCAAATGGAATAAATCTGAGTTTGATCGCATCTTTAGTTAATTCTCTCATTTTAATCATAATACATACTTCCTCAAATTCTGAGATAAAAATATAAGCATCTTCAGGTTCATTCCCAAAAATTTAGGAAGCATGTTTATATAATACGGTCGAAGCTCAAAGTTAGTTCCATTTGCCTCAGGGAGCCTAATGCAAGACGTGATTGTATTCCTAGTGGGATAACAAATATCTTGAAGAATGGGTGAATTAGGATACACCATTTCTATGATTGGTTCAAGTCGAATTAATTGATGTGTATTATCCCTAATCCACACTCGCATACACCAAAATAATTTTTTTATACTTTTTTATTTTTTTATTTTTAAAAAAATAAAAGTTAGTTTTTTAAGAAAAAGGTGATAAAGGAAAAACCTAATTAAAATAAATAAAAAACAATCACTTTTTAATTACTCTAAACTCTAGGGTTAAGCCCAACTCAACTAGACCAGCTCCTAATCAAAAGTTCCTTAGGTGAAAAGATCAAAGTTTTACTCGATCAGTTTGCCAGGGAAGGATAGTAATAGAAGGTGATCAGAGATCAATTAAGTACTTCATTCCTTGTAGAGCACTTTACGCAACCCCTAAAACCTTGCATTAGACACCAACTAATCCAAAAAGACTTGAACTGTTTCACTTAGGGATTTTTTATTTCTTATTAAGCTCGAGTCCTTAGAGGCCAACGTCTAATGAGTTTTAGGAGGCTTGAGTTTGTGAAGGGAGGAATTAGTGATTTGTGGACTAAGCAAAGGGTGATGAAATCTCTCACCTTATCTTGATTAGGGGGTTTTGTCCTTAAGAATATTTTTAAGTGTGTGCCAAATCAAGATGCTCAAATCACTTTGGTGAATTCCTACTATTATTGTTTGAAAGTGACTAAAAAGGATGGTAAAAAGAATTTTTTTTAATTAGGGTTAACAATCAAACAATTGTGAGAATAGGGAATATTGTTTGAATTTATTATCTTTTTTTTTTAATTAGGGTTAACAATCAAACAATTGTGAGAATAGGGAATATTGTTTGAATTTATTATCTTGTTAGTAAATGTCCAATCAAACAATTGTGAGAATAGGGAATATTGTTTGAATTTATTATCTTGTTAGTAAATGTCCAAGTGGAGGGTAGATTTTATTATGGTCGACAAAAATAAAATCTTTTTTTTAAGTCCTTATTGTCTCTAATTGTGAAGAAGTAACTAAATGGTAGAATTGAAAATTCCAGAAAGAAGAGTTACCTCAAGCAAATCCAAAATATGAATCAAACCTCAAGCAATTCTTCAAATCCTTGATCTTCAATCCTTAATCTTCAACTCCAAGCAGTTCCTTCATAAGAAAACAGACAAGTTAAAGAACCAAATTAATTGAAATACAACTTAAACATCGTTCCCTGGCAACGGCACCAAAAACTTGACAGGGCATAAATAATGTCCAAAAGTTGCAAGTGCACAACCAATCAAGTTATAGTATAAAAACTTATCGATCCCACGAGGAAGGTATTTATAAGAAATAATTAGAATCGGTTCTTATGTTGTGTGCATGACAATTAGGAGTGATGGATGTGTGTGATTGTGGAGATATGAGGATTGTTCTGAATATATGCAAGTGACAACAAAAATAAGATTGAGAGGAGAGAAGAAAGAATCAAAGGAAAACTAAAAAGCAAGAATGAAAAGAAATTTCAAGAAAATCAAGATGGAGGATTCAATTAAAAATATGAGGAATCTAGAATTGAATCTACTAGCTAATCTCATTTATAAGATATGAATCATTGTCTTTTTCATATTATACTTTAGATTTATTAAGTATAGATTATCAAACCACTCAAGGAAAGTATAACCTATCAAATTTTCATCCAAGTAAAATTATTGCCCATGAAAAGAATAACAACTAAATATTAATTCTAGAATTCTTTCTACCAATTAGTTCCTTATTTGAATATCCTAAGCATGAACAATTTAAGTATGAGAGAATGATTAACAAATCATAAGAGAAATAAAGCTAGTTTCATGCAAATTCTAGAGTTCCAATAAGAATTAATTCCACATATAAGAAACAGGCAATTCCCTAGAGGGTTCTAGCCTCAAGGTGAATCAAAGAAAATAAAAATAAGCAAAAAGAAAAACTAATCCCAAGAGGGTTCTAGCCTCAAGGCGAATAATGCAAGAAGATAAAATCTAATTTACAAAATAAATTGTAAGAACTAAACTACACAATAAATTGTAAAAATTAAATGCAAGAATTTAAAGCAAGAGAATAAAAGCATGAAAGTAAATCTACACTACAAGACATTAATGTAAGTCTAAACTACTAAGAAATAAGAAAAAAAATAAAAGAGAAAATAAAAACAAACCTCCAAATTGATCTTCATCTTCATCTTCATCATCCAACAAAGAGAAAAAAAAATATGAAGTGGTAAAAAAAATTCTTTTATTAATTATAACAAAAAGTTATAATTTTGGAAGGTCTTCTCAATTAAGAGTAACTCTCCTCTCCAAATGGAGTTACAAAATTTTTCACACCTGTAATCATTCACTCTCTACTCTTATTTATAGTATACAGTAGTGAATTAGAGCCCTTGCATCAATTCTTATCCACAAGCCCTTAACATTTAGTCTTTAGATTGTAACATAATGGTGGCATCGATACCAGCATCGATGATCCTATCAAAATTCTAACTTCATGGTTAGCTTCGTCTCATCGAGATAGGCGATTTCATATATTATATGTTAAATTCTGCCTTCCGGATTGAGAGATATCGATGTTTCTTTACGGCCAACCATCTTGAATATAATTTCTCTTCATATTGGATTTTTTAATCTTTCCGGCTTTTACAGGCTACTTGGCTTGATTCTAGGCTTCAATAAAAGATTACAAAATGAGAAAGTTGGAGTCTTTTGGGGTTTTATTTATTTTTCTTCATTAACTTGCAATTAAAGATAAAAACAATTATTAGTGGTATATTTTTCATGTAAAATAGATAATGAGAGTATAAAATTATAATAAAAATATGATTATCAAATACCCTCACACCTAAACTTTTGCTAGTCCTCTACCAAAGAAAGAAATTAAAAAAATCCTAACTCACTTTCGTATGAATCACGATTGTATTTAGCGTATACAACAAGCCTTTAAACTCCTAGGTTACCCTAGGGGACGAGTTATAGCATCGTGAAGGTTTGTAGTGAATATACCCATAAAATCTAGTCAACTTGCCAATTTAAAGAGATCAGTAAATAATTTACTTGATAAATTTAGACAATCTAATTGAAGCTAGTTATTACTCAAGAAAATGTTTTTATATATAACTCCAAAGTGAATTTCCTAAAAAATCTTCTCATTATAGCAATACAAAACCAAGTCAAACTTAGAAACTTAATTAAATTTTTTTAAAAGAATATGTTAACTCTTTGTTTTAAATAATTTTCAAATCTCTTGAAAAAATATTTTTCAATACCATATATACAAATATAACAATATATAAAACATTTGTTAGTAATTTTTTTTAACTCTTTCTTCCTTGGTGATTTGTTTCTACTTTAACGGGTTTTCTAAGTGACCATTTAACGAATTTTGGGCCAATGAATCTCAATCCAATTGGGATTAGGTCATTAAGTATGGAAATACTCCTTGGGCTTAATTACTCGGTCAACTTAGGTTTTATAAGATAGAATCACCTTGATTCAAGAGTTTTTTTTTTGTTTTTTTTGTGCCCATTTTTCGCACACTTCTTTTGCAAGGTTAGCTTTTACATGTATATATTCTGAAAAATATGTAAATCAAGACAACTTGAAATTTTATTTTTAACTCTAAGTTAAACATATAAAAATTATAATATTTTAATTAAAAGTCTAAGTTAAGGCTTTAGTAAAGTATACTACTTTAAAAATTATTTCTTAAGAAATTTATTTAGAGTTATCATAAAAGGTAAACTTGAGTACATAATAAATTAGGGATTAGAAAAGTTAAACATCATCAAATGAATCAATTATTACTTAACTCTATCAATTTGGCAAGTAACAATATTTTTCTAATATTTTTTTTAAGAAAGAAAGAAGAGAAAGAAAGAAAAAGGGGAAAATATGACATAAATGCAACTAAAAAGGTAAAATAAAGAGGAAAAAAATAACTAATTTTCACCACCACACCTAAATTTTGTATTGTCATCAATGCAAACTCTATGATGCATCAAATAATGTAGAGAAGAAGTAAAGTACTTACATTTGGTCGGTTGACTTAGAGGATAAAAATCTGCGATTACCTTTGGTCTAAGGAAGATGAAATCTAAAATTTATTCTTTTTTTTTCAAATTTTTTCTTTTCTTTTCATTTTTTTCTTTTTCTTTTTCTTCTTTTCTTCTTTTTATTTACAACCGAACAAGAAACTCTCAAATAAGAGAAGAATAAATTCTTTTTATTATTATGAAATAAAATAAAACAAACAATGTAGAATGAAAGGTTCAACATGAAAAGCTCAAATTCTACATAGAATCCCACCTTTTTACTGAAGAATCTCCCTCGAATTTTAAATAAATTCACAATGATATGATCAATGATGTGTTTAAATTCCGAACATTCCAAGGTATTTAATGATTTTTGCAGCAAGGTGAGGTTGGTGGTATGCATTTTGAATTTCTTATTGAACTTGGATTCTTGATTTAGAAAGGTTTGTCTTCTAACAACCAATACCTTTTTTACAATTTTCTCAAACCCAAAATTTATGGTTGAGATATATAAATTTGGTTGTTGTTTATTTTTCAAGAATCTAAGTTCTTCAAGAAATAGTTCTTCAAATGTTGTGTTCAAGAAGCATGAATTTAACACAGTTTCCTTATTCTCAAGGACCTGATCTGCTTTTTTCTAATAACTCCAACTCACCAAATATTTCCTCAAAACTCAAATCTAACTCTTCTTCTTCTTCTTCTTCTTCTTCTTCTTCTTCTTCTTCTTCTTCTTCTTCTTCTTCTTCTTCTTCTGATATTTCCTGAATGTAACTTATTTTTAGAGGCTAACTATTCGGTTAGTCACCTGGATTGAAAATGTTGAGATCAGTAGTCAAATTCTCAAAGGATAGCTTTATTTGACTAGTTATACAGTTGATGAGAGTATTAAAAGTGGCTAAGAACAGTCGTCCTAAGATGACAGGTATCTATCCTTTGGGATTAGAAATAGACTTTGTTTTCAAGACTACAAAATCCATTAGAAAAATAAAATTTCTAACCTTAATCAGAACATCCTCCATCTCACCCATGGGGATCTTGACATATCTATCAACTAACTATCTGGTGCATTGTATTGGTTTCAATTCACCTATACCTAGTTGCTGGTAGACTGAATAAGGAAGCAAGTTGACACTGGCCCCTAAGTCTAAAAGGGACTTATCAATATGAGTATTACTAATGACACATGAAATGATAGGAGAACCTGGATCTTTACGTTTCAAAGGTATTAGTTTTAAGAGCATATCACTGATATTGGCAGCCAAAAAGACTTTCTTCGGCACATTTAGTCTTCTCTTCTTAGCGCATAAATCTTTTAAAAATTTAGCATAAGATGGGATTTGTTCAATTAAATCTAAGAGAGGAATATTGACTTTAACTTGTTTGAAAGTTTCTAGGATCTTCTCCTTCTGAGTGGAGTGTTTCCTAGGCCTGAGTCTATCTGGGAAGGGAGCAACTGGTCTAAACCTATCAAAAGTAGGCTCATGTTTGGGTTCGGGTTCTTGGTCATCTGAGAGGGGTGATTATTGAATAGAGTCATTAGAAGGAGAAGGAACTTGTTCTAGATCAAGAGCTTGACTTGGAGGTGTTCTCACTTGATTATCGACCTGTTTCCCTAACTGTAGTGAATGGATTGCATTCACTTGAGCTTTATAAGATGAACTAGATCCTGTGTCCATAGGGTTGATCACAGATTCACTTGAAAATTTTCCTTTCAATCTTTCACTCACGGCACTAGCTAGTTGACTAAGTTGGGTTTTTAATCTAGGTATGGCTTGTGATAATCACATTTTATTATAATTTTATACTCTCATTATCTATTTTATATGAATAAATATGCCACTAATAACTGTTTTTATCTTTAAATACAGGTTAGTGAAGAATAAATCCTAAAAATCCCATCTCTCAACAAAACCCCCTTGAGTAAATAAAGAAATGAAGCAAAAGAGAAATTAAGAAGCTAAAAGGAAAGTTAAGAAGCCAAAGTGAAAAACCAAACCAAAAGCCCAAGCCCAAGAACAAGGAGAATTATCGGACAGCAATCTGAAAGAGGTGCACATCGATGCCAGCATCGATAGGGGCATCGATGCCCGTATCGATGCCCGTATCGATGCTCGTATCGATGCCCGTATCGATGCCCGTATCGATGCTGGTATCGATACCCCTATCGATGCTGGTATCGATACCATCGTATAGTCAGTTACGAATTAAGGACTGAAATTTATTATTTTTTGGATAAGATTTCAATCTAATGGCTCTCATTCACTAATGTTTACTATAAATATGGATAGAGAGTAAGGGGTTAGAGGTGTGAAAAATTTTATAACTCCATTTGGAGAGGAGGGTTACTCTTAATTGAGAATACCTTCCAAATTTGTAACTTTTGTTACAATTAATAAAAGAAATTTTCTCCACTTTAAAATTTTCTTTTCTTATCTTTGTAGGATGATGAAGATGGAGATGAAGAGCAATTTTAATGTTTGATTTTCTTTTATTTCTCTCTTTTATTTCTTTTTAGTAATTTCTTTATTATTGCTTATTAGTTAGATTTACATTCATGCTTGTAGTATAGATTTATTTTCTTGTCTTTTTATTTCTTTTTGCACTTTAATTTGTAGAGTGATTTTTTTTCTTGCATTTAATTATTTTAATTTATTTTGTAGTTTAGATTTTAATTCTTTGTAGTTAGATTTATTTCTTATTCATAGTTTAGATTTTTCTTTTCTTTTTGTAATTAGTTCTTTTTTCTTCTTGCTTTTATTTCTTAAGATGTGAAATTAATTCTTGTAGTAATCTTAGAATTGTATGAAACTAGTCTAATTTCATTTATATTATATGAATTATTCTCTTACACTTAAAATGATCATGTTTAGGATAATCAACTAGAGAACTAATTGATATAAGAAGAATTTGATAATCTATTCTTATCTTAAATGGTTTGATAGGTTATACTTATGAATTCTAGGATTACTATCTTGTTGTTGTTCTTATCATGATTTTTATTTTGACTTAGATGATAATTTGATAGGTTATACTTTGTTTAAATGGTTTGATAGTCTATACTTAATAAATCTAAATTAAAATATGTCAAAAGAGAATAGTTTGTATTTAATAATTGAGATTAGCTAGTGGATTCAATTCTAGATTTCTCATATCTTTAATTGAACCCTCCACCTTTTATTTTCTTGATTTTTCTCTTTCTTGCTTTTTATTCTATTCTTTGATTCTTACTTCTCTTCGCTCAAATTCAATTTATTGTTACTTGCATATATTCAAAACAATCACGCTCACTCATCATAACTCTCACACTTATTCTTTAATTCTACTTTGTCATGCATACAATATAAGAATCAATTCTAATAATCTCTTAAAATCACCTTCCTCCTGGGATCGATAACTTTTATACTATAACTTGATCAATTGTGCACTTGCAATTTGGGTACATAATTATGTCACATCAAGTTTTTGGCGCCGTTGCCGGGGAACGATTGTAAGTAGGATTTTATTATTTTAGTTCTTTAACTTGTGTGTTTTCTTGTAAAGAAACCGCTTGGAGCTTGAAAATCTTGGATTGAAGATCAAGAACTTAGAGAATTACTTTTAACTCTTCTTTCTTGCGTTTTCAATTCTATCCTTTTTAGTTAGCTTCACAATTAAAAACAATTAGGATTAAAAAAAGAGATTTTATTTTTGTTGACCATAATAAAATTCACCTTTTACTTAGACATTAACTAACAAGATAATAAATTCAAACAAGTGCTCTCTTCTCATATTTGATTGTTGTTGACCATAATTAAAAAAAAAAGATTTTTTTTCCATCCTTTTTAGTCGCTTTTAATTTCTAGGGTTGTATTTCATATAGTTAATAGGAATTCACCAAAATGATTGTAGCACTTGATTTGGCACATACTTAAAACATTCTTAAGGGCAAAACCTCCTAATCAAGATAAGGTACAGGATTTCATCACCCTTTCCTTAGCCCACAAATCACTAATTCCTCACTTCACAAACCCAAACCTCCTAAAACTCATTAGACGTTGGCCCCTAAGGACTCGAGCTCAATAAGGAGCAAGAAATCCCTAAGTAAACCGGTTCAAGTTTTCTTGGATTAGTTGGTGTCTAAGGCAAAGTTTAGCGGTTGCGTAAAGCACATCGCAAGGAACGATGTATTTAATTAATCTTTGATCACCCTCTAGTACTATCCTTACCTAACTAACTACCAGGGTAAAACTTTAATCTTTTCACTTTAGGAGTTTTTTGTTAGGAGCTGGTCTAGTTGAGTTAGGCTAAACCCTAGAATTAGAGTGATTAAAAAGTGATTGCTTTGATTTGTTTTAGTTAGGATTTTTCTTTATCCTTTTCTTCTGATTAAAAAAACTAATTTTCTTTCTTTCCTATAAAAAAATTTATTACAAAAAGAAGTTATTTTTGTGTATGCAAACGTGGGTTAGGGATAATTCTCATCGTTTAATCCGTGTTTAACCAATCCAAGAAATGGCAAATCAATCCGTTCTCCAGGATATGTGTTACCCCATCAGAAATGTAATTCCATCTTGCATAAGGCTCTCCGAAGCAAATGGAGAAAATTTCGAGCTTAGATCACATTAATTATATAAACATGCTTCCCAAATTCCTTGGAAATAAAACAGAAGATGCATATATTTTTATCTCAAAATTTGAGGAAGTGTGTATTATGATTAAAATAAGAGAATTAACCGAAGATGCGATCAAGCTCAGATTTATTCTATTTGCTCTTAAGGACAAAGCTAAAAAATGGCTGTACAGCTTACCAACAAATTCCATCTCAACTTGGGATGAATTTGTCACCGTTTTTCTCAAGAAAATTTTCCCTATTCTTAAAACGGTAAAGTTTAAGAACAATATTCAAAACTTCAAAATTATCCCAGGGGAGCCATTCTGGAAATATTTTGACCGATTTAAAGATCTTTTGATCCAATGTCCTTATTATGGTATCGAGAAATGGTGATTATGCCAAGTCATATATGAAGGATTGGACTATTCTTCAAAAACATCTTTAAAATCGATGTGTCAGGGAGATTTTATGAGGAAAAACACCGATGAAGCTTGGTATTTCCTAAAGAGTCTATCCGAGAAAACAATATAGTGGGAACACTGCGATAACAGGGTTTTATTAGTTCCCCAATCTCACAAGTCTTAGTGTCTTTCCCAGAGTGAAACATTTTCTGAGCGAATGGCGAAAAGATGACGGCGATTCTGCAGAGGTTAGAAGCCTTAGAAATTAAGGAACGAGCTCCAGCTCAAATTAATCATATTTCTACAACGGGATGTCATAATTGTCAGTCTCCTACCCATGTTTCAGAGGAACGCCCTCTCCTAGGATACAATAATACATTAGAACAGATAAACGCTGCATTCCAACGCTATAGAAATGATCCATTTTCTCCAACCTACAATCCATGTTAGAGAAATCATCCCAACTTTGCATGGAATCAAGGAAATTCTCCTATAAATCAAAACTTCATTCCCGCGTCAAACCCATAATTCCCTAGGGGAAATACACTTCCGTTCAACGCACCTAAAAATTTCTAACAAGCTAACCCAGCTTTTCCAACCCAACATCCTCATCCTCACCAGCCTACAAATCCTTCAAATTCTGATCATAACAAATGTTTGAGTGTCTTAGAAAAGGGTTTAGAAGCTATGATCAAAGTTTCTACACAAACTACTAACATGTTGACCCAAATCATCCACCACTCTAAATTCCTTTATACAAACAACCGGCCAAGTGCTCAACTCGAACACTCAAGCCATAGCCCGGTTAGAAACCCAACTTAGGCAACTAGCCACTGTCGTGAGTGAAAGAGAGAAAGGAAAATTTTCAACTCAACCTGTTGCAAACCCTAAACACAATGGATCCAGTTCATCCCAACCAGCCCATGTGAATGCAGTTCATACTTTGAGATCTGGAAAACAGATAGACAACCAAGTTAGAATGCCACCGGATCAAACCCCTTCTCCTATCCAACACATTCCTTCTGATGACCAAAACGTTGAACATGAGATTGAGCCTGATCTAGATAGGTTTAGGCCCATTGCCCCATTTCCAGATAGACTCAAACCTAGGAAAAACTTCTCGCAGGTTGAGAAAATCCTAAAAACTTTTAAACATGTCAAGATCAACATCCCTCTCCTAGATGCAATCGAACAAATCCTCTCTTATGCAAAGTTCTTAAAATATTTATGCACTAAGAAAAAAACCACCAATGTCCCCCAGAAAGTCTTCTTAGCTGCTAACCTTAGTGAAATTTTTTCGAAACCTATGCCATTAAAATATAAGGACCTTGGTTGTCCCACAATTCCATGAGTTATAGGTAACACTTAAATTGGTAAGGTACTTCTAGACTTGGGAGCCAGTGTCAACCTCTTTCCTTATTTAGTCTATCAACAGCTAGGTATAGGAGAACTTAAATCGACAAGATGCACTTTATAATTAGCTGATAGATCCGTGAAAATTCCCAAAGGAGAGGTAGAGGATGTTTTGATCAAGGTTGGAGAGTTCTTTTTTCTTATTGATTTTATTGTCTTAGAAACGCAACCCATTTCCAATCTCAAAAATCAAATTCCCGTCATTCTAGGAAGACCGTTCTTGACCACCTCAAATGCTTTGATCAATTGTAGAACCGGTCAAATGAAACTATCTTTTGGGAATATGACTGTTGACCTCAATATCTTCAACCTAGGAAGGCAGCCTAGTAATCTATCTGATCAACCCATGGAAGTGAATTTCATTCAGGGAATATCCAGTGAACAACAAGAGGGAGAGTGTGAGTCAGATTCAAGTGCATTTGACTTAATATTTGTGGAGTCTTCTGATGACGAACTAGAGTTAGATCCGCTGGTCAATCATGTTTCTTCTGTTAGCTAGCAATGAGAACCTTTGGAGATAGAATCCCGAGTCCAACTTTGCCTATCCGTGGAGGAACCTCCTAAGTTAGAGCTCAAACCTCTACCTAAAAATCTAGAGTATGCCTACTTAGGGGAGAACGAGCCTTTACCAGTTAGCATTCTTCTGACTTGACTACCGATCAAAAGGAAGCTCTCTTAGATGTTTTAAGAGAGAATAGGGAAGCCATTGGATGGACCATGGCTGATATCAAAGGGATTAGTCCAACCATTGTTCAACACCGAATCCATTTGATAGATGATGTCAAACCTACTAGAGATCCTCAACGTCAGTTAAACCCAGTGATGAAAGAAGCTGTTAGGAAAGACATTCTAAAATGTCTCGATCATGGGATCATTTATCCCATTTCTTATAGTTCATGGGTGAGTTCGGTCCAAGTTGTTCCAAAGAAATCTGGGATCACTGTGATCCAAAATGAAGCTAATGAGTTGATTCCCACTCGGATCCAAACTGGATGGCGAGTTTGCATTGACTACCAAAAACTTAACTTAGCCACTCGGAAAGATCACTTCCCTCTTCCATTCATTGACCAAATATTAGAGTGCTTAGCAGGACATGAGTTCTATTATTTCCTGGATGGATATTCAGGTTACAATCAAATCCCTATCGCTCCCGAAGATCAGGAGAAAACCACCTTCACTTGCCCGTATGGAACATTCGCATACCGACGCATGCTTTTTGGCCTATTAACGTACCATCCACATTCCAACGCTGCATGATCAGTATTTTTTCTGACATGGTAGAGAGATTCCTTAAATTTTTCATGGACGACTTTTTCATTTTTGGTGACACATTTTCCAATATTTGCATCATCTTAAACTGGTCCTAGAACGGTGTAGGGAGAAAAATCGAACTCTCAGTTGGGAGAAATATCATTTCATGGTCAAACAAGGCATAGTCTTAGGACATGTAGTTTCCAATAGGGGAATCGAAGTAGACAAAGCTAAGGTAGATCTCATTTCCAATCTCCCTCCTCCCAAAACTATCAAAGATGTCAGATCGTTTCTTGGTCATACTGGTTTTTACCGACGTTTCATCAAGGATTTCAGCAAAATTGCTAGACCCTTGACCAATCTCTTATCCAAGGATACTGTAGGCGTATAAAACTGCTTATAGGTCCCTTAACATAGCTCGGCACAGTGATTCGACAAACCGACGAACCATCGGGTGACGTATCTAAACACGAGCGAATTAACAAAGCGACGAGGCGGATTAACAAAGCGACGAGGTTAACGAATCGCACGCAAACGATGGAATACATCCACTCGCGTGCAGAATCAAGCTAACGGTTCAGTGAGTCAACGAGTCATCCAACCGTAGAACGGATTCGAACTCGAACTCCAAGGTGGATTTACTGCCAAATCAGGATCCGGACTTCCAAATCAGAGTCCAGATCAACAATAAAACTCGGATAAACCGCGAAACCAGAAAACGGGCGCAAAACCAAACACCTGGAGGACTCGGCCGAAACCGAGCCACCTCTAGGTGGCTCGGGGATCCGGACTGCCAAATCAAAGTCCAGATCAACAATAAAACTCGGATAAACCACGAAACCGAAAAACGGACACAACGGCACACCCAGGAGAGCTCGACCAAAATCGAGCCACCTAGAGGTGGCTCGGTGGCCGAGCCACCTAGGCTAAGCCCAGATCTGGGCCCAGATCTGAGCCCAGATCTGGTTCTAAATGCCTATAAATAGAGGATGAGGGCTTATTTTGAAGAGGTTGGAACTTTTGGAGCCGAAACTCTGCTGGATTGAGAACTGAAATTTGAAGTTTTGGAGCTTTGAAGACTTGGCTTTTCAGATCTGGTTCTTGGCGATCGTCCACGTCAGATAAGGCAGGAGTTCGAGAGAGAGAGAGATCAGATCTGAGATCTACACGACTATCCTCCGGATCAAAACTTGGTTTTTGATCCCGATAAGAGTATCGATTTCGCTTGGTCGATTTCGATTACTAAAGGCTGTTATTTCCTTGGTGAAATAGTACCCCCAGCTATTATTTCCTTCGTGAAATAGCACCCGTCATATCGTGTAGATCCGACCGGATCTAGATCGCGCGGTGGTCCACGGATTAACCCCGGCGCAGGCGAAGAACCCACAAAAGCGAGAGACCGCAAAACAGGATCTCGCGATTCGTTCGACAGGAAAGTTGTAATTTTTATTTTCTTTTGATTTTATTATAACCGGATCTTATAAAAAGAGCGGATCTTTGTAACTGATAAACTGTTGTCAAAGAGTACAATGACTTCAACAATGAAAATAATTTTTCCCACGAACAATCTGGCGACCACAGTGGGAGCCACCGATCTCGCTACCGAGATCGTCGCGTCGCAGCCGCGGATCTTAATCCCGGTTGAGGAGGAGGTCGAGTATGAATTCGACCAACAAAAGTTCGAGGAGTATCTGTCATCCTCGTCCGGATCCACCTCCCCCCGCAAGTCCAAGAAGTTCTCCTCCAGGAGAAAAGTTCGTTGGTATGAAGAAGTACAGAACGCCAACGAAGCTCTCACCCCAATTGACGCCAAATTTGCGTCGGGTGAAGTTCCGCCGACCTCCAACCAGGTCAACCCTGTTCTCGCCGATGCCTCCACCGTTGAGGGCGTTGTGACTCTTTCGAAGAGAGCCCGCCAGAGGCGACGTTAACGCCTGGCGCGACAACTCACAAAGGCCATGGAGTCCACCGACGGAATCCGCTATAACGCGGATCTGAAGAACAGGAGAGGCAAACAGCCTCAACCACCGATGAATGGAAGCTCTTCTAAGCCGCCAACGAACGAATGGGTCCTTGTCAAACGGAATCGTTCCACACTTGATGAGTGCATTCGCAAGCGCCACGCACTGTCAGCGCAAGCACGGGCTCAAGTCCAGGAAGCCCGTAGAAGACTGCAGAAGGAAGTGGCCAAGAAACCGCCACCAACCCGCCAAGTATGGAGGCCGATCATTGCAGCCTTCGAAGCAAGTTCAACCTCTGGCGAACCAACCGAAATCGCCGGCAATTCCAATAGCTACTCCGGGAGATCCCGCGGAATCATCCCGAAGAAGAAGATCAGTTTTGGAGCGCCTCGGTCTAATTCCCGATGAAAGAAGCAAAGCTCCAGTTCAAGAACGTTTGGGCCTGACGAAGAAGCCCCGAACGACTCAACATGCTGGGGGTCACCGTCACCTCCAACATGACAACGAGTTCAAGACAGCTGCGCGTGCTAATTTGCGCATTGAAGTCCTGGAGCCCACTGAGAATTCACGCCCAAAAGGGCATGTCTTGAGGCGCGTGACTCTTGAAAGCCCAAAGAAGGCAGTTCGCCCTCAGAAGGAAACATTGTCGTCTGATGACGATAACGTTATACCTGAGAAATCGTGCCAACACACGATAGGTTATTCCGACCTTCAAACCGACGAGTTGTACTATCGTGTTGGTGGTACGAGGAAAACCAGGAAGAGGAGTCCTCGAGGACTAGAAACTCAGTGCCCCTGTTCCAAACTCATTCGGGCAGTATTGTCTGAGTGTAACTGCATCAAGACAGTTCCTGAGAGAGTTTCGGTCTTCGAAAGGCTCAGTACCGAAACGCCAAAACCAAGGCCTAGGCGTTTCCGACGAAGAAGAACGGTAGTTGAAGATAGAGGATTTTCGAGGGTCACCACTAATATGACCAGCAAAGGGACATCGTCACGAGATAATCTCGAGTCGATTCTGAAAGCACCCTGGCGTATAACCCGTCTTCAGTCTGGAACCATCAAACGAGCAACTTATGGTAGGATTCAGACAAGATTATCTTCAAAAGATGAAGAATCAGATGCCGGCTCGGCGATCGCATCAGATAATACGGTATCCAGCGAGGGACAACCCCGCGAGGCACTTATGATAAGTGCGGAACAAGTGGCCAAAATGCTTGAAAAAAAACAACAGTAGAGCTTCAGGTTCGAAATGCAGATGGCCATGCAGAATATGAGAGAAATGCATGACCAACAAATCCAAGCACTGACAAACCAGCAAGGCGAACCAAGTCGTCGTAACCAGGTTAATCAGGAAGATGAGGACACAAATGCGAATGAAGCTTATAATGCCAATAATCCTCCTGTCAATGCAGGGGGTGGTAACGAGAATGCTAATGAAAATACAGGTGAAAGTTTGAAGATTAAAAACCTCGAGAGCAAAATCAATACGTTGATTTCCGCTCAAGAGATGAAGAAGACGGGTATTCCTTGTCCATACCCAAGAGAATGAGAATCAATCCCTTATCCGACGAAGTTCAATCTAATTAACTTCACGCCGTTTAATGGGATGGGTTCACCCACTCAGCATTTGATTTACTTCAAATCACACCTGGGGGTTATCTCTAGTAATGAGCCTCTGATGGTACGGTCCTTCGTTGGCACTCTTCGTGGAGCCACCTTTGATTGGTATCGTCACCTCAAGCCAGGAAGCGTGAATAGCTGGGACAACATGGAGACTAAATTCCTCGCTAACTTCTTTGACGACGACACCGAGATATCCATTGGGTCGTTGCTTGACGAGAAACAAAAAGACGGGGAATTGGTTGATACCTTCGTCAAAAGGTTTCGGAACAAGGCGATGAATTGTCGGGACCCGATCACTGAGGAGTTCATTCTCCAGACTTGCCACAACAACCTCGCATTGGACGTGTTAGAAGCAATGGGGACAGCACCGTCCAAAACCTGGAAGGATTTGAAGGTCCGATGAGAGCAAGCCGAGCGATTCCTAAGAAGGAAGAAGGCGGAGAGAGGCCAACAGGTGACGAATGCTTCACAGCAGAATTTCGTCCCATGAGGGAAAGGTAAGGCACATGCTAATGCAGTTGATGCTAATCAAACTTTCCAATTACAACCTCAGCAACAGCAATAGCAACGAGCACCACAACAATCGCAGCAGCAATGGCAACAATGGCCTCAGAAGCAGAAATCTTCAGAGCCAAGATTTCCTAAGGTGTACTCCATCAAAGATGACGAAGTTCCCGGAATCTTTAAGTACCTATTGGAAAATAACAAAATCTAGCTACCGTTGATCGTGGATCAAGAAGGGGCTAGCAAAGTGACGGATCCGAAGTATTGCGCATACCATAGAGCGGTCAATCACCCTAAAAAGTCATGCTACCACCTCAAGGATAAAATCCAGACGTTAATTGATGTAGGTGTCATAACCCCTAAGCCGTCCAAGAATGTCGGAGCAAGCGCAGTGTCAATCAGCTTTGGATCAGTGCCCACAGCATGGTTTAAACCAGAACGCATCACCAAAGTTGGAATGAAGACAGTGAATGACGACCCATATGGGCAGCGCCAAAAAGGACTTGTGCCACACACAGTCCCAAACGGCGAAATCCTCTGGGTTCATCCCGACCTAATTGAAGACGATCAGTGGACGACTTCCTTGACCAGAAAGGGTAAAGGCAAGTCCTGCAATGCTACCTCCACGATCTTCGAAGAGGATGGTGATGAAGCTCCTACCTTCCCGCTCTCCGAAGAAGAACAAGAAGTCTTTGCCACTAGAAGCGGAAATGAGTATCACTTTAACTACCCATCACCTAGTGATCAGTTAGCTGAGTAGGGGGTAACTAAACGGGGACCAGCCAAAACTCTCACGGAGCTGGGTGTGATTACGACTCCTAGACCGGTTGAAGAAGCTCGATGACAGCCGGTTGATAAACAGAAAGAAAAGAGGCCCCAGGAGGTTCAGAATCCGAAGCAGTCTTGTTTCAACCGTCCGATTGGAAGAGATAAACCGAAAAGCTCGAACACTCCGCACGTCTTCGATATTATGGCTCAACTAGCTAACATTCCAGCGCGGATAACATTATATGAGTTGCTACGGTTGTCTAAAGAAACAAGGGAAGCCTTTCAAGAAGCCTTGGCCAATTCAGAAGTGTTCCTTACTCGGATCAAGCCGGCACTTGAAGAGCTAGAACTGTCAATTCAACACTGCAACATAGCGGCTAAAAACCTTCCCTGCATTACCTTCACCAAAGAGGATATGCAGACGAAGAATTCGAACCATGATCGACCCCTATATTTCATTGGGTACATTGGCTCCAGCAAAGTCAACCGAATCCAAGTGGATCCGGGTTCTGCTGTGAGTATTATGCCGCTTCGCTTGATGCATTTTCTCGACATTCCAGTTAGTAAGTTGGCGTCCACAGGCACTGTTATCTATGGATTCAACACTAGCGGGTCAAGACCCTTGGGTAAGATCCGGGTAAAATGTCAAATGGGAGATTTGAAGACAGAAGTCACATGTTATGTGATCGATGCTGAGACTTCATATAACTTACTATTGGGTCGGCTTTGGATCCATAGTAATATTATAATCCCCTCCACTCTCCATCAGTGTTTGAAATATGTCGACACTGATAATAAGGTTAGGACGGTGGTCGCGGATAAGCAACCATTCAAAGGGTATGAGAATTATTTCACTGATTCTCTCCTTTATGGTAACGAATCCGATACTGAATCATCGGCCCATGGCACGGACAGCGGAGAAGAAGCTGATACCGAAGCCGGATTTGATTACAATGGAGGTTATGTTTTAAACGACATTGTACCCTTTGTAATCAACCTTGACGATGAACAAATGTCAGAGGGCAGTTGTAACTGGCAACTTGCCAATAATGAAATAAATAACGATTTAGAGTACTCACTGTCTCTTGATGATGTAATAAAGGGATTGTATGATAATCCTGATTTATATGTGCCGCTTCGATCGTCCTATGTAGCAAAGAAACGCCTCCAGCATTCTTTCGGAACAACCCTGGTCATTCCTACCAAAATAGGAGGCGAAAGAGAAGTGATTTACGGTAAAGGAGAGGGTTTTCCATTACCAGATCATTTCTTAAGGGAAGATGAGAATGATGACAAACCTGGTCAGCATCTATCTAAGTATAGTCCGGAAGCGCGCAAGCTCATGGAAAAACAGGGATATGATTTCACACTGGGAGAAGGTTTATACTTCGATCGAGGTCCTCGAATTCCAGCCAAAGCGGCATATGTACCAAAAGGGAAACCGGACGATTACTATAAATACAGACAAGGGTTAGGGTATGAATCTTCTTCAGAAGATGAATGTTGCTGGTTAATCAATAACCAATCATCTGAGCAATACAAAGATGGATATCCGTCAGATTCCTTGGAATGGGATTCCGATACAAGTCTGGGGGAAGCATTCAAAGCCCTAATGGCGAACATGGCTATAGCTGATCCGTCCACAATGGAGAACGATGATCAAATGCCAACATGGGAAGACCCGTGGGTTCATCACCTGAACATGCAGTATGGTGATAGGTTCGAACAGAGAGAACCCCCCACTGAAGATAAAATAGTCCAAGTTAACATGGGTGACGAGGCCAACCCAAAGCCTATATTCATCAGCGATAGTGTCCCCCCAAATGAGAAGGAGGAATTAATTGCTCTCATCAGGGAATATATTGACGTCTTCGCTTGGAACTATGAAGATATGCCAGGGCTCGACCCCAATGTGGCAATGCACCGCCTCGATATCAAGTCGGATGCCAAACCTGTCAAACAACAGCAAAGACGGTTTCATCCGCAGATTATGGAAGCCATTGAGGTAGAAGTTAAGAAATTGATCGAATCATGATTTATCCGAGAGGAGCAACATCCAGATTGATTAGCCAATATCGTTCCAGTCATGAAGAAGAACGGTAAAATTAGGATTTGCATTGACTTCAGGGACCTGAATACGGCATGTCCAAAAGACGACTTTCCTCTCCTAATCACAGATGTCATTATCGACAATACGTGCGGATTTGAGAGAATATCTTTTATGGATGGTTTCTCAGGATATAACCAAGTCAAGATGCACCCAGATGACGAGAAGCATACAGCGTTCAGAACGCCCCTTGGTGTCTTTTGCTACACGGTGATGCCTTTTAGTCTAAAGAACGCAGGCGCCACGTACCAACGAGCAATGACTAAGATTTTCCAAGAACATCTCAGGAAAATAGTCGAATGCGGCGCCACGTACCAACGAGCAATGACTAAGATTTTCCAAGAACATCTCAGGAAAATAGTCGAATGCTACATTGATGATTTGGTTGTAAAAAGTCGCAACAAAGAAGATCACATCAATGACTTGAAGACGATGTTTGATCTCATGCGGAGTCATCAATTGAAGATGAACCCCACTAAATCCTTCCTTGGAATGTCCAGTGGAAAATTCCTTGGGTTCGTCATCACCACTAAAGGTATACATATCGATCCTGATAAAGTGAAGGCGATACATGAACTGCAACCCCCTAGAAATCTAAGAGAACTCAGGGGATTGCAAGGGCGGTTAGCTTACATCCGGCGGTTCATTTCAAATCTTTCTGGGAAATGCCAACCATTCTCTAAGCTAAACAAGAAAGGGGTGTTATTTATTTGGGACGACGCTTGCCAAAAAGCATTCGAATATATCAAAACATATCTGACGAATCCTCCTGTTCTCGTTGCGCCGAAATCAGGTAGATCGTTCTTGATTTACCTCAAGGCGATGAACCACTCGATAAGTGCTTTACTAGCACAAGACGATGATAACGGTCACGAACAGGCAGTCTATTACCTAAGTCGGACCTTGGTAGGTGCCGAGTCTCGATATCCGATGATTGAGAAAGAATGCCTCGCATTGGTATTCGCAATGCAGAAGATGCGGCATTACTTGGTTGGATAGACGATTTATGACGCAACCGGCCTCTATGAATTGGCGGTTAGCGAAGTGGGCCCTTCTCTTGTCCCAATATGATTTGCACTTCAAACAGCAGAAGTTAATCAAAGGACAAGCAATTTGTGATCTTTTGGCAGCAAATCCGACAACGGATACGGCAGAAGTATATGATGACTTGCCGGATGAAACCCACGAGGTTAACACGACGTCGCACCAACAAGTATGGCAATTATATTTCGATGGTGCTTCGAGGGCAGTTAATAGGGCAATAACCTCCGGATGTTCTACAGTCTCCTCCGGAGTTGGAGTTGTCTTAATTTCCCCGGGGAAGCATGTGATGCCTCGGGCTTATTCACTGACTAGTCCGTGTTCCAATAACGTAGCCGAGTACAACACACTTCTCATTGGACTCAGTTTCGCCAAGGAGCTGGGGGTCAAATATCTCGAAGCTTTTGGGGATTCTCAATTGATAGTCAACCAAGTCCTTGGAGAGTATGAAGTCAGGAACCAAGACCTGATCCCGTACCACCAGGAGGCCATCAAAGTAGCAGATTCTTTTGAAGAATTCTTTATTGAATACATCCCTCGTCTCCAGAACACTTATGCGGATGCACTGGTAGCACTAGCGGTATCACTTGCGCAGCCTCCCGAAACTGAACTACTAGTCACAGTAAGGACGCATCAACTCTGCATACCCATATACGATATGGATATTGAAGAGGAAGATGATAGAAGCATAAGCGCCAAGGAGGTGAATTAAACTCAAATTGGGTCTGAGTCCCGAGATTGGCGTTTTCCCATCATTGACTACGTCCAGTATGGTATTTTGCCAGAGGATGTAAAAGAAAGGGAATCAATCCGCCGAAGGGCACCTAGATTCTTCTATAATACCGAGACCCATACATTATATCGTAGAGGGTACGATGGTTTGTTACTCTGATGCCTTTCGAACAAAGAAGCAGAAGAAGTTCTTAAGGAAGCACACAAAGGAGAATGTGGTGCACATCAGCCCGGTCCTAAACTGTATGATCGCATCAGGAGAATGGGATATTTTTGGCCAACAATGGTTCGTGACGCAATCGAATACGCCCGAGAGTGTCATGCTTGTCAAATACATGCAAATTATATGTACCAACCACCAGAGAATTTACACACGTCAACCATGTCTTGGCCGTTCGAGACATGGGTTTTGTGACAAATTCAAAATTCAAGATATTTCGTTGACAGCTTATTATCCCGCTGCGAATGGATTAGCTGAGGCGTTTAACAAGACGATTATTAAAATCCTATCAAAGCTCGTGAAGACTAATAAACGAGACTGGTATGATAAACTCGGTGAAGCACTCTGGGCTTATCGTACCACCATACGCACACCTACAGGAGCTACCCCATATTCGTTGGTATACGGATGTGAAGCTGTGCTACCATTGGAAATCCAAATCCCATCACTTTGGATCGCCCTCGCGACTAAGATGACGACAGAAGAACAACATCAAAAACGTCTCGAAGAAATCGAAAGGTTGGATGAAAAGCGCTTGGAAGCTCAACAACACATTGAGTTTTATCAAGCCAGAATATCTAGGGCTTTTAACAAAAGAGTCCGACAGAGAAGCTTCAAGGAAGGAGATCTGGTCCTCGCTGCTCACCGACCGATAATCCTCAACTCCAAGAAGAACGGTAAATTTGAACCCAAATGAGAAGGACCGTTTGTGATAGACACGGTCTACTCAAACGGCGCATATCGCCTGATTACTCAAGAGGGCGCCAGGCAATTAATGCTAATAAATGGGAAGTTTCTGAAAAAGTACTATCCCTAGTACATTCAGGATAACCCATTTATCGGGAAGTTCCTTGAAGAATATTACACTTAATATTCTAGAGGATAACCCAAAATCATTTTCACCACCAAAATCCCTCACTGATCAATTTTAATTGACAGTGAGTCCACCAAAAGTGTCTTTCTGGCCCAAACCACCAGCAATTTCCCCTCTTGATTCTTTTCATGAACAAGAGGTCCACTTTCAGTTCAGAGTCCCCTTTCGATAAACGAAAGAACTCCCTTCTTTATAACCTAAGTTGAAATTTCATTTCGATAAACGAAAAACTCATCTTTAGATAACCAATCCTATAAAAGGTAAGTTTATCTAGATTTTCCAGATTCTCGGAGTGGAGATCCCACTTCTAGTTTCTTTTGCGCTGGGAATAGAATATAAAATTCTTCCTTTTCAGAATCAATGAATAGAATATTAAATTCTTCCTTCCTTGTATTCAGGTTCGCCTTCACCCTAAAAGAAGACCGGGAAATAGAATATAAAATTCTTCCTTTCCCGCACCGATCTTTTCCAAAATTTATCAATGCAGGATTCATCCCAGGAAGTTTATCCCGAATCCTAAGCAGGGATAAGTCTGCGCCTAACACGCGCTGCCGGTTTAGTCTTTCTCCGAAGAAAAGACAACAGAGTTCGATTCTGGGGTATTTTATCCCGAAACCTAAGCAGGGATAAGTCTGCGCTTAGCCCGCGCTGCTGGTTAGTTCTTAACCGTTAAAAAAGAACACCCGCCCATATATTCAACATTGTGGCAGGTTGTTATTAATAACACCAAAATCCATGCCTTACACGCATGGGGAATTTCATCCTGAATCCTAAGAAAGGATATGCCGACGTCTAACACGCGTTGCCGGTTTTGTCTTTCTCCGTAGAAAAAGACACCAGAGTTCGATTCTGGGGTATTTTATCCCGAAGCCTAAGTAGGGATAAGTCAGCGTCAAATACACGTTGTCGGGTATCCTATTACCATAACAATGGCGAAGTCTACGTATTCAACATCATAGCACAAAGTCTCGGAGAATTCACTCTCTTAGCACAACGTTACATGCGGAACGGGTTTAGACAATCCGCATGCTAGCCCGACTCAAACGGTAGTCGGTAAAGGCTTATCAAACCCGTTGAAGGCTGGGGGTTGGCAAAAAATCCCAAAGTCAACGCCTAACACGCGTCGCCGGGTAGCCTATTCCCATAACAAATAGTAAAGTCTATGTATTCGACATCATAGCACAAAGTCTCGGAGAATTCACTCTCTTAGCACAACGTTACATGCGGAACGGACTCGAACAATCCGCATGCTAGCCCGACTCAAATGGTAGTCAGTAAAGGCTTATCAAACCCGTTGATGGCTGGGGGTTTGCCAAAAATCCTATAAATGCGAGAGTCACTGACGCATCAGCTTCATTAGTTGGTCTCGTGATTTGAGCATCCAACGACTTCGGGATAAGATCTGTATCCGCAGACGAATCAACTTTAATAGTTGGTCCTGCAGCCCCAGCTTTTAGGACCGCCATGCTCCAATACCTCAAGAGCTTAAACTGTGTATACTCCAACAAATGTCAAGTGATCCGAAACCCTAGGTCAACGTCAGTCAACGCGTTGCGACCAAAAGTCAATGAATAGTGATCTGAAACCACGAGTCAATATATCATGACAGAGATAAATCAGTTCAAATGAGGCTAAACCAGTCTTGAACCAGGTCGAACCAGTTTGAACCAGAATTCAAATTGAAGCTAAATCGAGTATCGAAACGACTTCAAATCGACCGAGGGTTCAGTCCCTCATCTATTCTTTCCTCTCCCACACATTCGGAAGGGTCAGAAGATTTTTTGAGCCTAATTGCTGCCTTTTTTGGGTCATTATCAGGCCGATTTAGCTCATTCGGGCACGAAAAATACTCCAATAAGGTATACGAGTATAAACTATTTCCTATTTTCGGTTGAGAAGTTTCTAGAGAATATTTTTCTAAAAATATTCTTAAGGATAACTCAACAACACTACGTCGGACAACGCGTCGCAAATAAAGACTCAACACCAACAATCGATGGTCAGTTCTATGTTGAACCAACAAACACGAGCTAAAGATCAGAAAATCAGGAATTGACTTCAAATTCAAAATTCCGACAACGGTCAGACAATAAATGCAGCACCAGAACCCTTGCAAACATTCGACAAAGCACCGAATAGCCTGAAGGATTGAAGGAATCAAGAATAGAAGCCATTCAAAAATCTCGTCATACCGATTGA
Organism: Asparagus officinalis; assembly: GCF_001876935.1. Taxonomy (NCBI): domain Eukaryota; kingdom Viridiplantae; phylum Streptophyta; class Magnoliopsida; order Asparagales; family Asparagaceae; genus Asparagus; species Asparagus officinalis. The sequence goes on from NC_033794.1 coordinate 38,111,373, forward strand.
AGGTTGGGGCAATCATATCCAAAGCATTCCAGACTCTTCTATAAAAGAACGAGGCTGAAATACTTTGGAGGGGGTATCTGTAGGCGTATAAAACTGCTTATAGGTCCCTTAACACAGCTCGGCACGGTGATTCGACAAACCGACAAACTATCAGGTGACGTATCTAAACACGAGCGTTAGTCCACCACATCGAAGCCAAGTGACACGCGACAAAGTGGATTAACAAAGCGACGAGGTTAACGAATCGCACGCAAACGATGGAATATATCCACTCGTGTGCGGAATCAAGCTAACGGTTCGGTGAGTCAACGAGTCATCCAACCGTAGAACGGATTCGAACTCGAACTCCAAGGTGGATTTACTGCCAAATCAGGATCCGAACTGCCAAATCAGAGTCCAGATCAACAATAAAACTCGGATAAACCGCGAAACCGGAAAACGGACGCAAAACCAAACACCTGGAGGACTCGGCCGAAACCGAGCCACCTCTAGGTGGCTCGGTGGCCGAGCCTCCTGGGCTAAGCCCAGATCTGAGCCCAGATCTGGTTCTAAATGCCTATAAATAGAGGATGAGGGCTCATTTTGAAGAGGTTGGAACTTTTGGAGCCGAAACTCTGCTAAATTGAGAACTGAAATTTGAAGTTTTGGAGCTTTGAAGACTTGGCTTTTCAGATTTGGTTCTTGGCGATCGTCCACGTCAGATAAGGCAGGAGTTCAGAGAGAGAGATCAGATCTGAGATCTGCACGACTATCCTCCGGATCAAAACTTGATTTTTGATCCCGAGAAGAGTATCGATTTCGCTTGGTCGATTTCGATTACTAAAGGCTATTATTTCCTTGGCGAAATAGTACCCCCGGCTGTTATTTCCTTTGTGAAATAGCATCCGTCATATCGTGTAGATCTGACCGGATCTAGATCGCGCGGTGGTCCACGGATTAACCCCGACGCAGGCGAAGAACCCACAAAAGCGAGAGACCGCAAAACAGGATCTCGCGATTCGTTCGACAGGAAAGTTGTAATTTTCATTTTCTTTTGATTTTATTGTAACCAGATCTTATAAACAGACCGGATCTTTGTAACCGATAAACTGTTGTCAAAGAGTACAATGACTTCAACAATGAAAACAATTTTTCCCGCGAACAGATACATCATTTGTCTTCTCTCCCGACTGCCTCAAAGCTTTTGAATATCTGAAAAAAGAGCTAACCACGGCTCCTATCATTCTTGCACCGGACTGGACCTTACCCTTCGAACTGATGTGTGATGTATCTGATTTTGCGATTGGTGCTGTTTTAGGACAACGGTTTGATGAAAAACTACATGTGATCTACTATGCCAGTAGGACTCTAAATGATGCCCAGCAAAATTACTCTGTCATAGAAAAAGAGTTTTTAGCTGTAGTCTTTACCTTAGAAAAATTTAGGTCCTACCTCATCGGTTCCTTAACCAAAGTTTTCACAGATCATGCCGTACTAAAGTATCTTTTGACCAAAAAGGATGCTAAAGCACGGCTTATTAGATGGATTCTCCTACTTCAAGAGTTTGACATTCAAATTCTTGACAGAAGAGGAACAGAGAACCCCTTAGAAGATCACCTCTCTCGACTCCCGAATGCACCAACATCAAACGTTCCGACCAATGAGCATTTCCCTGATGAACAACTCCTACAAATCCAATTTGTTCCATGGTTCGCCGATATTGTGAACTACATAGTCATGAACCAGATTCCTTCTCATTGGTCCAAATAGGATAGATCATGTTTTCTCTCCCAAGTAAAGTACTTTTACTAGGATGATCCATATCTATTCAAATATTATTCTGATCAGATATTTAGGAGGTGTGTTCTCATGAAAGAAACTATGAGTGTTCTATCCTTTTGTCATAAGAAAGCATGTAGGGGCCACTTTGGCCCAAGAAAAACAGACAAAAAAATTCTTCAATGTGGGCTATACTGGCCCGCTCTTTTCAAAGATTCATACGAGTTTTGCAAAACTTATAACCGCTATCAGCTTGCAAAATTAATGACAACAAGGTCATTGTTAAGATTTTGAAAGAGAACATTTTTGCACGGTTTGGAGTACCCCGAGCGATCATCAGTGACAATGGTACACATTTCTATAACCGTTCTTTTAAGGCTTTAATGAGGAAATATTCAATCACACACAAATTGTCAACTCCTTATCACCCCCAAACCAGTGGACAAGTAGAGGTCACAAACAGGTAAATCAAACAAATCTTAGAAAAAATAGTTAATCATAATAGAAAAGATTAGTTTGTAAAATTATGTGATGCTCTGTGGGCATATAGAACAACTTTCAAGGCCAATTTGGGGATGTCACCATACAGACTAGTGTTTAAGAAAGCTTGTCACCTACCAGTGGAGTTGGAGCATCGAACAATGTAGGCGATTAAACAGTTGAATTTTGACTCAGACTCGGTAGGTAAGAATAGATTGCTCCAAATAAATGTGTTGGAAGAAATTCGAAATGATGTATACATAAACTCAAAATTTTATAAAGAGAAAACCAAGATTTTTTATGATAAATCAATTTTACGAAAAAAATTTCTCTCCAGGACAGAAAGTTTTATTGTACAATTTAAAATTGTATATTTTTCCTAGAAAATTAAGATCAAAATGGACAGATCCATTTTTTGTCAAACAAGTTTTTTCACATGGGGCTGTCAAGATAGAAAATCCTAAAAATTGTAACATTTTTAAAGTAAATAGTCAACGTCTAAAATCATTTTTAGAATTTTCTATGCTCGGAGAGGAAGAGGTGTTAGTTCTTCATGAACCTCATTATCTGTAAAAAAAAATTAAAAAAATAATTACAATTTTTTCTCTTATTTGATTTCTTCATCCTCATACTAATAGTAATTGCAGATCCTTATCATCATTGTTCTAGGTCGACTGAACAAATGTAAGTTCTTTAATTCTTATCTGCTTTACTTTGTGCATCAGCGAATTTGCATTGAGGACAATGCAAAATTTAGGTGTGGGGGTGAAAAGTACATATTTTCCTCTTTATTTTGTCATTTTGTTGCATTTTTGACATAATTTTTGTTTAATAATAATAATAATAAATATAAAATTATTGTCACTTGACAAATTAATAGAGTTAAGTGATAATTGATCTAATTGATAGATTTTAAATTTTCTAATTCCTAGTTAGTGATATACCCAAGTTCACCTTTTATGATAACTCTAAATAAATTTCTTAAGAAATGATTTTTTAAGTAGTATACTTTACTTAAGCACTTTTAATTTAAAATAATGAAAATTTTGCATGCTTAACTTAGAGTTGAAAATATTTTTTTCAAGTTATCTTGATTTACACATTTTTTTAGACTATATATACTTACACACACACACACACACACACACACACACACACACACACACACACACACACACACACACACACACACACACACACACACACACACACACACACACACACATATA
>NC_033794.1:38114987-38156186 GCF_001876935.1 Asparagus officinalis
TGAATATATATATATATATATATATATATATATATATATATATATATATAATACTAACCATTTTTTTATATATATTGTTATTTTGAATATATGGTCTTGAAAAATAGTTTTTTATCAAGAGACTTGAAAGTTATTTAAAATAAAGAGTTAGCATGCACTTTTCAAAACTTTTAAATTAAATCTCTAAGATTTGACTTAGTTTTGTATTGCTATACTGAAAAAGATTTTCTAAGAGATTTACATTGGAGTTATATATAAAAATATTTTCTTGATTATTAACTAGCTTCAATTAGAATGTCTAAATATATCAAAAAAAAATAGTTATTTACTGACTTATTTAACTTAGCAAGTTGACTGAATTTTGTGGGTATATTCATTACAAACCCTTACGAGACTACAACTCGTCCACTAGGGTAACCTAGGGGTTTAAAGGCTTGTTGTATGTACTAAATATAACCGTGATTCCTGCAAAAGTGAGTTAGATTTTCTTTTTTATTTTCTTTGCTAGAGGACTAGCAAAAGTTTTGGTGTGGGGTTATTTGATAATCACATTTTATTATAATTTTATACCCTCATTATCTATTTTATATGAATAAATATGCCACCAATAACTATTTTTATCTTTAAATGCATGTTAATGAAGAATAAATCTTAAAAATCACATCTCTCAACAAATGCCCCTTGAGTAAATAAAGAAATGAAGAAAAAGAGAAATCAAGAAGCCTAAAGGAAAGTTAAGAAGCCAAAGTGAAAAACCAAACCAAAAACCTAAGCCCATGAACAAGGAGAATTAACGGACAGCAATCTGAAAGAGGTGCACATCAATACCAGCATCGATATCCGTATCGATGCTAGCATCAATATCCCTATCGATGCTAGCATTGATACCCCTATCGATGCTGGTATTGATACCATCGTACAGTCAGTTACGAATTAAGGGTTGAAATTTATTATTTTTGGATAAGATTTCAATCAAATAGCTCTCATTCACTGATGTTTACTATAAATAGGGGTAGAAATTGAGGGGTTAGAGGTGTAAAAAATTTTGTAACTCCATTTGGAGAGGAGGGTTACTCTTAATTGAGAAGACTTTTTAAATTTGTAACTTTTGTTGCAATTAATAAAAGAAAATTTCTCCACTTTAAATTTTTCTTTTCTTCTCTTTGTTGGATGATGAAGATGGAGATGAAGAGCAATTTGAAGATTTACTTTTCTTTTATTTCTCTCTTTTATTTCTTTTTAGTAGTTTCTTTATTATTGCTTATTAGTTAGATTTACATTCATGCTTGTAGTATAGATTTATTTTCTTATCTTTTTATTTTTTTTACTTTAATTTGTAGAGTAAATTTATTTTCTTACATTTAATTTTTGTAATTTATTTTGTAGTTTAGATTTTAATTTTTTGTAGTTAGATTTATTTCTTGTTCATAGATTAGATTTTTCTTTTCTTTTTGTAATAAGTTCTTTTTTATTCTTGCTTTTATTTAGTAAGATGTGAAATTAATTATTGTAGTAATCTTAGAATTGTATGAAATTAGTCTAATTTCCTTTATATTATACAAATTATTCTCTTACACTTAAAATGATCAGGTTTAGGATAATCGACTAGACTCTCTAAAAATTCTCAAGCTTCATTAGCATTTTTCCTCATGAAATCCCCTTAATACATCGACTCTAAGGAAGTTTTTGAAGAATAATCAAATCATTCATAAATGATTTGGCATAATCGCCACTTCTCGAGACCATGATGAGGACATTGGATAAGAAGGTCTTTGAATCGGTTAAAATACTTTCAGAAAGGTTCTCCCGGGAAAATTGTAAATTTCATGACGATGTTTCTTAGCTTAACCGTTTTATGGATCGGGAAATTTTTTTTAAGAAAAATGGTGACAAATTCTTCCCAAGTTGAGATGAAATTTGTGGGTAAGCTATACAGCCATTTTTTTACCTTGTCCTTTAGAGCAAATGGAATAAATCTGAGTATGATCACATCTTCAAAATTAATTCTCTCATTTTAATCATAATACATACTTTCTTAAATTCTAAGATAAAAATATAAGCATCTTCAATTTTATTCCCTAGAAATTTAGGAAGCATGTTTATATAATATAGTCGAAGCTTAATGTTAGTTTCATTTGCCTCAAGGAGCATAATATAAGACGAGATTGCATTCCAAGTGGGATAGCACATATCTTGAAGAACGGGTGGATTAGAATACATCATTTTTATGATTGGTTCAAATCGAATTAATCGATGTGTATTATCCCTAATCCATGCTTGCATACATCAAAATAATTTCTTTTTATATTTTTTTATTTTTAAAGAAAAATAAAAGTTAGTTTTTTAAGAAAAAGGTGATAAAGGAAAAACCTACTTAAAAAAAATAAAAATAACCACTTTTCAATCACACTAAACTCTAGGGTTAAGTCTAACACTGCTAGACCACCTCCTAGCCAAAAATTCCTTAGGTGAAAAGATTAAAGTTTTACTCGGTCAGTTTGCTAGGTAAGGATAGTACTAGAGGGTGATCAGAGATCAATTAAATACATCGTTCCTTGCAGAGCGCTTTACGTAACCCCTAAACCTTTCCTTAGACACCAACTAATCCTAGAAGACTTGAACCGTTTCACTTAGGGATTTTTTGTTTCTTATTGAGCTCGAGTCCTTAGGGGCCAACGTCTAATGAGTTTTAGGAGGCTTAGGTTTGTGAAGTGAGAAATTAGTAATTTGTGGGCTAAGGAAATGGTGCTAAAATTTCTTACCTTATCTTGATTAGGGGGTTTTGCCCTTAAGAATATTTTCACGTGTGTGCCAAATCAAGATGCTCAAATCACTTTAGTGAATTCCTACTACTATATGCAATCCAACCCTAGGAATTAAAAGTGACTAAAAAGGATGGTAAAAAGGAAAAAAATTATTAATTAGGGTTAACAATCAAATAATTGTGAGAATGAGGAATATTGTTTGAATTTATTATCTTGTTAGTAAATGTCCAAGTGGAGGGTGGATTTTATTATGGTCGACAAAAATAATTTTTTTTAGGTCCTAATTGTCTCTAATTGTGAAGAAGTAACTAAATGGTGGAATTAAAAATTCTAGAAAGAAGAGTTACCTTAAGCAAATCCTAAATATGAATCAAACCTCAAGCAATTCTTCAAATTCTCTATCTTCAATCCTTAATCATCAACTCCAAGCGGTTCCTTAAAAGAAAATACACAAGTTGAAGAACCAAATTAGTTAAAATCCAACTTAAACATGTTTAGCGAGAAAATTGTATTCTTCATTGCTGAATCCATTACACGTTTATCGATTACATATTCAAAGTAAAATTAGTCTTTTTATAAGACCTTTATATAATAATAATAATAATACAACTCTCGTCAAATAGCGTAACAGGTGTTTATCGCCCGCTGCTTACATGTGATCTTGGCCTGTGACGGGGACGTTGATATTCGTGGACCACCAAATGATCAGATCAGATCCGTAGCTCCGTCGATTCGTGAAGGAATCAAGAAGCCAAAGCGCTTATCTCGGCAACAGCGAGATAATTGCTCTTCTTAAGATCACCATAACGGGGTAATCTTAAGGGACGAACCGGGCTACAGATCTGACGAACTCAACTTCTTTATGCCGAAGAATCCGCTGAAGTCTCCTTCTCCTCTTTGAAATTCGTGGCTCTTCAGTCCTTTATCCGGTAGGGCTTCGCCAACGCTCGAGAATTCCAGATCTGAAAAAAATAAAGGCCCTAGGGCTCTATTTATAGGTTTCAGGAGCCCTGTATTCGGATAAGAACGGCCAATTCTCTTTTATCTTCAGTTGAAACCACTTAACCACATTATCAGATCAGTTGGAGAAAATCCAGGTGGTTAACGATCGAAAAACCGTCGAAAACAACCAAAATCAGTGTTTTTTTGTATTGGGCAGAACAACCCTTTTCTGATGGCTATGGCCGGCTTGGCCGAGACACTTAGATGTGTTCGGCCAAGCCGGACACTGTAGTGTCTTGCTTGGCCAAGACACTTAGTAAGTTCTTGGCCAACCAAACACCCACTGGGTGTCTCGGTTTGGTTTTTTCTGGTTTTGACCCGTCGAGTTTGTTTCCACTATAAATTCGTCATCCAGACTCGGAATTACATGGTTCAATATGCGTTGGAACACCGACAAGGATATCTATAGGCTCCCATGATTTAATCATATGTGGAGTAAATGGGACACGAGGGGTGCTCCGCCTTTCGTAAATGACGTGGGGCTCTCGATCAGCTTTTGTTCTGTTATTCCGAAGTCTCGTTGCTTCGTATGGCCCGTTGACTCACTTCGTACATTTGTCATCGTCAAAGATTCTGTAACTCTAATAGCGACATTCATCATCTCCTCTCTATCTCGAGCCGTGTGCAGGGACTTATAGGTAATTTTTGACGCATACAGATACCTCCTCCAAAGTATTTCAGTTGCGTTTCTTTTATAGATGAGCCTGAAATACTTTGGATATGATCGTTTCAACCTTCAGTCGGTGTAAGAGGACCTGTCATTAGCTTTGATTCTTGACTCCTTTGATTTTTAATCTATTTGATGTTTTGACGAATAGCTGAAGTTCTCCCGGCGCTCTATTTATCGTCTTACCGTCATCGAAATTTTGAATCAAAACCGATGAGTTAATTTTGGCTCGTGTCGTCGAGTTGACTTTGAACTGACTATCTCTATCATGGTATATTGACTCGTATTGACTTTCATCGCAACGTGTTGACTAGCATTGACCTTTTATTATAACGTGTTGACTGGCGTTGACCTAGGGTTAGGCGTTGACCTGCATTGACCTAGGGTTTCGGATCACTTGGTGTTGACTTTTATCGCAACGTGTTGACTATCATTGACCTAGGGTTACGCGTTGATCAGCGTTGACCTAGGATTACACGTTGACCGGTGTTGACCTAGGGTTACGCGTTGACCTGCGTTGACCTAGGATTTCGGATCGCCCGATGTTGACTTTTTCATTACAACGCGTTGATTAGCATTGACCTAGGGTTTCGAATCGTCAGGTGTTGACTTTTTCATCATAACGCGTTGACTGGCGTTAACCTAGAGTTATGCGTTGACCGGCGTTGACCTAGGGTTTCGAATCACTTGATGTTAACATAGTTTATACTCGTACGTTTGCTGGAGTATACACAGTTTAAGTCTGTTCCACATGTAACATTGTACTAAAAGAGTTAACACTTTTAGTGCTACAATATAGAATACGTAGACTTCGTCTTTCTTATGGGAATAGACTACACGACCGCATGTATCAGATGCAGACCCAGGAGTTTTGGCAAATCCTCAGCCATCAACGGATTTGATGTGCCTTTACCGATTACCGTTTGAATCGAGCTAGCATACGGATTGTATAAGTTTGTTCCACATATAACGTTGTGCTAAAAGATTTAATTCTTCTAGTGCTACGATATTGAATACATAGACTTCATCTTTCTTACGGGAATAGACTACCCGGCAACGCGTATTAAGCGTTGACTTATCCCTTCTTAGGATTCGGGATAAAAGTCCCTAGACTTGAATTCTGGTGTCTTTTTCAATCAGTGAAAAACTAAACTGGCAACACGTGTTAGGCATTGACTTATCCCTGCTCAGGATTCGGGATAAAATTCCCCATGCATAAAAGGCATGGATTTTGTTGCTATGATGCTGAATACGTAGACTCGGTCGTTTTCACGGGAACGAACCACCAAGCAACGCGGGTTAAGTGCTGACTCATCCCTACTTAGGCTTCGGGATAAAATGCCTAAGATTGGTATTCTGGTGTCTTCTTTAATTGGTAAAAGACTAAACCGGCAACGCGTGTTAGGCGTTGACTTATCCCTACTTAGGATTCGGGATAAAATTCCTCGCGCGTGTAAGACACGGATTATGGAGTTGAAGGATGGTGTCAAAAAAATGGGAGAGGAAGAATTTTATATTCTATCTCCCGAAACTGAAGAGGAAGAATTTTATATTCTATCTCCAGTTGCCAAGAAAACTCAAAGTGGGATCTTCACCTAAGAATCCAGAAAAGTAAAACTAGGAGTGGGATCTCCACTCCGAGAATCAGAAAGATTTAAGCAACCCTAACTTTTATAGGATTGGTTGTTTAATCCAAAAAAAGAATTCCTCATTTATTAAGGTGAAATTTCGATTTTAGCCCTAACTTTTATAGGTTTGGCCGAATAGGAAAAGATGAAAGTCTTTCGGTTATCGAAAGGAGCATTCCGGTCTTGGTCCTAACTATTAAAGGTTTAACCAAGATGGGAATTTGAGATGATCCTAACTGTTTAAAGGTTTGATCATTCAATTTGTGGACCCCTCGTTCATGGAAAGAATCGAGAGGGGATTTTGGTTCTGGTCCTAATTGTTTAAAGGTTTGACCAAGATGGGAAATTAAGAGGATCCTAACCGTTTAAATGTTTGATCGTTTAATTTGTGGACCTCTCGTTCCTGGAAGGAATCGAGAGGGGATTTTGGTTATGGTCCTAACTGTTTAAAGGTTTGACCTAGTAGACAGTGGGAGTGGGAGTATAAATCACAATAGGAGTGTTGACTTGTACAAGTCACTTTGAGGGGGTTCCTGGTGTTAAGTGACAAATACTTAACATGGAGAGGTTCGATAATCATCAATGATCAAGAGATTAAAATTTTGAATGCTATGTCCGGACTCTAACAATGAGAATGTTGAGTGAACAAACGTAGCGGGAGTTTGAGTGGGAGTTTCTTATTCATCACCTTCTTGTAGTGTTCGGGTTATCCCTAAGAATACACTATATAGAATTCTCTCGGGAACTTCCCGTTACATGAATTATCCACCCCCAGCTTCCTTTGCGAAACTGAGTCTAACATTATACTCAGTTGCGTGACCGGGTTATCCTTAAGAATACCAGGCATAGCACTCTCCAGGAACTTCCCGTGAAAGAAAGGAAATAGTTTAGACTCATATACCTATTGGAGTGTCAGGGAATAGTTTAACCTCTTATACCGGTTGGAGGATCGAGGAGCAGTTTATACTCGTATACTCTTCGGAGTGGTGCACCATCATTCGGCTTATTCTAGCTTTATGGCACCAGAGTCGATTTGATCTTGAATCTTGTTCTTTAGACCAAAATAAATCTCAATAGGATGGAGAACCCTCTTATGATATGCACAGTAGTTTGGGTCTGTAATCCTCTTAGCTCCCTCCTGATCTTTAATAGGTGGTAGTTCAATCTCACCGTTATTCAGGAGGTACTCGAAAATATTCTGAATTTGCTCATCCTTGAAAGAGTACTCTTTTTGGATTCCTGGATCTGGAGCCCTTTGTTGCTTTTGAGGTTGTTATTGTAACGTCTGATTATTATCATTAGCAACTGCAGGCATTGACTGTTGGCTTCTTTCGATCTTCTTCCTTCTGAGGAAGCATTCGGCTTGTTCACCGCGCATCTTCAAATCTTTCCAAGTCTTGGACGGGTTTAATCCTATAACTCCCAAACCAGAGGTTATTGTGGTAAGTTTGTAGGATGAATTCCTCCGTGATCGGATCTCAGCAACTTATCACCTTATTCCGGAAGCGTTTAACAAAGTCGGCAACTATTTCTCCGTCTTTTTGCTTCTCATCGAAGAGTGTCCTGATGGATACCTCGGCATCGTCATAAAAGAAGTTGCCAATGAATGAGCTCTCTATATCGTCCTAGCTGTTGATGCTTCTAGGCTTAAGACGGTGGTACCAATCGAAGGCAGGCCCACGAAGGGTGCCGACAAATGACTGAACCATCAAGGCTTCATTGTCGTAGATTGTGCCCAAGTGGGACTTGAAGTAGATTAGATGCTAAGTGGGTGAGCCTTTCTCGTCGAATGGCGTGAAGTTGATCAGGTTGAACTTCACCGGATACGGGATTAAATCCTACTCTCTCGGGTAAGGACATTAAATGTCGGTCTTCTTTACTTCTCGAGCAGACATTAGAGCATTAATTTTGCTCTCGATGTCTTTCATCTTCTCGTCCTCATCTGTATCATGTTTTGGATGATTTCCAAGAGGAATAATGTGGTCACCCCCGAAATTATTATCTATGGCGGGACCACCTCTAGCGTTGTTATCTGTAGTGGTGCATTTAAACCATCCACGGTATTTTTGGGGGGTGCGTCGGCCAGGATAATTTGGTCCTCTTCTGGATCGCTGTCAACTACGACGTTCTGGGTGCGGTGACTGCATTCACCAAGTTGATTGGACAGATCCTGCATTTGTTAGTCATGCTCTTCCTTCATCTGTATCATGGCTATTTCTAATTCGAACTTGAAGTTCTCTCTTTTTGCTTAGCCAAAGCATCCTCGATGATCTTGGTCATTTGTTCTGCATTGATCATGAACGCCTCACAAGATTGTCCTTTGCTAGACACCATATTGTCAGAAGCGATGGCAGAGTTCGCATCTGATGCTTTATCATCTGAGCATAATCCGTTATTCATCCTCTGATAGCCCCTACGTCTAGTAGCTCCTGCTCTTAACCGAGTTATACGTTGGGATACGTCCAAAAAATAACGAGAACTAAAACGTCGCATTGACTTCCCTTTATCAGCCATATTAATAGTGACCTCTGGGAGTTCGTCATCTTGCATAGATGATCTTTTTCTACGGAAACACATTGGCTTAGTTTCTGATGCTTTATAGGAAAGCCTTTGGAATACTGAGACCCTCTGTGGAGTGGTCTTGGGGTACCTACATGCTAATAATACTGCCCTGATAATTTTGGTACACGAACAGTGAGAGTCCGCTTTTCAGGTACCTCTCTTTCGAGATTTATTCGTACCTCCAGCCCGATAGTACAACTTATCAACGTTGCGGTCAGAGTAACTTATCGGCTGTTGACGCTTCTTCTGAGTAAACAACGCCTTGTTGGTGTCTGCAGGAGTCACTCGTTTGGAATCATACTTTTCTGAGGGTGAAACCTTAATAGGCTCCTGGCCTTCAGTACGCACCCCCAAGTGGGCGGTTACATGAATTAACTTGTTAGGAGGTCGCGTATGACCCTCAGTCTAGATGTTTTCTCGGGGTTCCTTCAACGGTCCTAAGCGTTCCTTAACAGGCACCTTGCCTCGATCTTTGGGTAGAGAACCAAGGTGATCCTTCAATGGAATTCTAACTATGGGGAGGTCCATACCACCGTAGGATTCTACCGGAGGCGTGGGAGTGGAAGGAGCGGGATCCGATGTTGACGAAGGCTGGGGAACAACATCGCCTGCTTTTTCCTTAGGCGTTGATTTAGCCTTTGGCATCCAAGTTTGTTTGGATCTCGGTGATCTCTTAAGCGCCTATTCCTTTTGCCTTTCTTGTGCCTTCCGTACAAGGATCCTTGTCTGTACTAGCAGTGTGCGGCGCTTATGGATACGCTCCTCAAGGGTAGAACGGGTCTTTTTGATAGGAACCCATTCATTGGTTGCTGGTTTGGAGGAGGAAGCGTTTGCTTGCTACTAGAACACTTGGCACTTTCTGAGTTTTAGATCCGCATCATAGCAGGTCTCATCAACAGGCTCCAAAGCCTTGGCAAATTGACGCGCGAGATGTTAACGGTGCCTTTGACGAGCCCTCTTCGTCAGCACTGGTGCACTTTCAACGGGCAACTCTTTGACTTTCGAGGAATTGTCATGAATGTTGGATCTGGTTTCTTTGAAGCCGGAGAGGGATCTTCCACTGCATTCGGGTTCAGATCATTAGCCTTGGTCTTTAGATTTGAAGTCATGTTCTTCGCAGCACTGGTTTTCCTACGTTTTCAAGAAGAAGATCTGGAGGAGGCGGAGGAGAGATATTCCTCAAATTTCTGTTGGTCGAATTTGTATTCGACCTCTTCGAACACCAGGATCTTGATCGTCGGCTGCGGTACGACAGCTTCGGCAGCGAAGCTGTTGGCTCCCACTGTGGTCGCTAGCTTGTTTGGGGAGAAAATTATATTCTTCATTGCTGAATCCATTACACATTTATCGATTATAGATTCAAAGTAAAATTAGTCTTTTTATAAGACCTTTACACAATGAAAAAAAATACAACTCTCATCAAACATCGCAATGGGTGTTTATCGCCCGCTGCTTGTGTGGGATCTTAGCTTGTGACGGGGACATTGATATTCGTGGACCACCAAATGATCAGATCAGATCCGGAGCTTCGTCGATTCGCGAAGGAATTAAGAAGCTGAAGCGTTTATCTCGGTAATAGCGAGATAATTGCTCTTCTTAAGATCACCGCAACGGGGTAATCTTAAGGGACGAACCGGGCTGCAGATCTGACGAACTCCTCTTCATTATACCGAAGAATCCGCTGAAGTCTCCTCCTCCTCTCTGAAATTTGTGGTTCTTTAGTCCTTAATCCGGCAGGGCTTTATCAACGCTTGAGAATTCAAGATCTAAAAAAATAAATGCCCTAGGGCTGTATTTATAGGCTTTAGGAGCCCTGTATTTGGATAAGAACGGCTGATTCCCTCTCATCTTTAGTTGAATCCACTTAACCACATTATCAGATCAGTTGGAGCAAATCCAGGTGGTTAATGATCGAAAAACTGCCAAAAACAACCAAAATCAGTGTTTTTTGTATTGCAGACACTTCTGAGTGTCTCGGCTTGGTCGAGACACTTATAAGTGTCTCGGCCAAGCACTTGGAAGTATCTTGGCTTGGCTAAGACACTTACACTTATAAGTGTCTTGGCCAAGCCAAGACACCACGGGGTGTCTCGGTTTGGCTTTTTCTGGTTTTGACGTGTCGAGTTTGTTTCCACCGTAAATTCGTCGTCCGTACTCGAAATTACGTGGTTCAATATGCGTTAGAACACCGACGAGGATATCTACAGGCTCCCATGATTAAATTATATGTGGAGTAAATGGAACACGAGGGGTGTTCCGCCTTTCGTAAATGACGTGGGGCTCCCGATCAGCTTTTGTTCCCGTTATTCCGAAGTTCCGTTGCTTTGTATGGCCCATCGACTCACTTCGTGCATTTATCATCGTTAAATTAGCTTCTGTAACTCTAATAGCGACATTCATCGTCTCCTCTCTGTCTCGAGCCGTGTGCAAGGACTTATAGGTAATTTTCGTCGCCTACAAAACATAGTTCCCCAGCAACGGTGCCAAAAACTTGATGGGGGCATAAATAATGTCTAAAAGTTGCAAGTGCACAACCAATTAAGTTATAGTATAAAAAGTTATCGATCCCATGAGGAAGGTGTTTGTAAGAAATAATTAGAATCGGTTATTATGTTGTGTGTGTGACAATTAGGAGTGATAGATGTGTGTGATTGTGGGGAGATATGAGGATTGTTGTGAATATATGCAAGTGACAACAAAAATGAGATTGAGAGGAGAGAAGAAAGAATCAAAGGAAAACTAAAAAGAAAGAATAAAAAGAAATTTTAAGAAAATCAAGATGGATGATTCAATTAAAGATTTGAAGAATCTAGAATTGAATCCGCTAACTAATTTCACTTATAAGATATGAATCATTCTCTTTTTCACATTCTACTTTAGATTTATTAAGTATAGATTATCAAACCACTCAAGGGAAGTATAACCTATAAAATTATCATCTGAGTAAAATTATTACTCATGAAAAGAATAACAACGAAATAGTAATTCTAGAATTCTTTCTACCAATTAGTTTCTTAGTTGAATATCCTAAGCATGAACAATTTAAGCATGAGAGAATGGTTAACAAAACATAAATGAAATAAAGCTACTTTCATATAATTTCTAGAGTTCCAATAAGAATTAATTTCACATCTAAGAAAAGGGCAATTCCCTAGAGGGTTCTAACATTAAAGTGAATCAAAGAAAATGAAAATAAGCAAAAAGAAAAACTAATTCCAAGAGGGTTCTAGCCTCAAGGCAAATACTGCAAGAAGATAAAATCTAATCTACAAAATAAATTGTAAGAACTAAACTACACAATAAATTGCAAGAATTAAATGCAAGAAATTAAAGTAAGAAAATAAAATCATGAAAGTAAATCTACACTACAAGACATTAATGTAAATCTAAACTACTAAGCAATAAGAAAAGAAATAAGAGAGAAAATAAAAGCAAACCTCCAAATCAATCTTCATCTTCATCATCCAACAAAGAAGAAAAATATGAAGTGGTGAAAATTTTCTTTTATTAATTGTAATAAAAAGTTATAATTTTGGAAGGTCTTCTCAATTAAGAGTAACCCTCTTTTCTAAATAGAGTTATAAAAATTTTCACACCTTTAACCCCTCACTCTCTACCCTTGTTTATAGTATACAACAATGAATTACAGCCCTTGGATCAATGCTTATCCATAAGCCCTTAAATTTCAACCTTTAGATTGTAACAGAACGGTGGCATTGATGCTAGCATCAATTCTCCTATCAAAATTCTGACTTCATGGTTGGCTTCGTCTCGTCGAGATAGGTGATTTTCATATATTATATGTTAAATTCTGCATTTCGGATTGGGAGATATCATTGTTTCTTTGCGGCCAACCATCTTAAATTTAATTTCTCTTCAAATTGAATTTTTAATTTTCTCCGGCTTCTACAGGTTACTCCGCTTAATTCTGGGCTTCAATAAAAGGTTACAAAATAAGGAAGTTGGAGTCTTTTGGGCTTATATTTATTATTTCTTCATTAACCTGCAAATTAAGATAAAAATAATTATTAGTGATATATTTATTCATGTAAAATAGATAATGAGAGTATAAATTATAATAAAAATATTATTATCAACGTGCCAGTTAATGAAGTTGCTGTCATCCCAAACACTTTTGGGAATGAGCTTGTCAAAATCGACACCTGGTATCCGGATGGGGACGCCAGATTTCTTGGCTAGATTAAGTTCTCGAACACTTAGTGGTGGACTCAATTGGTAGATTTCGCTCTCGTCACTTTTGAGGAGTGATTGCAAGAACTGAGGCTTTATACTACGATCAAAGCTTCCAAGTATGGTGTTGAGATTTGTTCATTAATTTTGTATGGCATTCTAGAGTTGTATAATAGTGATAGCAACATTTTCTTCACTCCGAAAGGGGAGATTAGGATCGCTCTTCATGAGATGTTTGAGGTATCTCGTTTACCGATGGGGGAGCATCCGTACGAGGAGTGTTTTTCTACTAACGAGGAGTTGAGTATTTACTCTCATACTACTCATATTGTAGAAGCTTTTCGAGAACTGGCCTGCCACTTCCTTATTTGTCAATGGACTACTAGGAGCACAGGACAGACCATACCATGCCTCACATTCCTTGGGCAAAGTATTTATTTCCCAAGTTTAGTAAAAAGGGAAATGTGAGTGTGATCCCTCTAGCCACAGATGTTGACGTTAAGACTCACATCTTCAAGGATGACTCTGTATTGCATACTGCCGACTCTGACATGTGTGGGTTTTATGCTGGTGACTAGTTTGAGAGTTTCCATCATCAGGCAAGAGAGCCAATATCTGAGTTGGCATTACTTGTAGGGTTCTTTTTGATCTGGCTGAAGGGTTGCATCGTGCCTTCTTGGCCGAAAGATCACATCTCAATTAAATTGCTATTCCCCACTGTGTTGTTGGCCTCTCGGTACAACTTAGCTCTTCTACCAATGACGGTGGGCTACATTTATCATGGCCTAAGTGAATTGGCTACTTAATATCTGAAGCAGGGGGAAAGTTTCCCAAGGAATCAAGTACCTAATCTTAGGGTAGGGCTATCGTATACCTATTTGGTAATATGATTCACTCAACACTTCACTCAGTTGATGTCAACCGCTATGCCTGGTAGTAGGAACATTGCTTTGCTTCAGAGGTACAAACATTCGAAATAGCTCGTTAAGTACCTTGTTGGGGTTTTTAGGATTCTTAAGAATAATGACCATTATTGTCTCTACTATTGCTTCCCCTCAATTGATGGTGTTAGCCCCGGGGACGAGTTTGAAGATGGTATGAGTAGCAAGCACTTCACTTGCTTGCTTAGTGGGTGATTTAACAAGTTCATGAACATCCGACCAGGTCACCTCATTGCTAGGTTGAATGGTACATAGTGCTACATCGAATCCTATCTACCTTGCCGATTCGCTCATCAATTTGGCTATGATCAGCTGTATGTCAGAATCCAAACCTAAGATTGCTACAGATAGGGAGCTTAGTCGACAGAGGTTGTGCTTGGTACCACTTTATCATGGGAGCTACTAGGGCTCGGTTCTTGCTCCGTCAGCACATACCCAACTGTTACATGACATTGGGGTTTTGCAAGTGGTATAGTAAGGTGATTGTTCCTCCTGAGTTTCAGGTAAACAAGATCGATTTGTATTGGATCACCTAGTGGTATAAGGAACTATCCCGAAAGGGTTTAAAGAGCAGAGTTCCCAGACTTCGAGAGTTTTTAGCAGAGGTGTCAATATCCCGAGAAGAACCAGGTGAACACCCTACTCCCCCAAGACAGGTTGGCATCAACATTCATAAGATGGTTAAGTGTCAATTTATGAGGAGTACTTGATAGTGACACGGGGGTGGGGGGGGGGAAGGAAGAGGCCTTACATGTTTCCTCCTCCTCCACTTTCTTTGAAAAATATTGGCTTAGGGCATCTCTCGAGCCTAAATCTACACCTAGAGATTCTTTAAAGGTTATAGAGTATCCTCCTGCAGTCCCAACACAAGAACCTAGGGTTAGATCTTCAGGTGACTTCTTCTCATGTATTCATGACTTTCATCTCAAAATACTTTTAGTTGTGTTGTAATGACCGTAAAATTTGATACTAGTCAAAATAATTTTATGGTATTATTAAATATTTAATTATTATTTTTAGAAGAGTATTTGTATTTTTCTCGACCTTCTAGAATTTTTTATGATTTAAAAGTCTAAATTTTATATTTATTTAAATGATTTTAATATTTATAAATTTATTTTGTGCGATAAAAGTTTTTGGAATTAATCTGTTATGTTATCGGTACTATTATGTATTATTTTAAATAATACATTATATTATTATTACTATTACGTATTATTTCGTGTATTATATTGAATTATTAATTACGTATTATTTATGTAAATTATTGTATTATTTTAATTATTACATATCAGCTATCGTATTAGTATAACTGGTACATTTTACTATTTATATAATTATCCAATAAATATTTGATTTTAAATATAAGTAAATATTTTTTTTTATTTAATTATTCTTGTTTAATTGTACAATATGTGTATATTTTGACTATTTCGTATCAACTGTTATATTAGCATAACCTGTATATTTTTATTTGTAGATAATTATTTTGTAATTAGTTTAATTTTTAAATACCTGTAATTATTTATTTTAATTATTTTTTCGTTAAATACCTAAACCCTAACCCTAATTATAATCCTATATATATTTACACCCACCTCTCTCTCTCTCTTTCGTATTCACTTTTCACGCTGCCACTCTTGTCTCTCTCCTCCTTCTCTACGCTCTCACTCTCAGATCCCGCCAGCCGCTCCTCCGCTACCTGACCACTCGGCCTCATCTTAGCGCGCCGCCGCCTTAGCTGCCGACGTCGACAAACCCGCCAGCCTCTCACCCCAGCCTACCCGCTGCCTGAGCCCAAGTCCACCGCTGCTTCCTCCGCCCTCTCCCTTTAATCCCTGATGCTAGAGCAGTCGACCAGACCCGCCAGCACACCCACTCTCCCCTGAAACAGCCACTGCCTTTCCCCCTCGCCTCATCAACCACAAATCCGCAGCACAACAACGATCGACCGCTAACAGAGCCCCGACAGACCACGCAGCAGACCCCTTGCCTCATCAACCCGTAGATCTGTAGCACCAATAACGACCGAGCGCCGATAGAGCCCCGAAACCCACGCCAGTAGCCCCTCTCTTCCTCTAAACAACCCCACTGATCCGTGCGCCGCCTCTTGCTCGAACCCTGCAGCTTCCGTCGACGCCCACCATGTCGTGCTTAGTCCCAGTCTGTCCCCTCGTCGCCGACGAGCGTCACCAAGATTCTGCAGCCCTCAACGGAGTTCCTTCCGACACCACGCTCCTCCGCGTTTGATCCAACCCGTTAAGTTGATGTCAATTTGTTCGACGCGCCGAGGCAAAATCTCGCCGCTTGATTAGTATCTCGTTTATAATTATTATTGCTAATTATCTTAGTTAGATATTTATTATGATTAATATCATTATTGTTGTTAATATGCATATTTGGCGTGGAATGATGTTATATGGTATTAGATAATTTTTTTAGTAATAAGTAACGATATATTTTACTATATTTATGTATGAAAATTAACGAGCACGAAAAGATAAATATGTATGTATTGTAAATAGATTTTATGAGATAGTAATAATTTTTGTATATTTATATCTAAGTATTTACGAACATGAAATGACAAGTTAGATGTTAAAATTAGATTTTAGGAACTATTATAAAAAAAGACATAAATTAAAGGTAATTTATAAAATAGGGAAATGTTACTTTTCATGCAAAAAAGAATTAACACACACACTGTAGACGGTAAAAATTACCTTGGAAGACGAAGCACGAGATTCGCCTGCAAACGGCAAGCTCGCCAAACTCGCCAGAGTACTTGGCAGCCGCTGTACCACGTACAGGGATGAGTCTTCCCACTTCCCACGATGTGAAGGGAAGGAGCACAGTACTCCGAACCCATCAAGTAGCCGCTCACAGTACGAGGGGTTTGCTCAAATCCATGCAGTCGCCGAGTCCGCCTGCATGAAGCTCGCCTCACCTGCGCGAGTCAAGAGCTGAATTCGCTTGCAAACGGCAAGCTCGCCAAACTCGCCAGAGTACTTGGCAGCCGCTATACCACGTACACGAATAGGCCTTCCCACTTCTCACGACGTGAAGGGAAGGAGCACAGTACTCCGAACCCATCAAGTAGCCGCTCACAGTACGAGGGTTAGTCAAATCCATGCAGTCGCCGAGTCTGTCTGCATGAAGCTCGTCTCGCCTGCGTGAGTCAAGAACTGAATTCGCCTGCAAACGGCAAGCTCGCCAAACTCGCCAGAGTACTTGGCAGCCGCTATATCACGTACAGAGATGGGCCTTCCCATTCCCCGCGATATGAAGGGAAGGAGCACAGTACTCTGAGCCCCTCGAGTGGTCTCTCATGGTACAGGTGAACGGCAAGATATCTCCTAACAGTACATGGTCATATCCCATGATTCAAGGAGTGGCCATGCCATTTATCCTCTATTTAAGAACTTCTTCCGGCCATGGAGAAGAGGTTAGCCGGTCAGCCATTCAGCAGAGGAGGGCAGTTCAGCAGTTCAACAAGGGTAGAAGTTCGATTAACTCACAGTTAATCAATCAATTAGTCGAACCACAGCTCTCAACTCTCAAAGGAGTTAACGACAAGCTCTTTGCATAATCTTTGCATTGTAGCATTTCCTCCTAGCTTCGGGCCTTGATCTCCATCGAACTCGGAAACCCGAACTCGGTTAGCACGAGCTTCTACTGCGTACTGAAGCTCACCAACAACCTCTATCGAATCATCCAAGGTAAGCAGACTCGGTGCGAGAATCGAGCGAGGCGTCCTATAGCTACCAAAGTCCTCACGTTAAACAAGGAGGGCCTTCCCTCTGCTTCTATTGTAATTTCAATTCATTAGTTTGTAATAAGCTATTCTTATCAATACAAATAAAATCCCTATTTCGGGAGATCAAAATTTACACCTACAGAAGATGGCAACCACAGTGGGAGAAACTATTTCTTCAACCAAAATGGTGGTAGCTTAATTCGATGAGGTTCTTGTCGGGACAACAGTGGAGTCCCTAGAAATCGAATTTGACCAGGCCAAGTATGAAGAATACTTGTCCTCCTCCTCCTCTAGTGGCGATGCGTTCCGCAAACGCCACCGAGTCGTGCGTAGGGGCCGATCTCAAACGACCAAGACCCCCGCGCTTGAGGATGCCATCCGAGTCATGGCGGGGAATCAAACTTCCCCAAAATCGATCACGACCAAACCAAAGGCCAAAAACGCTAGGTGGAGTATCGCCAAATGGGTCGCCAAACGACCCTCACAAATCTTCGACCAAGAGGAAGCAGAGGTTCACTCTGGCGCGAACCGGGTCGATACGACCCGACCAAGCGCTCCTCTTTCAAGAAGAGCTCGGCAACGGTTATGACAGCTCCTCACCCGACAGAAAGCTCAAATCTTCGCCTCGTATGACGGCCTAAGGTATTATTCAGGTCTGAACGAGGCGAGGCGGAGACTCGACCCTCCTAAGGCTGAGGAGATCACCAAATCAGGAGAACTCTTACAAGTAGGCAGGATTCACCCTGAACAAAATATCTCCCATTCTGTCGAAACCGACGCTACAGGCGGGCTTGCCAAAACAGGTGGGTTTCGTTTCTTAGGTCACATCCCTGAAGCGAACAGACTGCACAACTCAGGCGAGTCTGATGAACCGCCGACATCAAGCGAACCACGTCAAGTCCGCTCAACGGACAGGCATCATGGCCAAATAAGCCTTCACAATAAAGGCAAAGCAGTAGGTGAGTCATCCCAAATTCACCCACATGAGCGAGTAGACGAGGTCAGCCAATGGGCGCAAACTCACTCGAGCACGGCAACTCGCCTGTCAAGGCGAACCCGCCCAACTCCAACACCTAAACACCCCTCCCGGAGTGCATGAGGGGGTTCATCTAAACCCCGATCATGCAGTCATCTAGCTGAACCCTCTAGCCCTGGCGGCTGTCACCAACCGCCCGCAGAGGATCTCCGAGGGTACCTAACTCGCAAATGCACTATGCAAGAGGTGAGTCTACAATGTCACTGCGAGAGGCTCATTCAGGCAGTACTCACTGACTGCCAGTGTATGGAAATGGTGAGGTCCTCAGTATTCGAGAGACTCATTCAATGACCCTCCAAGCCGAGATCTTCAAGTCGGAGGCAACGTCGCAGGAAGAGGCTCGCCGCTGATGATCTAGAGCTCTCGTCCGCTACAATCAACATGACGGACAAGGGTAAGGCCATGCTTTCTGGTTCTCTAGATTCGGACTCCTTCCTGGGGCCTAATCCTTCGCTTGTTCGACGTGGACAAGATGGTATATACCAACGTACCCGTAGTCGCATAGGGGTGAGCATTGGGTTCGATTACTCAACCTTAGCACCTCCCTCTGACGATGGAGACGAGGCTTGCTCAGCGACAACCACATCCCAAACATCACACTCAAGTCAGGACACACTGGCAAGGGTACATGTGACCGACACCCCAAATGAGCAGACGGTGGCTAAGAAGTTCGAAGAGCAATAGGCAACCATCGACTCCTTAAGGGAAATGTTGGAGCAGCTTCTGAACAGGAAGAAGAAGAAGAAGAGAGCCCAGCGTACCCTATCGTGACCGACGGGAAGTAAGGAGTGGGTGCCCCCTCTTCATCCAACAACTGAAACAGAGGATAATGCCGATCCACAGTCCGACTACTCTTCCAAAACGTCACTAGGGACGTCGCACACTGGGGGCAGCACCCGCGGCAAGAGGTTTGATGAGTTCCAAAGCTAGCTCAACGCCTTGAAACTCCAGCAAAACATGAACAAGCTGGGGGTAGTCTGACCCTATCCTGTTGAGTGGGATATAGTCCCATACCCAGCAAAGTTCAAGCCGATTAGCTTGGTATAGTTCGATGGCAAGGGCTCACCCTCACAGCACATCTACTATTTTATGGCGCAGACCGGGTTCCTTACGGGGAATGACGTCATCCTTACCCGTTTGTTCATAGGCACCCTTAAGGGGGTAGCGTTTGAATGGTTCCACAAGTTAGAACCCGACTCTATCAAGTCATGGGCTGATGCGGAAAGGCTCTTCTTGGCTCGCTTCTTTGACGACGACACGGAGGTGTCAATGGCCACCCTCCTCATCCAAAAGCAGTGGAAGTCGGAGTCGGTCAACGACTTCATAAAGAGATTCAGGAACCGATCGGTCCACTGTCAGGACCAAGTTTTTGAATCCACGCTGATCAAAATGTGCCGTAATAATCTCTCGATCCACATTCTGTCCAAGGTCGGCGTGGTGGAAACCTGGACCTAGAAGGAACTTTTTCGCCAAGGTGAGCAGGTAGAAAATATGATCAAGAGGCTAGAGGCCGAAGAACTCACCCCAAGAAGGGAGTCGTGGAGCCGACCGTGCCAAAAAATCCTCCACGAACAAGAGGAAAAGAGATCATGACTATCGATTCTGCAATGGCGCCCAAAACAGCCCAAAGGCCGAAGCCTAGGCAGTTCGAGCAATGCCCTCCAAGGCAATATGACTTCAGAGAGGAGCATGTAGTGCCAACATTCGACACTCTCTTAAAGAGTAATCGAATCAAACTGCCAGAGGTCACAAAGCCTGAGGAGACAAATAAGACTGGCGACCCGAGTTACTATGCGTATCACCGGTTCCTTGGTCACCACACCTCTAAGTGTTATATCCTCAAGGACAAGCTCCAGGCCCTCTACGATGTAGGAGTCCTAAAGAAGGAGAAGGTACAAAAGCAGGTGACCACGAATATGATCACCTTGAGTTTTGGGACAAATCTCCCGGAGGTTCAGGCTCCAGCGGGGGTAATTCCTATCCCCAGGGCGGTCCTAAAAATCACTAATGATGACCCTCACAATCTACGAGGGAAAGGTTTACTATCCCAGACTTTGCCATCGGGCCAGGTGATGTGGGTACATCCGGACCTCCTCAGCAACGAACAGTGGACTGCAAAACCCTCGAGGAAGGCCAAAGGCAAACCTTACAATGTCGTCTCTGCTATGCCGGATGGAGACCAGACTACAGCATCTACCCTTACTGACTCTAATGAAGAAACTACCACCCTTGCTACTAGAGCAGGGAAGGAATTCGCCAAGGAATATCCTACGAGGGCGGGGAGCTCGGCAGGACCTCCCATGAGGCCAGCTTCAGCAACCCCTCCGGAGCCAGACAGGCCGAGCTTGAGCAATCAACCTTTCCGATTCAACATGCTCACACAGCTGAAGAGCATCCTCGCGTGAATTACCATGTATGACCTCCTACGGCTATCCAGGCCTACCCGGGAAGCCCTACAAGAGGCATTGACAAACTCGGAAGTCTTCTCCACCCACTTCTTGAGGGAAGAAGACACAGAACGAGAATGTGAGATGTGCTGCCAAGCCACCGAGAGGCGGGTCCCTTGCAACACATTCACTCCTGAGGACATGCTCATCAAAAGCACATCTCATGATCGACCACTGTACTTCACGGGGTACGTCGGTTCATCGAATGTGGATCGAATTCAAGTCGACCTGGGGTCTGCACTAAGCATCGTACCACTAAAGTTGATCAAACACCTAGGGATACCCCTGAAACGTCTGTCCACGACTACCATGACTATTTTTGGCTTCAATGCCACTGGGACTCGTCCGCTCGGCAAGATCCGTCTGAAGTGCCGAATAGGCGACATGAAGACAGAGGTGACCTGCTATGTCATCGACGCCGAGCCATCCTATAACGTGCTCTTGGGACGTCCGTGGATCCACAGTAACCGGATAGTCCCGTCCACGCTACACCAATGCTTAAAGTATGTTGATGATTACGAGCAGGTGAAAACAGTAGTAGCCGACAAGCAACCCTTCAAGGGTATCGAAAACTACTTCACGGACTCTCTGCTGTACCAGGACCCCGACGAACCCCTGATTGAGGAGCTCAAGAGTGGCAATGAGGCGGATAGTGAGCCTGAATACAGCGACGACCTAGTCCTGAATGATTTCGAATCAATTGTAATTGGCTGCGAGAGTCACAATGTAACCAACGCTGTTCAGGCGGAGGAGATTCTCTTGAATGAGAAGTTCAACTTTGCTTATTTGTCGTCTTACTCAACGTCCGAGGATGATGCGCTTAACCCTACACTTTCCTGTATGCTCATCGTATGTCGCGAAGAGACAACCGATCAAGTCTTCACAAGCCATACTCGTCATGCCGGCCCGGGATAACTATCAAAAAGATATTATCTTCGGACGAATCGATCACCCTTTGCGCACATTGTGGGACGAGTCTGAAGATGAAGACCCCACGCCTCAGTTTTCGCAGTACAGACAAATCGCGAAGCGCATGATGAGCAACATGGGGTACAAGCTCACTCGCCCAAAGGGCCTAAATTACGGCCAAGGGCGAAAGACGGTCATCCGACCTGCTTACGTGCCTAAAGGCAAACCCTCAAATTACTTCAATAGGACTCGGAGAGGTTTAGGCTACTCCTCTTCCTCATCAGATTTGTTCTGTTATTTCAACGAGGACTCCGACTATCCGCATTCGGGGGATCGATCATCGACAACCTCAGCATGGGACTCAGACGTCAGCATGGGGGACTTGTTCGACAAACTTACAGTCAACATGGCTGTGATTGATCCCGCCGAAATGACAGGGGACAGACAGGTCTCGCTTTATGATGAGACATGGGACCGCCACGTCAACGCTTAGTGGAATAGTCACTTCGAGCAACGTGAACCATCGACCGAAGATGAAATCCTCCAAGTGAACATGGATGATGAGACTAATCCTAAGCCTATATTCATCAGTGGTAGTCTATCTCCCTAAGAGAAGGAAGATCTCATTGCCCTCATACGGGAATACATTGATGTCTTCACATGAAATTACAAGGACATGCCCGGCCTCGATCCACGGGTCACCATGCATCGCCTCAACATCAGCTCAGATGCCAAACCAGACAAACAATAGCAGAGGTGGTTTCGTCCACAAATCATGGAGGCAATTGAGGCCAAAGTGAAGAAACTGATTGAATTTGGCTTCACCAGAGAGGAACAACACCCCGACTGGGTAGCTAATATTATTCCAGTCCTAAAGAAGAATAATAAGATTCGCATCTGCATTAACTTCAGGGATCTTAATGATGCGTGCCCTAAAGTTGAATTTTCTTTGCCCATCACGGATGTCATCATTAATAACACGTGCGGGTTTGAGAGGATGTCCTTCATGGATAGATTCTCAGGGTACAATCAAATCAAAATGCACCCAGGGGACGAAAAACACACTTCATTCAGGACTCCAATGGGGTATACTACTACACGGTCATGCCTTTCGGACTCAAAAACGCAGGCGCAACCTACCAACGCGCCATGAGCACGATCTTTCGAGATCACCTGCAAAAGACAGTCGAGTGCTATGTGGACGACTTGGTCGTGAAAAGTCACAGTAAAGATGACCATCTCCAAGACTTGAGGGTGATGTTTGAACTCATGAGGACTCACCAACTCAAGATGAATCCTACGAAGTCATTCTTAGGGATGTCTAGCGGTAAATTCCTCGGGTTTGTGGTAACGACAAAAGGAATCCGAATTGACTCAGACAAGGTACGAGCTATTCAGGAGCTCTAGCCACCCCGAAATCTTGAGGAACTAAGGGGCCTTCAGGGGTGATTGGCTTACATCCGGAGGTTCATTTCAAATTTTTTGGTTAAGTGTCAACTCTTCTCCAAACTGATGAAGAAAGGTACTTCCTTTGTGTGAGATGAGCCTTGCCAGCGGGCCTTTGAGGAGATCAAATCTTATCTCTCCAACCCACCCATCCTTGCGGCCCTAATCTTGGGAAAGCCATTCCTCATCTACATAAGGGCTATGGAGCATTCCCTGGGTACTCTGATGCGGCATAAACCTGTACCAAAAAAGGTTGCAAGTGCACAACCGTGTCAAGTTATAGTATTTAAGATATCGATCCCATGAGGAAGGTGTTTTGTAGGAGAAAATATGAACTCGGTTCTTATGTTGTGTGTGTGACAAGTAGGAGTGATAAGTGAATGTGATTGTGAAGAGATTGAGATAGTGAAAATGGTGTGTAAATAGGTGCAAGTGTAAGTGAGAGTGGATTTGAAAAAGAATGAGTATGATCAATAAGGTGAGAAGGAAAAAAATGAATAAAATCAAGAAACAAATAAAAAATCAAGAATGAAGAACAAAATTCTAGAATAAAAGAAAATGCAAGAAATTAAAGATGGTGGATTCAATTATAGATATGGGTAATCTAAAATTGAACCCACTTCTTAGAAAATGGTGATTCCCTAGAGGGTTCTAGCCTAAAGGCGAATCAAACAAAATAAAAATAAACAAAAAGAAAAACTAAACCCAAGAGGGTTCTAGCCTCAAGGTGAATAGTGTAAGAAATTAAAATCTAACTACAAAATAAATTATAAAATCTAAACTACAAAATAAAATTACAAGAATTAAATGCAAGAAAATAAATCTACTCTATAAGCATGAAATAAATCTAAGGCAAGAGGGTTCTAGCCTCTTGGCTATTTAACAAGAAAATAAAATCTAACTACAAGCATAGAAATAAATCTAAACTAATAAGCAATAAAAGAGAAAAAGAAAGAAATGCAAATCTTCAAATAATTCTCCATCTTCATCTTCATCTTCATCATCCAATAAAGAGAAGAAGAGAAAAATTTTAAGTGGTGAAAAAATTATTATTATTAATTGCAACAAAAAGTTACAATTTTGGAAAGTTTTCTCAATTAAGAGTAGCCCTCCTCTCCAAGAAGGAGTTACAAAAATTTTCACACCTCTAACCCCTCACTCTCTACCCCTATTTATAGTAATCTTTAATGAATATGAGTCATTGGATTTGTCTTGAGCCCCAAGCAACAATCTCCACCTTTGAATTTGCTTTTTTTTCTTCTCTAGCCCAAACATAGGAGGCTCATTTGATTTTCAAAAATAAATGAAAATCCAACTCTTGTAGTAGGTCAGCAGGTTCAGTCCAATTCAAATGATTTTCAAAATTAAATCAAGAGCAGCTGGTCCATGAAGAATTCAAGAATGATTGATGGCCCATTCATGTGATTTTCCAATGCAAATCTCCAAGTCCAGCCCATGCAATCCACATTTTATTTGAGAAAATCAACAACCGGCCCATCTTGCATCCATGAAGAAAAATCTGCAGCAACAAGCAAATCCGGCCTCCATTTTGCTTCATTTGATAAAAAATGCAAATAAGTCCAAAGCAGCAATCAAATGTAGAGAATTTTGAAGTCCGGCCCATGAAGCTTCCAGTCCACTTGTATTTCCCATTTGATTTTTTTTTTCTTTTTGTGATACAAAGCAGCAACCGACCCATGCATCCAAGTCCATGAGAGCTAATATTGATTTCGGTCCATTGGCTTATTTCATTTTTTTACATCCAAGTCCATTTCATTCCACTTTTTGCATCCAAGTCCATTTTTGCTAGTCCTCTAGCAAAGAAAATAAAAAGAAAATCCTAACTCACTTTCGCAGGAATCGCGGTTGTATTTAGCGCATACAACAAGCCTTTAAACCCCTAGGTTACCCTAGTGGACGAGTTGTAGTCTCGTGAGGGTTTGCAGTGAATATACCCACAAAATTCGGTCAACTTGCCAAATTAAAGAAGTCAGTAAATAACTAAATTCACTTGATAACTTTTAGATAATCTAATTGGAGCCAATTATCACTCAAGAAAATATTTTTATATATAACTCTAAGGTATATTTTTAAGAAAATCTTCTCATTGTAGCAATACGAAACCAAGCCAAACTTAGAAATTTAATTTAAAAGTTTTGAAAAGAACATGCTAGCTCTTTGTTTTAAATAATTTTCACGTTGCTTGATTTAAAATATTTTCCAAGACCATATATACAACTATAAAACATTTATTAGTTTTTTTTAATTTATTTTTTTTAACTCTTTCTTTTTTTTGGTGATTTTTTCTACTTTAACAGGCTTTCTAAGTGACTATTTAACGAGTTTTTGGCCAATGGATCCCAACCCAAATGGGCTTAGATCATTAAGTATGAAAATACTCCTTGGGCTTAATTACTCGGTCAGCTTAGGCTTTATAAGATAGAATCACCTTGAATTCAAGAGTTTTTTTTTTCTTTTTGGTGCCCATTTATCGCACTCTTCTTTTGTAATTTTTTTTTGTTTATGTATATATATTTTGAAAAATATGTAAATCAAGGCACTTTGAAAAATTATTTTCAACTCTAAGTTAAGCATCCAAAATTTTTATTATTTTAAATTAAAGTCCAAGTTAAGGCTTAAGTAAAGTATACTACTTTGAAAATCATTTCTTAAGAAATTTATTTAGAGTTGTCATAAAAGGTGAAATTAAGTAAATAACTAACTAGGGATTAGAAAATTTCAAATTTATCAAATAAATCAATTATTACATAACTCTATCAATTTGGCAAGTGACGATATTTTTATAATTTTTTTTCTTTTTTTTAACAAAAATATAACTAAAAATGTAAAATAAAGAGAAAAAATAACTAATTCTCACCCCCACACCTAAATTTTGCATTTTCCTAAATGCAAACTCTATGATGCATAAAGTAAAGCAGATAAGAAGTGAAGCACTTACATTTGGTCGTCTGATAAAAATCTGTAATTACCTTTGGTCTGAGGAGGATGAAATCAAAAATTTATTCTCTTTTTTTCTTTTTTCTTTTCTTTTTTTTTCTTTTTTTCTTTGTTTTCTTTTTTTCTTTTCTCTTTTTTTTTAACAACTAAACAAGAAACTCTCACATGAGAGAAGAATAAATTCTTTTTATTATTCTGAAATAAACAAAATAAACAATGTAGAATGAAATATTCAACATGAAGGGTTCATGTTCTACATTGAATCCTACCTTATTGCTGAAAATTCTTTCCCTGATTTTAAACAAATTCAGAATGATATAATCAACAATGTACTGAAATTCTAAGCATTCCGGGGTGTTCAATGATTTTTGTGGCAATGGAAGGTAGGTATTATTGGTGTCATGCATATTGGACTTAGATTCTTGATTTGTGAGTGTTTGTTCTCTAACAACCAATTTTTGTTTAACAATTTTCTTAACCCCAAGAATGGTTGATGTGTAAAAATTTGGTTGTTGTTTATTTTCCAAAAATCTTAGTTCATCAAGAAAGAGTTCTTCAAAATTCAGTTCAAAGCAACAATTGTTTAACACAGTTTCCTTATTTTGACAAACCTGATCTGCTTCTCCTAATGTATTCAGCTCCTCACCATAAATTTCCTCAAAACTTGGATCTGACTCTTCTTCTTCTTCCTCTGGTCTTTCCTGAATTGAGTTATCAGAAGGAGAAGGAATTGGTTTTGGAATAAAAGTTTGACTTGGAGGTGTTCTTTCCTGATTATCGACCTGTTTTCCTGACTGTAGTGCATTCATTTGAGTGTCCTTAGGATTGACCACGGGTTGACTCAAAATTTCTCCTTCCTCTTCTTCACTTATGGCACTAGCTAGTTGATCAATGTGGGTTTCTAATCTAGCTATAGCTTGAGTGTTAGAGTTAAGAATGAGTTCGGTTGATTGCATAAAGGAGTTCATCGTGTAGGATGTTTGAGTTAACATATCCAAGGATAGTGTGGAGGCCTTAATTATGATTTCAAAATCTTTTTCCAAAATATTGAGACATTCATCATGATCTGTATCAAGAGGAGTGTGAGTTACAACATGATGATGAGGAGACTGATTTTAATGTGACAGACTGGGTTGTTGAAATTGTGGATGAGAATTAAAAGGAACTGTATTTTCCCTAGGAAAATGTTGGGTCGAAGAGGGAGTGAAGTTTTGAGTTTCGGAGTGGTTTCCCTGATTCCATGCAATATTTGTGTAACTTGTCCAACCTGGGTTGTACGTTGAAAAAAATGGATCATTTACCGAATACTGATATGGACTCTCTACAAACTTCCGGACTTCATTGGAAATTTCAATCCTATTAGGATAACATAAATTTTGAAAAACTTGTGGATTATCCATTTGTTCAAAATGAATTTGTTGATGTGTATTGTCCCTAATCCACGTTTTGCATGCACCAAAAACATTTTTTTTTTATATTTTTTTTTTGGAAAAATAAAGTTAGTTTTTTTAGAAGAAATTGGAAAATCCTAACTAAAACAAATCAAAATCAATCACTTTTCAATCACTCTAACTCTAGGATTAAGCCTAACTCAACTAGACTAGCTCCTAACCAAAAATTCCTTAAGTAAAAAGATAAAAGTTTTTTCAGGTAGTTAACCAGGTAAGGATAGTACTAGAGGGTGATCAGAGATCAATTAAGTACCTCGTTCCTTGCGGAGCGCTTTACGCAACCCCTAAACCTTGCCTTAGACACCAACTAATCCAAGAAAACTTAAACCGGTTCACTTAAGGATTCTTTGTTCCTTATTGAGCTCGAATTCTTAGGGCCAACGTCTAATGAGTTTTATTAGGCTTGGGTGGTGTAGTGAGGAATTAGTGATTTTTGGGCTAAGGAAAGGGTGATGAAATCCCTCACCTTATCTTGATTAGGGGGTTTTGCCCTTAAAAATATTTTTGAGTGTGTGTCAAATCAAGATGCTCAAATCACTTGGTGAATACCTACTAACTATATGAAATGCAACCCTAAGAATTAAAAGCAACTAAAAAGGATGGAAAAGAGAAAATATTTTTTTTTAATTAGGGTTAACAATCAAACAAATGAGAAGGGGGGAATTTGTTTGAATTTATTATCTTGTTAGTAAATGTCAAAGTGAAGGGTGAATTTTATTATGGTCAACGGAAATAAAATCTTTTTTTTTAAGATCCTAATTGTCACTAATTGTGAGAAACTAACTAAAGGTGTGGAATTAAAAATATAAGGAAGAAGACTTACCACAAGCGAATATCCAATTCCTCAATCTCCAATTCTTGATCTTTAATCTTCAAGTAGTTCTTTCACAAGAAACACACAAGTTAAAGAAGCAAAATAATTAAAACCTATTTAAGCATCTTCCCCGTCAACGGCGCCAAAAACTTGATGCGGCATAAACATGTACCAAAAAAGATTGCAAGTGCACAACCATGTCAAGTTATAGTATTTAAGATATCGATCCCACGAGGAAGGTATTTTGTAGGAGAAAATATGAACTCGGTTCTTATGTTGTGTGCGTGACAAGTAGGAGTGATAAGTGAATGTGATTGTGAAGAGATTGAGATAGTGAAAATGGTGTGTAAATAGGTGCAAGTGTAAGTGAGAGTGGATTTGAAAAAGAATGAGTATGATCAATAAGGTGAGAAGGGAAAAAAATGAATAAAATCAAGAAACAAATAAAAAAATTCACATCTTAAGAAATAAAAATAAGAAAAAGAAGACTAATTACAAAATTAAAAAGAAAAGAAAAATCTAAACTATGAACAAGAAATAAATCTAATTACAAAGAAAATAAAAATCTAAACTATAAAATAAATTGCAGAAATTAAATGCAAGAAAAATAAATCTACTCTACAAATTAAAGTGCAAAAAGAAATAAAAAGACAAGAAAATAAATCTACACTACAAGCATGAATTTAAATCTAACTAATAAGCAATAATAAAGAAATTACTAAAAAGAAATAAAAGAGAAAAGAAATGCAAACCTTCAAATTGCTCTTCATCTCCATCCTCATCATTCAACAAGAGGAGAAAGAACAAATTTAAAGAGGAAAAAATTATTTTTATTAATTGCAACTAAAGTTACAAATTTTGGAAGGCCTTCTCAATTAAGAGTAGCCCTCCTCTCCAAAAAGGAGTTATAAAAATTTTCACACCTCTAACCCCTCACTCTCTACCCCTATTTATAGTAATCTTCAATGAATATGAGCCATTGGATTTGTCTTAAGCCCCAAGCAACAATTTCCACCTTTGAATTTGCTTTTTTTTTCTTCTCTAGCCCAAACATAGGAGGCCCATTTGATTTTCAAAAATAAATGAAAATCCAACTCTTGTAGTAGGTCAGCAGGTCCGGTCCAATTCAAATGATTTTCAAAATTAAATCAAGAGCAGCTGGTCCATGAAGAATTCAAGAATGATTGATGGCCCATTCATGTGATTTTCCAATGCAAATCTCCAAGTCTGGCCCATGCAA
The DNA here is from genome assembly GCF_001876935.1 of Asparagus officinalis. NCBI lineage: Eukaryota > Viridiplantae > Streptophyta > Magnoliopsida > Asparagales > Asparagaceae > Asparagus > Asparagus officinalis. The sequence continues at coordinate 38,144,802 of NC_033794.1, forward strand.
TCCACATTTTATTTGAGAAAATCAACAACCGGCCTATCTTGCATCCATGAAGAAAAATCTGCAGCAACAAGCAAATCCGGCCTCCATTTTGCTTCATTTGATAAAAAATGCAAATAAGTCCAAAGCAGCAATCAAATGTAGAGAATTTTGAAGTGCGACCCATGAAGCTTCCAGCCCACTTGTATTTCCCATTTGATTTTTTTTTCTTTTTGTGATACAAAGCAGCAACCGGCCCATGCATCCAAGTCCATGAGAGCTAATATTGATTTTGGTCCATTGGCTTATTTCATTTTTTTACATCCAAGTCCATTTCATTCCACTTTTTGCATCCAAGTCCATTCAAACTCTTTGGTGTAATCATTTTTCTTGATGGGCTTTGGGCTTCAAAAATGCTGCAAAATAGAGAAGAGAGATTTTTAAGGGGTTTTTACATTTAATAATATTTATTTATATTTTCATTCATTTATATGCAAACTAAGCTAACAACAATTATTAATGGTATATTTATTCATGTAAAATAGATAATGAGGGTATAAAATTGTAATAAAATGTGATTATCATACTCTCTTGGTACAAAATGACGACGCCGACCACGAGCAGGGCATCTATTACCTGAGTAGAACCCTATAAGGCGCTGAACGACGATACCCCATGGTTGAAAAGAAGTGCTTAGCCTTGGTATTTGCCATCTAAAAGATGCGACACTACCTAGTTGGCCAAACCATTCATGTCATTTCCCGGATGAACCCCATCCGAGTCTTCATGACACAGCCTGCAGCCTTAAACTGGCGTTTGGCTAGATGGGCACTCATGCTGTCTCAATATGATATTCATTTCATACCACAGAAGTCAGTCAAAGGACAGGCTATCTGTGATCTCATGGCTAGTCATCCGTTAAGGGCGAAAACTAACCTATTTGAGGATTTGCCAGATGAACCCCCCGAAGTCAACACGACCTCCCCAACAGAAGCCTGACAAATGTTCTTTGACGGTGCGTCTCGCGTCGGCACGAGCGGATCTATCGTTGCAGGAGTGGGGGTGGTCCTCACTTCCCCACATAACCACATACTACCACGAGCTTTTTTCTCTAATAGAGCCATGCACCAACAACGTGGCTGAATACAATGCGCTACTCATTGGACTTGAGTTGGCAGGAGAGTTAGAGATAAAGCACCTCGAGGCCTATGGCGACTCCTAGCTCATTATCAAGCAAATGATGGGGGAATACGAAGTCAGAAACGACGACCTGATCCCACTTCACAAAGCAGCCACCATTTTAGTAGAGTCATTCCAAAGCTTCCGCATCGAGCTCATGCTCCATTCCAAGAACACGCACGCGGACGCCCTCGCATCCCTGGCGGCTAACATGGCCCAGCCACTAGAAACGACTAAAGGGTCACAGTGGCGAGCCGAAGACTCTTTTGACCAAAAGACATTCTAGAAGTGAACGCCACTCACCAAGTTTTGGATTGACCCAACCCGAAAGATTGGCGTCTCCCGATCATCGATTACGTCCTGTACGGTATGCTGCTCGAAGACGCTAGAGAGCGAGAGTCTGTCCGCCGGCATGCCTCAAGGGTTTACTACGATTCGACTATGAAGACATTGTATCGAAGGTCGTACGACGGCTTGTTACTCCGATGTCTTTCAAAGACAGAAGCACAAGAGGACTTACGCGAAGCCCATGATGGCACTTGCGGAGCTTACCAGCCCGGACCCAAGCTTTAGGATCGATTACGGAGAATAGGCTGTTTTTTGACTGGGATGGTCAGCGACGCGGTTGCTTACGCAAAACGTTATCACGCGTACCAAATCCACACCAACTACCTGCATCAACCTCCTGAAGACCTACACCCGACAACGGCGTCATGGCCTTTCGAAGTATGGGGGATGGACATCGTCGGACTGATATCCCCGCCGTCAGCAAGAGGTCAACGCTTCATCCTCGCGATCATCAACTACTTCTCTAAATGGGCCGAAGTCGTCCCTTTAAGAGAGGTCAAGACCAATGATATGATTAAGTTCATCAAACATCATGTCATATATTGATACGACGTACCTCGACGTATCATCCATGACAACGGCACACAATTCGTTAGTCATGCGTTCACCCGGTTTTGTGACAAGTTCCGGATACAGAACCTCTCCTCTATAGCCTACAACCCTCTGGCGAATGGCTTGGTCGAGGCCTTCAACAAAACAATCATTATGATCTTAACTAAGCTGACTTCCAACAGCAAGCGCGATTGGTACGAGAAGCTGGGTCAGAGCTTATGGGCGTATCACACAACGGTTCGTACATCGACCGGCAACATGCCTTACTCGTTGGTAGATGGCTGTGAGGCCGTGTTACCATTAGAGATTCAAATTCCATCCCTCCGTGTCACCCTAGCTACATGGATGACAACCGAAGACAATCATCAATGACGCCTCGCAGAACTTGAAGCATTGAATGGCAGGCGGCTTGAAGCTTAACAACACATTGAGTTCTACCAAGCCCGAATGGCTAAGACTTTTGACAAGAAAGTCAAGCGTCGATCCTTTAAGGAGGGAGAATTAGTGATCACTGTCCAATGACCGATGATTCTCACTTCCAAGATGAATGACAAATTTTAGCCCAAATAGGAAGGACCATTCATAGTAGAGATTGTCTATTCGAATGGAGCTTATCGTCTCATCAAACCGAATGGAGACAAGATCATGATGCCTATCAACGGCAAGCTCTTGAAGAAGTACTACCCTTAGTGCCTCTCACAAACTCCCACGAGTGCATGAGTCTAAACTGGTTCTCACAAACTCTCGCGAGTGCATGAGTATAAACTGGTTCTCACAAACTCCCACGAGTGCATGAGTCTAAACTGGTTCTCACAAACTCCCACGAGTGCATGAGTCTAAACTGGTTCTCACAAACTCCCGTGAGTGCATGAGTCTAAACTGATCCTCACTCCCTCCAACTGGTACACGAGGCTAAACTATTCCTACTTCATATACTCTGACGGGAAACCCTATACGAGACGCTATAAATAGTGTTCTTAAGTGTAACCTAGATTGCCGCTTGGTCTAACCTTCTTACAGATTAGGACCAAAACTAAGTGTCGTGTTAACCCTCACCTCTAACAAAATCAACTTACCAATCCTCTCCAATAGGATGGTGAGCCCACAAAGTCGCTCACATCGCGACAAACAATCCTGTCATGTTAACCCTCACCTCTGACAAAATTAACTTATCAATCCTCTCCAATAGGATGGTGAGCCCACAAAGTCGCTCACATCACGGCGAACAATCATGTCATGTTAACCTTCACCTCTGACAAAATCAACTTATCAATTCCCCCTAACGGGATGATAAGTCCTCATAGTTGCTCCGATCGTAATGAAGTTCTATCATGTTAATGATTACCTCTGATGGCTGACCCCGTTATTCCCACGAGTAACACGGCCTAAGTAGTAACCTACCATGCGATGTGTTGCTACTTCGATCAATAGTCACACTCCTATGTCTCTGAACTACCTGACCTATTCCGGTTATCCTAATATTCTCTTAGAATAACCGATGGGTAGCAGCCTACCATATGATGGCTCCTACAGCGATCAATCGTCATATTCCTACATCCCTGAACGATTCGATTATCATTTACTTCGTCACCTTCGGGGACGACGATAATTACCAAGAGCAGCTTATCAAGCGACATGCCCAACCACCCCCCTCGAACAGCAACTCGCCAAAAGACAAATCATTGTTAGGTCTTAAGCGGGTTGCCTACACAAGTAACCACTCTTTGTTTCAAGCTAAGCATTACCCTCTCGGGTTCGCCTGAGCTACAACGCGAAAGTCGGGGTTAACCCGACCCCACGCTGTAAACAACCAAAAGCAAAAGAGGGTCCTAACGAATAAGTCCAAGACAGACTCATTGAAGGCTCGCCACACTGAGAAAAATGGTACAGTCGACTCGGCTCAGGCGATAAGCAGCACAGGCGAGTCCAACACAATGGCTATCAAAATTTAACCAGTAGTCCTAAGCATAGATCAACACAGAAAATAAAGGAGAGACTATGAATGCAAAGCAGTAAGGAAACAAAAGCATAAAGGACCATTCCAAGCCAAATTTAGGGACAAAGTTTTAACTACAGTGCATCAAACATTAGCAAAACTACAAACAGTGTCTAACAACAAGAAAGACGCGCTACATCAACTTCAGCAGGCTGAAAGCGACGATCTCAGCCTTGACGTCCGCTAGCTCCGCCTCGTGCCGTCCTCCTCTTCCTGGCGAAGGAGTTGGAGCGCCCTAGCCTCCGCCTCGGCAGAACGGCTAACCCGCACTTTCTCACGCTCAAGCCTTTTCAGCCTCGCCTCGCCTTCAAGGGACCCAGCATCTTTGAAGAAAGCGGCATCCAGATAAGCATCCATCTTCACCAGTATGGCACGATGTCGCCTCTGCAGGCGTCTGAGCAAAGTCTCTATAGGCGTCTGAGCAGAGCCTCCTGTTTCTGAATACGTCACGCCGAGGCTTCGCGCTCGAACAGGACGCTCATGGCGAGAGGCACCAGTTCACGGTCGGCCTGCACCAGCTCCTCCAAGCGGTACATTAGCCCCTCCAAATGCTGAAGCTCCCACTCACACCGTCGGGCGAGCTGACAACCACCTACGCATTGGAGGTCCTCAAGACACTCCCCCACAAAGGGGAGCATGTCATGGTACCTCCCGACACCCTGGCTGATGACGGTGGCTGTCCTACGTAGGTCATTCTCCAACTTCTGGAGGATGGTGAGCATCGGACCAGAGTTCAAAGTGGAAGAGCCGACCACCTACGCGTCAGAGGTCCTCAAGACACTCCCCCACAAAGGGGAGCATGTCATGGTACCTCCCGACACCCTGGCTGATGACGGTGGTTGTCCTACGTAGGTCATCCTCCAACTTCTGGAGGATGGCGAGCTTCGGACCAGAGTTCGAAGTGGAAGAGCCTTGGGTTGAACCTACGGGTGAAGACGGCGTCACGTGGACGACGACAGCAGTAGAGGAGGAGCCAACGCCCTCCCCCTCGAAGACACCAGAATCAGAGTTAGAGGCCATTGATCAGAGAGTTTTTTTAGAGGGTCTCTTATAGCGAATTTTCATAAACACTAGAACTCTACCGAAGAGACAACGAACACATTATATAGCCAAAAGATGAACGTCTAGGATTCGCTGTCTCAAATGGATCGAGCGACCCAGATCTCTAGCGGCGCTTCGAGCTCGTCGCCCATAAAAGCCCTGCTCTTGGGACTCCAAACCGACCGTTCGAATTGAACGCGGAAGGCGAAGCGTTCCGTCATTTTGCAATTAATAAGGAATGATGCACCCACGTCACCCTAGCTGGCAAGCACTTGGGTCCACCAACAGATGCGCAGCCCAAACTCGCAATCACCTGAGTTTCGCTTGCCGCCCAAACTCGCATGTGCTTGAGTTTCGCTTGCAGCCCAAACTCGCCATCACCTGAGTTTCGCTAGCGGCCCAAACTCGCATGTGCTTGAGTTTCGCTTACAGCCCAAACTCGCCCGTGCTTGAGTTTCACTTGCAGCCCAAACTTGCCTGTGCTTGAGTTTCGCTTGAAGCCCAAACTCGCCCGTGCTTGAGTATCACTTGCATCCCAAACTCACATGTGCCTGAGTTTCGCTTGCAGCCTAAACTCGCCATCACTCAAGTTTCTCTTACAGACTAAACTCGTCGGCGCTTGAGTTTCGCTTGCGGCATAAACTCTCCCTCGTTAGAGTTTCGACTGCGGCCCAAAATCGCCAGAAACTAAATCTACCCATAGCATGAATTAGACACTGAAAAGTGATGCAATGAAAGATGAGAAGATTGCGTGTACAACGAGAAAGTGCGAAGTTCATTAGATGTTTCTGGACAGTACATTTGAACAAAGTTAGGACTTTGCAATCAAGAGAGTCATAACATTACATTAAAGAAACAAAACATTAAACGAGGCATCCTGGATCTACTCCTACCCTACGAGCTTATTCTAGGAGTTTGAAGGAAGCGAGCTCGGACCTAATCACAGCTATCCTTTCCGCGTGCAAAGTATGAGCCTCATCTTCAACCTTCCGCCGGACTCTCGCCTCGAATGAAGCATTAGCGGCGGCATCTTCTTGGCACAGCGACAAAAGATCGCATCTTTCCCTCTCAAGGACGCCATGCACGGTCTCAATCTGAACACACAGACCTGTCAAGATCGATTCTCCTTCAATATATGGAGTCCTACCCAAAGAGATCGAGCGAACGGCACTCTCCATCTTGGCCTACAATAGACGTCAGTGGAGATCCAAGCGAGCGATAAAGGATTCTTTGTCTACTAGGTCAGACAAATAATACTTGTGCATCCTATTAAGCTTCATCACAACATACACATGCACATGCTCACAAAGCTCATCACAAACATGCTAATGTGTATCAATGTGATTTTTGTGGTCATTTTGGTCATTTGACCAAATTTTTTTTTGATTTGAAAAGAGTTTCACATTTGTAAAATAATTTTAAAAGACCATCTTTATTTTCAAACATTTCACGTGCACAATCTAATGCTCAACAAAAATAAATGCACCCATTTTATTGCATGTATTATAATCGAAAGGGTCATTTGCATAATTATTGTTATGACCTTGTTCGTGCATCACATGCACCCAAATGAGATCATAACCCAAGGGCATTGAGCTATATTGATAGGGTTCATGTCCCTAATCTCTCTAGTACTAAGAGTGTTTGGGTGCCAAAATCTTTTTCATTTTAAAATCAAGATTTTAGTGATTTTCGTTTCTTATTTTGGAAAACGTATTTAAATTTTTTAAAGATATATATTGATCAAATTTTTACTCAAATGATTATTTATATTGATCAAACAATATTTTTAAATTTTTATTTTAATTTATTATTCATTTCATATTATGATTATTTGTTGGTTTTGACTTTGAGAGCATTGATTATGACAAATCCTTTGCACTAGTTGCAAGGATAGAGTCAAATTCTTATATGTAATACCATTTGATAGTCTTAAAGATTTTAAACTATTTCAAATGCATGTTAGAAATGCCTTTTAAAATGGTTTTTTATAAATAAAGAGGTTTATGTTTGAGCAACCCCCTAGACTTATTAATCTTTTTCTTCTGTATCATGTTTATCGGGTGCAAAAAAAATTATATGGGTTGAAACAACTTCCAAGAGCTTGGCATGATTGCTTATCTACTTTTCTTATCGAAAATGATTTGATTGATATTAATTTGTTTTATCCAAAGCATAATTCTTTTTGATCTTTGTGGATAAACACATAAATATTTTGATATTTTTTTATAGATAGGAAAGATGTGTCTATTATTTATTTTTATTGAGAATCTCTATTAGTAGACATCCTTACCTAACCTCTTTGCCATGAAATTTTTTTATAAGAAGTGATTTGATTCAATTTTTCTTAATCATTTTTTTACTCTCTTCAAAAAATAATGTTTTTTATGGATTAATTGATCAAACATGTTTTTAATGTTAATTATCATGATTTATATTTGATGATTTATAGATTTTTAGATTTATTGATTAAACATTTTATTTTTTGGAATATTTTTTTTTGTTTTTGACATATATTGTTCTCTGTTTATGTTTATGTTTTGAGACCTTTGTGATGATATATATAAATGTGTTCTCGTGGGTCTCTTTGAATATGAATTGAAATTAACTTTTTTCTCTCATATTCATATCTCATATAATCAATGCCTAATTATTTTTGAGATATGTCATAAGGCATTTTGATAGGGGGAGCATTTTTCCCTATATTTGTTTTATACTCACTCATGCTTATTTGTAGGGGGAGCTTAACGCTCTCTTTCACTCTTATTATTTTCCCTATTTTGATGTTGACAAAAGGGGAGAAACATGTATATTGTGAGTATATTTTGTTTATTGCTTTCTATTGTTTTTATGTATAAGGAATATAAATTGTATAATCAATTACTATCATGCATATTTTATATACTCTTTGTGTAGATTGTTTGTCATCATCAAAAAGAGGGAGATTGTTAGGTTTTATGTTTATCAACCTACTATCTAATCTAGTTTTGACGAATAACAAATAATTCCTAACAACGTTTGTCGAGTGTTTATATTTTCTCATTAGGTATTCTACACAAAGATGCTCAGTTGGAGGTTGGATGGACTTGCTCCTACACGAAGCTTCATCCGTAACCAAGACGAACATATCGAAGGTCATCAACTTGGGTATATTAGTTTAGGATTTATATATTGCGCGTAAATACTTCAAGCTCAATTTTACACACACACATTCTTGGTTTTATCAAAATATAGGTATTTTTACAAAAATATTGTGTTATTGGCTTATGAACTAAATAACCCTAGTTCACATCTTTTATTAAGCCTATAAATCAATTCAAAAGATTTTAAAATTTGGTTTAAGTCATTATATCAAAATCAAGTGTTTAAACGAGCATGTATTTGTGAGATTTTGCAAAATGAAGAGTTTTCACAAATGGGAAATACAAATTGAGAAATTCTTTTTCTAACATATTCATTTTCATGTTTATAAACATTTTCCTAATTTTTACAATTTTTAAAATTTATTTGCTATTTTTTAAAGGGTTCAAAGTTAAAATTTATTACTCTGTGCACATTATCAGTCGACTGATGAAAGTGGCTAGAAAAGCAGAAAGTTTTTGCTCAATCGATTGATGAACCATCAGTCGACCGATGCAGGTTATCAGTCAACTGATGAGTTCATCAATCGACTGATGACGGATGGGCGGCCTGTAACGATCAGCTCATCAATCGACTGATGAACAGTATCAGTCAATTGATGGTACTGTAACGGCTAGTTTTTCAGCTTCCTGATTTTTCGGGTTTTTTATCTTTTTGCTTGGATTTTCTTGGATTTTAGGCTTTGCTTTGTGAACCTATATATACCCCTTACCCTCAAACTTCTGGATGAATTAAGAAAAACAAAACTCAAGTTTTGAGCAAGTTTGTTTAAGTGTTTTAAGTTTGTTTTTAAGTGTGTTTATGTGAAGAAGTTTTCACAAGAGGAGAAGAATATTTCTTTAGTGTTTGGGCTTCAATTTCATTCTCTCTCACTCTTGTTTTCAGAGAAGTTTTACTAAACTTGATTTCTAGCTTTATATATATTTGTTGTTGATTAACACTTTAATAAGCTAGATTTTATATTGAGTTTAGTTTTATTATTACTCGTTGAATGTACACACAATCCTTGAGCTTTTAGTATTTTCACATTAAGCATAATTTGGGTTGTGATGAGTGATTCCTTGAGTGTAAGCTTAATTATGTTCTCATCTTGTTTAGAGAACAAACAATTTGTATTTACGTTTTCATTGTGAGATCAAATTGTAATACACAAAGACACCGAGAGGAGTGGTTGGGAGACGTGGTCGATTCCAAGAGGAGTGGTATTGGTTGTAAAGCTTATGGAGAAGTTGTAAATCCGAGCACTTAAGGAAGGTGACATGGGCTAGGCCAACACTTGTTTGTGGGAAAATTTGTAAGAAAAAAATGAAAGAATTGAATTTGATTTATTCTTTCTAACTGCTTAGAAAAAGAATATTTACAACCCTCTTAATCTCGTTTACAATTTGAATTTCCTAATTACAAAAGAGAAGAAGATTAACGGAGATCCTCCTCTTTGTTTAAGTCTGGGTTCTTCACGGTAGTGATAAGATGCCTCCCTCGAATGCTCACATCGAGTTTGCTTCTTGTTGACGATCCGAACATCTTGAACTCTTGGAACATGGTTGAATCCTCTTGATTAATTTTGAGGATAACTTGTGTGGCAAGTTTAAAACTCTAAACGAGTTGATAACTCAGAGCAAGTTTAAACTCTTGAAAAAGAATTGATTTGAACCAAAAATCGGTTAATAAACAAAGGATGAAAGCTCCCTGTTGTTGAACGTCACTAAAGGATGAATGTCGATCTGCCCCTTTGCAATTTTATTCCAGAAGCCGCTCAATGGTCTTCTATCTTGATCTACCCAAAAAATATCCCGAACTCTTCTAAGTTTTGAGGTATTTATAGTGGATTTAGGGGTGTAACCGTCCCCCTAAAATCTCTCCTTAATGAGGGTTTAATGGGGTGTAACCGTCCCTCATAAATCTCTTCATGATAGGGTGGTGATCCCCTCAAATTATGGGGAAAACGGTTTCTAGAATCGTTCAACTCGTGTTTGAACGAGTCAAATGTCAAAACTGGCGTTCTAGGCCTGAACTCTGTGTTTTAGAACTGAAACGCAGAGTTGGGCATGTTTAAGGCCGAAAACGCCGTGTTCGCACAGCGTTGTGTACTCTAAAACATAGAGTTGGGCTCTGCATGAACTCCGCATTTTAGACCTGGGATGCAGAGTTGGGCTCTGCATAAACTTCGCGTTTTGGACCTGGGACGTAGAGTTAGGCTCTACATGAACTTCGTATTTTGGACCTGGGACGCAGAGTTGGGCTCTGTATGAACTCCACATTTTGGACATGGGACGCAGAGTTGGGCTCTGCATGAACTCCATGTTTTGAACCTAGGACGTAGAGTTGGACTCTACATAAACTCCGTGTTTAGGACCTGGGACACAAAGTTGGGCTCTGCATGAACTCTATGTTTTGAGTCCACGAACTTTGTGTTTTGACTCTGGGATGCAGAGACGAGCTCTTCGTTTTGAATCTGGGACGCAGAGGTGAGCTTCGCATCTGGATTTGAAGAGACCATGAATTTGTAGTCTCTTTTGCTAGAGCATTGCCAAAGACCACCATCTTGTAATCTTCATCTTGGCTCTTTGAAAATATGAGAGTCATCAGATTGTAACTCCCGATGTTGATTGTGAAGGTTGTTGATTAGAGCTTTTATCGGTTGTTGTGAAGGTCATCAGATTGTAACCTTCATCGATCTTTGTTAAAGTCTTTAAATTGTAGCCTTCTGGAAGCCGTCAAATTGTAACTTCCATCATTGGTGTTTGATGGGGATCAGCTATCTACATTAATTTTTAGACAACCTACAGAACCGGCTCTAATGTTTTTCAAAAGTTCGCGGTTGACTGGGATGAATTTTCAAAATACTTTGAATCTCAACTCTGATCTTGGAGATGTTGATTCCTTGTCATAAAGGAGACATTCTATGCACTTGCTTCGAAGGCATCTTGATTGAAGGGATTTGTCATGCAGGACCCGTATGAATGTATAAGTCATAATCCTGCTTCTGGAATGCGGGGGTGGACCCCTGTGTTTTAAACTTGAGACACGGGTCTCACCATTACGTTCTAAATTTAGAAACCAGGTGTGACCTCAGTGTTGTGGTTTTTGCAATGGGGGTCTGACCTCAGCGTTTTGACTTGAGACGTGGAGGTGGCTTTCATGCATTTTTG
>NC_033794.1:38157186-38198896 GCF_001876935.1 Asparagus officinalis
AAGCTCGGGGCATTACATGCTTTCCCGGGGAGATTAAGACGACTCCAACTCCAGAGGAAATTGCTGGTGCGATGTAGTGTTAACCTCGTGGGTTTTATCTGGCAGGTCATCATATACTTCTGCTGTATCTGTGGTCGGGTTTGCCACCAAAAGATCACAAATCGCCTGTCCTTTTATCGACTTCTGCTGCTTAAAGTGCAAATCGTATTGGGACAAGAGAAGGGCCCACTTCGCTAGCCGCCAATTCATAGAGGCCGGTTGCGTCATAAATACTCGCACGGGATTAACGTTGGAGATAACGTAAATTGTTTGTCCCACTAAGTAATGCCGCATCTTTTGCACCGCAAACACCAATGCAAGGCATTCTTTCTCAATCATCGGATATCGAGACTCAGCGCCTACCAAGGTCCGACTGAGGTAATAAACTGCCTGTTCGTGACCGTTATCATCGTCTTGCGCTAGTAAGGCACTTATTGAGTGGTTCATCGCCTTGAGATAAATCAAGAACGGTTTACCTGATTTTGGTGCAACGAGAACAGGAGGGTTCGCCAGATATGTTTTAATATCTTCGAATGCTTTTTGGCAGGCATCATCCCAGATAAATGATACCCCTTTCTTATTTAGCTTAGAGAACGGTTGGCACTTCCCAGAAAGATTTGAGATGAATCGTCGGATATAAGCTAAACGCCCTTGCAATCCTCTGAGTTCTCTCAGATTCCTCGGGGGTTGCAATTCATGTATCACCTTCACCTTATCGGGATCGATATGTATACCCCTAGTGGTGACGACGAACCCAAGGAATTTTCCGCTGGACATTCCAAGGAATGATTTAGTGGGGTTCATCTTCAATTGATGACTCCTCATGAGATCGAACATCGTCTTCAAATCCTTGATGTGATCTTCCTTGTTGCGGCTTTTCACAACCAAATCATCAACGTAGCATTCGACTGTTTTCCTGAGATGTTCTTGGAAAATCTTAGTCATCGCTCGCTGGTATGTGGCACCGGCATTCTTCAGACCGAAAGGCATCACCGTATAGCAGAAGACGCCGAGGGGTGTTCTAAACGCCGTATGCTTCTCATCCTCTGGATGCATCTTGATCTGGTTATATGTGTGAAATCGTACCCCTGCTTTTCCATGAGCTTGCGCGCTTCCGGACTATATTTAGATAAATGCCGACCAGGTTTGTCATCATCTTCGTCTTCACTTAGGAAATGATCTGGTAATGGAGAGCTTTTTCCTTTACCATAAATTACTTCTTTTGTATCTCCTACCTTGTTTGGGATGATCATGGTTGTTCCAAAAGAATGTTGGAGGCGTTCCTTCGTTACATAAGACGATCGAAGTGGCATATACAACTCAGGATTATCATACAGCTCTTTTATCACATCATCAAGAGACAAGGAGTACTCTAAATCATCTTTTATTGCAATATCGGCAAGTTGCCAGTTACAACCTCCATCTGACGATTGTTCATCGTCAAGATTGATTACAAAGGGTACAATGTCATTTAAAACAAAACCACCATCGTAATCGAATCCGGCTTCAGAATCAGCTTCTTCTCCGCTGTCTGTGCCCTGGGCCGATGGTTCAGTATCGGATTCGTTACCATAAAGGAGAGAATCGGTGAAATAATTCTCATACCCCTTGAATGGTTGCTTATCCGCGACCACCGTCCTAACCTCATTGTCAGTGTCGACATACTTCAAACACTGATGGAGAGTAGAGGGAATTATCACATTACTATGGATCCAAGGTCGACCCAATAGCAAATTATAGGATGTCTCAGCATCTATTACGTAACACGTGACCTCCGTCTTCAGATCGCCCATTTGGCATTTTATCCGGATCTTCCCCAAAGGCCTTGACCCGCTGGTATTAAATCCGTAAATGACTGTGCCTGTAGACGCCAATTTGCTGAATGGAATGCCAAGACTATGCATTAGGCGAAGCGGCATAATGCTCACAGCGGAACCCGGATCTACTTGGATTCGGTTGACCTCGCTGGAACCAATGTACCCGACAAAATACAATGGCCGATCATGGTTTGAATTCTTCGTCTGCATGTCTTCTTTGGTGAAGGTGATGCAGGGAATGTTCTTAGCTGCCACATTGCACTGTTGAGCTAACAGTTCTAGTTCCTCAGGCGCCGGTTTGATCCGAGTGAGGAATGCTTCTGAATCGGCCAAGGCTTCTTGCAATGCTTCTCTAGTTTCTTTAGCCAGCCGCAACAATTCATATAGCGTTATCCGCGCTGGAATATTGGCTAGCTGAGCCATGATGTCAAAGGCACGTGGAGTTTTCGAACTCTCCGGTTTGTCTTTTCCAATCGGGCGACTGAAACGAGACTGCTTCGGATTCTGAACCTCCTCGGGCCTCTTTTCTTTATGTTTATCTACCGGCTGTCGTAGAGCTTCTTTACCCGGTGTGGGACTTGCAATCACCCCCATCTCCGTGAGAGTTTTGGCTGGTCCCCGCTTGTTCACCCCCTGCTCACTAGGTGGCGGATAATTGTACTGTGAGAGTTTTGGCTGGTCCCCGTTTGTTCACCCCCTGCTCACTAGGTGGCGGATAATTGTAGTGATACTCATTTCCGCTCCGTGTCGCAAAAGCTTCTTGTTCTTCTTCAGAGAGCGGGAAAGTGGGGATTCTTTCGTCATCTTCCCCTGGGATAGCAGAGACTCCATAACAAGATTTCCCTTTTCCTTTAGACTTCCTCCTGGATGACGAACCGGCCCATTGTTCATCTCCAGTCAGATCTGGATGAACCCAAAGGATTTCGCCATTTGGGGTTGTGTGCGGCACAAGTCCCTTTTGGCGCTGTCCGTGCGGGTCGTCATTCACCGTCTTCATCCCGACTTTGGTGACGCGTTTTGGCTCGAACCAAGTTGTAGGCACCGACCCAAAACTGATTGACACTGCGTTGGCCCCCACATTCTTGGCTGGTTTCGGGGTTATGACTCCTACGTCGATTAACGCCTGGATCTTGTCCTTGAGGTGGTAGCATGATCTCGTAGGGTGGTGGACCGCTCTGTGGTACGCGCAGTACTTTGGATCCGTCACTTTGCTGGCCCCTTCTTGATCCACGATCGCCGGCAACTGGATCTTGTTGTTCTCCAACAGGTATTTGAAGATGCCGGGAACTTCATCATCCTTGAAGGAGTACACTTTAGGAAACCTCGGCTCCGCAGATTTCTGCTTCTGAGGCCGTTGTTGCCATTGTCCTCGAGATTGTTGGGGTGCTTGTTGCTGTGGCTGCTGTTGCTGTGGTTGCAATTGAAAGGTTTGATTAGCATCAACTGCATTAGCTTGTGCCTTACCTTTCCCCCGTGGGACGAAGTTTTGCTTTGGAACACTCGTCGCCGGTTGGCCTCTTTCCGCCTTCTTCCTCTTGAGGAATCGCTCAGCTTGCTCTCCCCGGACTTTCAAGTCCTTCCATGTATTGGATGGTGCTGTCCCCATTGCTTCTAGCACGTCCAACGCGAGGTTGTTGTGGCAGGTCTGGAGGATGAATTCCTCGGTGATCGGGTCCCGGCAATTCATCGCCTTGTTCCGGAACCTTTTGACGAAGGTGTCGACTAACTCCCCGTCTTTTTGCTTCTCATCGAGCAGCGATCCGATAGATATCTCGGTGTCGTCGTCGAAGAAGTTGGCCAGGAACTTGGTCTCCATGTCATCCCAGCTGTTTACGCTGCCTGGCTTGAGGCGGCGATACCAATCGAAGGCGGCTCCGCGAAGAGTGCCGACGAATGACCGCACCATCAGAGGCTCATTACCAGAGATCACCCCCAAATGCGATTTGAAGTAAATCAAATGCTGGGTAGGTGAACCCATCCCATTAAACGGCGTGAAGTTAATTAGATTAAACTTCGCCGGATATGGGATCGATTCCCATTCTCTTGGGTATGGGCAAGGAATGCCTGTTTTCTTCGTCTCTTGAGCGGAAATTAGTGTGTTGATTTTGCTCTCGAGGTTCTTGATCTTCAGGTTTTCGCCGGTTTCTTCGCCAGCATTCTCATTACCACCCCCTGCGTTGACGGGAGGATCATTGGTGTTACGAGCATTTGTATCCTCATCTTCCACATTAATCGGGTTACGATGATTCTGCTCGCCTTGTTGGTTCGCCAATGCTTGGATCTGTTGGTCATGCATTTCTCTCATCTGCTGCATGGCCATCTCCATCTCAAATTTGAAACTTTCTTTCTGCTTAGCCAAAGCGTCTTCAAGCATCTTGGCCATCTGCTCCGCACCCGGATGACGAACCGGCCCATTGTTCATCTCCAATCAGATCTGGATGAACCCAAAGGATTTCGCCATTTGGGGTTGTGTGCGGCACAAGTCCCTTTTGGCGCTGTCCGTGCGGGTCGTCATTCACCGTCTTCATCCCGACTTTGGTGACGCGTTTTGGCTCGAACCAAGTTGTAGGCACCGACCCAAAACTGATTGACACTGCGTTGGCCCCCACATTCTTGGCTGGTTTCGGGGTTATGACCCCTACATCGATTAACGCCTGGATCTTGTCCTTGAGGTGGTAGCATAATCTCGTAGGGTGGTGGACCGCTCTGTGGTACGCGCAGTACTTTGGATCCGTCACTTTGCTGGCCCCTTCTTGATCCACGATCGCCGGCAACTGGATCTTGTTGTTCTCCAACAGGTATTTGAAGATGCCGGGAACTTCATCATCCTTGAAGGAGTACACTTTAGGAAACCTCGGCTCCGCAGATTTCTGCTTCTGAGGCCGTTGTTGCCATTGTCCTCGAGATTGTTGGGGTGCTTGTTGCTGAGGTTGCAATTGAAAGGTTTGATTAGCATCAACTGCATTAGCATGTGCCTTACCTTTCCCCCGTGGGGCGAAGTTTTGCTTTGGAGCACTTGTCGCCGGTTGGCCTCATTCCGCCTTCTTCCTCTTGAGGAATCGCTCAGCTTGCTCTCCCCGAACTTTCAAGTCCTTCCATGTCTTGGATGGTGCTGTCACCATTGCTTCCAGCACGTCCAACGCGAGGTTGTTATGGCAGGTCTGGAGGATGAATTCCTCGGTGATCGGGTCCCGGCAATTCATCGCCTTGTTCCGGAACCTTTTGACGAAGGTGTCGACTAACTCTCCGTCTTTCTGCTTCTCATCGAGCAACGATCCGATAGATATCTCGGTGTCGTCGTCGAAGAAGTTGGCCAGGAACTTGGTCTCCATGTCATCCCAGCTGTTTACGCTGCCTGGCTTGAGGCGGCGATACCAATCGAAGGCGGCTCCGCGAAGAGTGCCGACGAATGACCGCACCATCAGAGGCTCATTACCAGAGATCACCCCCAAGTGCGATTTGAAGTAAATCAAATGCTGGGTAGGTGAACCCATCCCATTAAACGGCGTGAAGTTAATTAGATTAAACTTCGCCGGATATGGGATCGATTCCCATTCTCTTGGGTATGGGCAAGGAATGCCTGTTTTCTTCGTCTCTTGAGCGGAAATTAGTGTGTTGATTTTGCTCTCGAGGTTCTTGATCTTCAGACTTTCGCCTGTGTCTTCATTGGCATTCTTATTACCACCCCCTGCATTGACAGGATGATCATTGGTATTCTGAGCATTTGTATCCTCATCTTCCAGATTAACCGGGTTACGATGATTCTGCTCGCCTTGTTGGTTCGCCAATGCTTGGATTTGTTGGTCATGCATTTCTCTCATCTGCTACATGGCCATCTCCATCTCAAACTTGAAACTTTCTTTCTGCTTAGCCAAAGCGTCTTCAAGCATCTTGGCCATCTGCTCCGCACTTATCATAAGTGCCTCGCGGGGTTGTCCCTCGCTGGATACCGTATTATCTGATGCAACCGCGGAGCCGGCATCAGATTCTTCATCTTCTGAAGGGCGTCTTGTCCGAATCCTACCATAAGTTGCTCGCTCTATGGTTCCGGACTGCAGACGGGTTCTAGGTCGGGAAGCTTTCAGAATCGACTCGAAATCTTCTCGTGCCGATGTCCCTTTGCTCGTCATGTTGGTGGTGACCCTCGGAAATTCTCCGTCTTCAATCACCCTTCTTCTTCGTTGGAAGCGCCTAGGCCTTGGTTTTGGCGTTTCCGCATTGAGTCTTTCAAAAACTGAAACTCTTTCGGGGACCGCCTTAATGCAATTGCATTCCGACAATACCGCCCGAATGAGTTTGGAACAGGGACATTGAATTTCCCGTTCTCGGGGACTCCTCTTCCTGGTTCTATTCGTACCCCCAGCACGATAGTACAACTCGTCATTTTGACAGTCAGAGTAACCTATCGTGTGTGGGCACGCCTTCTCAGGTACAACACAATCACTATCAGATGATAATGTTTCCATCTGAGGTTGGATCGCCTTCTTTGGGCTTTCAAAGGTTACACGCCTAGAAACGTGCCTTCGTGGGCGCGAGTCTTCAGCGTGCTCTTGGACTTCGATGCGCAAGTTAGTGCGCGCAGCTGCCTTGAGTTCTTTGTTATGTTGGCGGTGATGGCGACCCCCAGCATTTTGAGTCGTTCTGGGCTTCTTCATCGGGCCCAAACGCTCGTGAACTGGAGCTTTGCCTCTCTCATCCGGACTTAGACCGAACTGGACCGAGGCGCTCCAAAATTGATTTCTTCTTGCGGGATGACTCTGCATGATCTCCCGGAGAAGTTATTGGGATTGACGGCGACTTTGGTTGACTCGCCGGAGTTTGACCTTCCTTAGAAGGCTGCACTGGTTGCTTTTTGGCCTGAGTCGCCACTTCAGACTTAGGCTTCCAGACTTGGCGGGTTGGTGGTGGCTTCTTCGCCTCCTCCTTTTGCAGTCTTCTACGGGCTTCCTGAGCTTGAGCCCGTGCCTGCGCTGACATCGCGCGGCGCTTGCGAATACGCTCTTCAAGTGTCGAACGGTTCCATTTGACGCGGATCCATTCGTTCTTTGGCGGCTTGGAAGAGTCGCCGTTCATTGGCGGTTGAGGCTGTTTGCCTCTTCCATTCTTCAGATCCGCGTTGTAGCGGAATCCATCCGTAGACTCCATCGCCTTAGCGAGTTGCCGCGCAAGGCGTTGACGACGCCTCTGGCGGGCTCTCTTTGAGAGAGTCACAACGCCCTGAACAGTGGAGGCGTTGGCGGGAGTTGGGTTGACCTGATTGGAGGTCGGTGGAACTTCATCTGACGCGACTTTGGCGTCAGCTGGGTTGAGAGCTTCGTTTGTTTTCCGAGCAGCTTCAAACCAACGAACTTTTCTCCCGGAGGAGAACTTCTTGGACTTGCAGGGGGGAGGTAGATCCGGACGAGGACACGTACTCCTCGAACTTGGCTTGGTCGAACTCGTACTCGACCTCCTCCACGACCGGGATTGCAATCCGCGGCTGCGACGCTCCGATCTCGTTGGCGAGATCGTCGGCTCCCACTGTGGTCGCCAGATTGTTCGCGTGGAAAACTGTTTTCTTTTTCATTGATATGATTGTCATCTTGGGTTACAAAGATCCGGTCTTTTATAGATCCAGTTACAACTAAATCAAAGAAAAAATAAAAATTACAACTTTCCTCTTGTGAACAAATCGCAAGCTCCTGTTTTGCGGTTGCTTGCTTGTGTGGGTTCTTTGCCAACGCCGGGGTTAATCCGTGGACCACCGCGCGATCTAGATCCGGTCGGATCTACACGATTATACGGGTATTATTCCACGAAGGGAATAATAGCCGGGAGGGATTAATCCACCAAGGGAATAATCGCTCAGATCTCGAGATCTAAGACCAAGCTTAGATCTGGAGTGTAGTCTCGTGTAGATCTCAGATCTGTTCTTTCTTCCTCTCGAGATCCTGCCTTTTCTGACGTGGATGGTCGCCGAGGATCAGATCCGAATGTGCAAGTCTTCTGGTCTTCAAAGCTCCGAGTTCACTCTTCAATCCGGCAGAGTTTCGGCTCTTGAAAGTTCGACCTCTGAAAATGAACATCTCTAGGCCTATTTATAGGCTCTCAGGACAGTGGCTGCAAAAAGGGAAATGTCGGCCACCTCTGGCACAGTGCCCGCAAAAAGAGAAATGTCGGCCACCGTCGGCCACTGTCGGCCACCTCTGGGTGGCCGACACTGTGCCGAGCCACCTATGGGTGTGGGTTTTCCGAGTTTTTGAGTTGTGTCCGTTTTCCGGTTTTGTCCGTGATTCGGTTGATTGAGACTCTGATTTGTTGATCTGATTTGGCAGTGAGTCGGATTCCTGATTTGGCAGTAAATCCGCTTCTGAGTTCGAGTCCGAAACTGATCTTGATTTGATCGTGATTCATCCGAGTCCGCTCTCGGTTGGATGACTCGTTGATTCCTCAACTCGTTAGCTTGATTCTGCACGCGTATGGGTGTATTCCGTCGCTTGCGTGCGATTCGTCGATCTCGTCGCCTCGTTGGTTCGTCAGTTTATGCCGAACTGTGCTAAGGGACCTATAAGCAATTTTATATGCCTACAGATACCCCCTCCAAAGTATTTCAGTCTCGTTCTTTTATAGGAGAGTCTGGAATACTTTGGATATGATTGTCCCCACCTTCAGTCGGTGTAACGGGACCTCGGAATGGCTTCTGTTCTTGACTCCTTCAATTCTCCAGGCTTTTCGGTGCTTTGTCGAAAGTCTGTAAGAGTTCCGGTGCTGCAGCTGCCCCTCGTCAGAGTTTCTTCCGATGCCACGCTCCACCGCGCCAGATCTGATTTGCGACGTCGACGTCGAATCGTTCGATGCAACCCGAGGCAAGATCCCTTTTTCTTGGACTCGTCGTTTTAATTTTTAGATATATTATGAATTAATTATATGCTTCGATTTGACTGTGATTTGATTATGTTATCATATGAATATTGTTATTATCAGTGTGAGCTTGTGGATGACTAATATTAATAATGATATTATGATAAGTAATTTAAAGGAATAATTATTCAGTTTAAAAGTGGTTATTTTAAGATGTTTTTAGAATTATTATGATGAGAAAAGAGATTATTTGGAAAAGGAGTTGGTTTTCAATAATTATTAAAATAGATAATTTAAAATAATTTATTTTAGAAAAATGGGTTATTTTAATTGTTAAACTATTTTGAGAAAAGATTATTTTAGAATAATTATTATGAATTAAAAGAATTTATTTCGGCAGTGAAATCATTTTTGGATAATTATATTAATTAAAAAGAATTTATTTAAGAACAGAATCATTTAGAAAAATTATAATAATTTAAAAGGAATTATTTTGGAAACAGAATCATTTTTTATAATTATGATGATTTGAAGGAATTTATTTACAAAAAGAACTATTTATTTTAGATTTTAAGTAATTTATGATTTTGTGTGCGTAGTTGTAGACTATGACATTTCATGTGCAAAACAATCATAGTTTTCGATTTTATTTTTAACCGTAGTCATATTGGATATTTTTAGCTGTGGATAATTTTTTATGAGTAGTTTGAGATTCGGATAACAAGGTATTGATGAAACCGGACTGTATGCTTGTTTTTACTGATTTGTGATTACATTTCATGTTTTGTGAATATTTTACTGTATTTAACATGTTTGCTTTTATTGTTCCTGGTTGTGTTGAGAACCCTTAGTAGTTTATGACTTAGTGGCCTCGTGCGTCATGAACAGACCTAGTGACATGTGTGAGTGTGTTGACTGAGTTTAGGTGATGAACCTGAATTTTAATGAGGATTATGGTTGACTTAGAAATACAAGAGATGTTGGGATGGGAAAGTCTCTGTTCATGTAATCAGATAAGGCTGTTGATATATCTTTCACACTCGCACCAGTGGATCGGTGTTACCACTGAGATTGGTGTATTGGATCAAAGTAGATTGGTGTCGCTACTTTGGTCCGTGAGTTTGATATTCACCTGAGTTTAGCTTGAGTCCGGACATGCTAAAAACCGATTACGTGTAGTCCTCTGACCGAGTTTGTGTAGCGGTATTAGATGCACATAGGGGATTTGTGAACAGTCAGTTATCCGATAATATGAGCGTTGACTCTGTGTGAGATGTGAACCAGTGACCTGTTATAGGATGGCTAGTTACATGACCTCGTCCCTTGGCTAGGTATGATTTCTTGTGAGATGTAGGCCAGTTTATTTCTTTTCATACATAGATCGGGGTTAATATTTAATCATCTTTAATTTGAGACATATGGTATATACATGAGGGTTTCCTTGTTTGGATTATTTCGCTCGACGTACTATGTCTTATACATGAGGGTTTCCTTGTTTGGATTATTTCGCTCGACGTACTATGTCTCTTGTTGTAGATTTTTAAGTATTAATTCTTCCTTGTTTGGATTATTTCGCTCGACGTACTATGTCTCTTGTTGTAGATTTTTAAGTATTAATTCCATTAATGCTCGTGAACAAATATTCGATGGGGGTTGTCGAGTTATTGGATCATCGAGATGTTGAATCGTCGAGAGGGGACCGCTTTCCTTCTTCGACTTTATGCCTAGTTCACAGAGCTCGGAGTGAGCGAATTACCTGCATACACAAGAATCGTAGGAGTTCTGGGCTAGTTTCCCACGTGGTACCTCCGACGATCAAGTCAGTTGGTGGATCTGGGTCCAGTCATCGGAGAATAGTGTTCACTTCTAATATATGACTAGAGAATTTTTGTAGGTGGTCAGAAAATCGAACCTCCTCTTGTGGTGAATAGCGTTTTTACTTATAGAGGACACCAGGGACAGGATCAGCATTTTGTGAGAGTGCGGTTCGTGATGATGGCGATGGATGGGCTAGAGGCTAAGTCATCCTTTGCCTGATACGTGTCGATTGGTATGTGATGGGAGGTCACTTCGGTGACATAGGGAATCAGCAGACGTCAAGGCCTGTCAGCGAGTGACGCGGAGTCACTTCTGTGTTATGGGGACCTTGAGGCCTACAGCGAGTGACGTGGAGTCACTTCTGTGTTATGGGGACCCAGTAGCCGTTGAGGCCTGTCGACGAGTGACGTGGAGTCACTCCTGTGATCATAAAAGGTCAAATAATACTGAGAAATAATGTTCTGAGTTGCCCTTAGGAAAAGTGTCGGTTGATCGATGGGTGATCATCTTTTGTTCGACTGAGTCCGCCCTTCGAGTCGTCTTGGAATGAAGTCGACTCGACAAAATCCGCTCTCAGGACAACATATTAGCGGGGAACAGGGAACACCCCATGACAAATTCCATCTAGTTGTATGACCCTGTTACTTGGATGATTATTCTGATCGCTTGCTGCATGATCGACTTGTTACTTGGTTGACTTTGTTGGATTTCCAGTTGCACGTTTCTTTGTCATTTCTGTTGTTGTATCGTTTTTTGCATTGGGTTTTCGTTTGTTCTTTTCTTTTGTGGGGTCTTACCGTGTGCCATGTACGCTGACGTACACCTGTTTTCTCTGGTGTACGTCAGACTTAGAGGAAAAACAGGTCCAGCTTGGAGATGTGCCAGAGCCAGGATATCCTCAGCGGGAGTGCCTTGCAGACGGAGCAGAAGAAGAAACCGTATCTTAGTTATTCCTTTCAGTTTATTTTTGTAGCACTTTCAATTCCTTTTGATCAGTGTATTTTGTATCTTTTCAGCATTCATTTATTCAGATATGTATAAGGGCATGTTTGACCCGAATATTATGTCTTGGATGATCTTCATTTGTGATATGTAATATTTTATTATGTGTTGTTCATTATGTTCTCGCTATCTATGATCAGAGACTTGTGACTTAGTATTGTATTTATTTCCTGACGCTTAGCGTATTAGATTGAGTAGAAAGGGTCTAGTACTTATTTCTCTTCAATCTAATACGTCGCAGGCTTGTTCACGTTCCGATTCCCCGGTATTTTGAGGAGCGGGACGTGGTAAGTCCAAGCATCAGAATTCAATGAAACTTTAGTTGGAAGTGTATAAGAACAATAGTTTAAACTTGTTTCACATCTTGATATGGCGGTAAATCTCTACCTTTATCGTGTTCCTAGGGATGCCATGAAAATCAGGGCAAAAACTATTTTGAATAAATCTGATAAGATTATCAGCCTCAAAAAATGGAAGCTCATTTATAATAACATATCTAGCTAATTCTTGTTTATCTACTTGTGGTTTACATCTAAATGTAGACTAAGTACCTCCATATGTGTGAATACATGCTTGAGTTTTTCTCTCTTGTTTATTATGCCATCTTGGATGCCTAAATAAAGTGCCACTTCTAAATTTTTTCCATATTTATATTTCTTTTGACATTTTCCACTCGTAGCTATCTAACCCTCTTTATCTAATGTAAACAAATCCCACACATTAGATGATTTCCTATCGTTAGGTAGTTTGGCATGAGGAGCTAGAGGACTCTTTACTTTGTCACTTCCAATTGGTGGAGAAACTACACTTTGGTCTACTTGTGATAGTGGTGTGTTCTCTATGTATGTATGTAGATTATTGTTTACTAAGCTCTAATTGTACTATTGTGAGATGTAGATGAAGAACTAGCATCCATGATAATTGAAGATAGAAGTTACCTTAGTTATTATAGAAAACTTTGAAAATAGAGTAACAAGAGCTTAGAATTGTAGACAAAGCTTAATCTTGCTTGAATCTTGATCTTTCTTATTGTACGTAGAAACTAGAGAACAGATAGCTTGGTTGGAATTAAAAAGGAAACTAATAATTAGATATTAGATTTACTTATGAACTAATAGCAGAAAAGACAGAGGAGGAAGACTTGTTGTGGGGAAGAAGCAAAGAACGGTATTTTAGGATTTTCAAAAGATTTGTTATGCAAAAAATAGATTTGCAAATTTACTACTTTCCCATAAAACACCCCCCAACAGCTCCACAATGGCCCGTTACAATCACGAAGTTAGCAGGCAAAAATTTCTTTCGCTACAATGTCTCCCCAACATGCAATTTTATGCCCACTGGGGAGAGGTGGCAGCAGGCAAAATCTCATCCGCTACGGCGCTACCGTTTGTTCCACGTTTAGAAGAAAAAAAGCCATTGTAAGAGTGAGAAGAACATGCAAATATACATATGACCACTAGGATTCTAGAAAACAAATTAGCGGGAGTTCAGCTCGATTACTAGGTTTAGTAATTAAACTAATTTGAATACTAGATAGCAATTAGTGAAGATATCCAAGTTTTGTTAGTAATGGTTGACCAAATCAACCAAAACCCCTGAGTCAAATGAAAAATAACTAGTTTCAGGCCCGTGCGATGCACGGATTTGTTTAATATACAAAAATTGATGTAGCAAGAGAATACAAAATAAAACAATAATAATATATAAGTAGTCAGAAATGATACAACCTAAGTTGCATATATGTTTGACTTACTATTAAACTGTAAAAAAGAATCAAAATATAATTTCCCTATTATCATAACAACTATTAAACTGTAAAAAAGAATCAAAATATAATTTCCCTATTATCATAACAAAATAGATAAAATGTCTCATGTCTATATGAGAATCAAAATATAATTTCCCTATTATCATAACAAAATAGATAAAATGTCTCATGTCTATATGATTAATGCTATAATATTTTGTTATACTAAATATTTTGCTATACCAAGTAATTAATATGCAGCATAAAGTTTAGTTCCAAACAAAATATTTAAAGCACATAGAGATACTTGTCAAGTATATATATCTATGAATCAAAACAATAATTATCAATATATTGATAAACACTATATCTATCATAATCATATCAAGTAGTTAGGGTTCTCAACGCAAAACCACCAAAAAAATATATAGTGCATACAAAAGTTTACTAAATAAAGTTTTAGACCAGAATACTAAATATAAGTTTCAAACATCATGAATCAGATAAAGATTTTTCAAAAAGGAGCTTGAACTCTTTGTAGAATATTCTAATTCTCTTTTTCAATTTTGATCTATTTTTTTGCTTTTTGTTGTTAGACATTCCCAGAGAAATCAAGTCTACTAAAACTGAATGCTCGACATCAGATTTTAAAAAATTTCTCTTGCAAGGAGTAATGTTATCCAAGGAACAAATTTTAACTTCATTGTCACAAGTGATCGATAGCGAGCCATGTGTTTTAGTATAACATAATAGTTAGCATGTTAATGAGGTGGCAAGAAAAGATTGTTGTACAATTAATGTGAAGAATCAAGAAATCAATAGTAAAGCGAAAAGAAATAGGCAATCCAAAGTGATAATGGTGAAAGTTGTAGCAACAAAACATACTACTCAAAAAGATATTAAAGAATTTGGTATTACATTTAGAAGGATTACTATGACAACCTATAATCAGAAATCTTCTCGGTGAATTCCAGTAATTAAGCTAGCTACTTCTCTCAATTAATCTATGGTTAAGTTTTTCATGATCAAGTAAATGCATGGTTCAATTAAGTATTTAAATTTTTTTAATTTGTACATCAAGGAGAAGGTGGTGGAAGTTTTTGATGCAAAGTGTCAAAAGTTAATTAGAAGCTTCACGGGATTGATAATGGGTCATTGACAAATAGAACACAAGCCAGAAATAATGTTAACTAAATAGAAGCTTCACGGGATTGATAATGGGTCATTGACAAATAGAACACAAGCCAGAAATAATGTTAACTAAACTTCAAGCTTTCATTTGTTTTGAAAACATTGACAAATAGAACACAAGCCAGAAATAATGTTAACTAAACTTCAAGCTTTCATTTGTTTTGAAAACATCTAAAACTCAAATGGTAAAAAAAAACTTGTATTATTAAAAGTCATTCTACTCATATTCTACACATTTTTAAAAAATCATAAATACCCATGCTTTAACAGAACCATAAATAAATTTCTTCAAGCATAAAGGATATAATTTAAGAAAAATACATACTTAGTTTGAGACATCTCCAACATTCGAAACAAAGAAAATTTGGAAATAATTTTCCATATAACCTAACAATCAAAATACAAAATTATACCTCTAATTCAATTGCAATTGAAAGAGAATAACATGTAAAATCATACATTTCAACCTGAACAATCGACTCTGACAACCTTCTGTAACATTGAATGAAAATAAAATAGTTAAAATTTCTGCTAGAATCCATGACCGGCTAAAATATTATGAAGCTTTTGGGAAAAAAAACATATCTTTCAATCTCTGGTAATGCGCACAAACCTCTGCAGCCTTCAGAGAAAATCTTCGTTGTAGATAGTGGAGGTGAGGATGAATAAGATGAAGCATTGAAGGCTTACCATATATAAACATCTTCTTCAAATTTAGTTTCAAGAAGCGATGCTTGGATTCTCAAGAATAATAATGATCGCAGAAAATTTTTTTGAAGAGGGAGAAGAGAACGGTGTGGGAAATGGAATAAAGCAGATAATGAAGCGATAATTTAGGATTGAGGGCAAAAAAGAGGCTTAGATTGAGGGATTGGGTGCGCAGTAGGGCTTTGATATAGCACAAGTATTGAGATTTCGAAAAAGAGGCTTGTCATGTGGCGTTTTCAAGGGGAAGAGATGACATGTGGTATTTTCATAAGAGTAATACCAGGTAGCTGTAAATACAATTATCAAATAACTCTAAAAAAGTCCAGAGATAAAAGCAAAAATAACCCTCCACCAAAACATTTCTCGTGTACATCTTCAGATGTGAAATTCTATTTACATTGAGCACTATATTTTACCTAACATGTTCAAAATGAAAATAAAAATCTTCATATCCAACTTGCTAAGAGAGATTTCGTAGTCAATAATTAGACCCCTATTATTGCTTGTTCTCACAAAACAAATGAGCTAATTTCATTGACACAACTCTTCTTCTGCACAAACACATTTAGCTCATCATAAACATATCGTGTTCACTATACTGTTTGAAGAAACAAAATAACACAAAAAATATAATGAACACCCATAGTAGTACAAAAAACTAAAATTCCAATTAAAGAAAAATAATATGCTTAACATTAAAAAATCCCTAAATTTTTGCATAAACTAACATGCAAGTTCTCTTTATTATAGTTGCCATGCAATTGAACATTTAAAACACTAAAATTTTGCATCAACAATAAGCTATGGATTGATAGGAGAAACTTACTTTTGGCAAAGCTTGAATTTCTTGCACTGATTGCAAACTAACCCAATATGTCCTACACTCCATTTATAGACAATAAATCCGCTAAAGAGTCAGAGATAGTTGAAAACAAAAGTCACTTTTCCATAATGAATATTTAGTAAATTTGAAGAATATATCTAAGTGAAGGGAACCTAGGTATTCCAGACAAAATCCGATCCTACGAAAAATAACCAAATAATAAGAAATAGTTAGGACAAATAAATATTAATAAATGCACATCTTTCTCATAAAGAGTCAAATACAGTTGAAAGCAAAAGCAACTTTCTAATGTGAAGACAATGCGAAAGCAAAGCAAAATATAGAAATATCGTATCCGAAGGAATTAGCCATATACCTAAAACCTATAAAACTATTAACAACATAAATCTCATAGAAAATCTGTAAAACAAATCTGTAAATTTATATGTACAATTTTTTTAATAAAATAAGTTTCTACGGAATCTGCTTTATCTAATTTGTATCAAACTACATAAATATGTACCATGAATAGTTTATATAATGACTAATCAGAAGAATAATAAAGGTCATAAAGTATCTAATTAACAAATAATTACAGGAACCTTAGTGGTTAGTATTCAGGATAACTTAATTTTCATAATTGATTGTCATTGAGACATCCCCTTTTAGTTCCATCAAATTGCTTCACAGATTTCACCTTCTCAAAAAATGTAGACAACAAACACAATATTTTTATGTCTGACGACATGCATCTTAGTTCTTAATGTTTCTATGACGAAAAGACCGGAACAAATCAATCAAGAAAAATCAAATTGGATTTCCTAGAGACAAAAAAAAGCAAAATGTATTTAAGATGTTGCCTGACTTTCCTTTGTGAGTCCGCGAAGGTGTTGCTCGGATAAGGGGAGAGTTTCAGTTGTACTTGACTGGGAGAGTTTCGGTTGTATTTGAGAGAGCTACGTTCAAGTTTTGAGAGGGGGTCTGGAATTTGAAAGAGGTTGAGGATGAGAGGGATCTAGTCCAAAAGGATGCTCTGAGAATTTTCTTCCTATTCACTTTTTTTGAGAAAATTTGAATTTGTAGAGGAATTCCAAGAGTCAACTGAATTATTAGGGAATTGGAAGCATTTATTGCTCCATTTATTATTATGTAAATAGAAATTCAAAAAGTCAGGATGTAAGTCTTTTTGTTAGGAAAGATCTGTTGTTTTATTAGTTTAGTATTTAGTATTATTAATAGACATAGGTAGACTGATATTTTTTATTTTTTTATTTAAAAATGATTAAAAAAAGAGGAAATTGTCAAGTGGCGTTTTCAAGGAAAAGAGATTTTAGATATAGAATATAGATAGAACTAGTAGCCAATTAACTGAGAATAAATTGGCCCTTAATGTGATATTATTTAGGGTTATTAATGGTCATTATACTAATTAATGTGTGAATTAATTTGGTTTACTTTGAGGCTGATTTGGGATAGATGTGATTGGGAGAAGAAAGCCTCTATAAATAGTGTGGTTCTTTGTAAATAGAATGCACAAAAAATAAGAAATAATCCCTCTCATAGGAGCCCCAAAAACAATCCCAATCTCTTTTTTCTCCTCTAAAATATTACACTGGCTTTAGAGCAATCTCGTAATCTAATCCCAAACCATAGAGCTAGCCTACTCAAAATTTTCTCCTCCACTAGCATTCTCTCGATTCTGTGTTAGTGTAATGTTGAAAAGCTATTCATGCTTTCAAACTCTATCCCAATATGTTTTTAGGGGTTTTCCCCCCTAAAAATAACTTTTAAAATATGGTGGCTTTATGTTTCAATTAGTATATGAACCACCTTAAAATAACAAATAACAAATTAGTTTCCATCAACCATGAAAGTTCAGTTTTAGGGGAAAAATAACTAAAATGCCATAATACCCTCACTTAAAATCTTAATTTTCTTCTCCCCCCTTAAAATTCATATCACTCTGCTTCACTCCTCAGTCATCAATGGTCGGCAATGGATGCTCCTCCTCCACCTGCCCTCTCTCCTTCACATTCCACATCTTTGCCTTCGTCATCTTCACTCTCCACTTCCTTGCCTCTTTCTCTCATCCTCTCCTCTCACTTCTCCTCTTTGACCCTGACTGACTCCTCCACCCATAACGAAGACATTCCATCATCATTATCGTCATCGTCTTTCTTCACCGGAGCTTGACATCGACAGAGCCTCCTCTCACTAAGCTCCTCTGATCCCCTCTGTACCCGCCTCCTCTACCGACGCTGCCACCCCTCAACCACCTCACTCTCATCCATGCCTACTCCTCCCTTGCTCACCACTCAAAGCTCTCCTCCTCTCAATCTCTCTCTACTTTTCAAGACCTCTCCTCCTTATTATCTAAGCTCGCTTCCAAGATCTCAACATCGCCGGAGCACAAACTTTAAGTGGGAAGAACAAAATTAACATTTTTAGTAAGGGCATTTATGGTATTTCGGATATTTTTGCCCAAAACTAGGGTTTAGTAGTTGATTGAAACCAATTTATTATTTTAAGGTGGTTCCTATATTAATTCAAACATAAAAGTGGTTCCTAGAAAGACACCCTATTATAAAAGTGTTTTTATGAAAAAACCCATGTTTTTATTTTAAAATAGGTTTCTTCTCAAATGGCCTGTGTGATCTTAAGTTTCTCGAATCAAAATTTTTAAATTTTTTTTTTGATCTAAAGAGAGCCATGAGTCTGTGACCTACTCTCTTATTTCTTTCTTATTCATTTTGCAAAAGCCCTTCTCCAGGAATGCTTTTTTCAAATAAGACCTAATATGTTCTATAATATTTCAGCTACAAGCTTCCAGCAAGGGCATTTTTGACCACCGATCTCAACTTGATTTGGTGTTGTTTCTCTAGATCAGAATAGAGATCGTTGTTTTCAACTTCAACCTTGCTACTACCTCTGATCAGAGATGGTGTCACAACTTTGATACTACTTAGTGACGATCTTGTTTGAATCAGAGATTCTTTTCTCAACTCAGATTAATCAAGTTCCTTTATTTTAATTTTTTGTTATATAGATATCTAGTGCATCTTATTTCTTAGTACTATGAGTAGTATACATATCTAAAACCTTTTCAAATTGGAACTTTAGGTTTATTTCTCTACCGGATAGCTAGTAAACTTATCTTATCAAAACTAGAAAAACTTGACAAATTTATTGGCGATAATTATAACACGTGGCATAGAAAAAATAGGATGTCATTAATCATGATAATATCGATGATGTAATCAAAACCACTGCTCTATCCCTTACTAATAAATCTACACTTAAAGAAAAAAAAGGGTTACTGCAGTAGAAGTCAAAAGATAAAAGGCGAAAAGCCTAATGCTCATGTTTATGAAAGATAATTTCATCAAAGTTTTTGTGGAAAGCTACTAAAGAAAATATGATACTGCCTTTGAAGTTAACACTCATCTTCTCTTGCATAAATACAATTGTTATTGTACGCAAGATGGAGGCAATACCATAGATTATATTAATAAGATGATTTTCATGGCTAAGGACTTATCCACTGCTGGGATCAAAATCTTAGAAAAAATGCAAGTGATAACTATTTTGAATAGTCTTCCCCCTTTCCTTGCTATGGCTACCACCACGCTAAGAATGAATCTTGCCATTAAATTTATTACTGATCTTCCAATGCACCTAGAGATAGAACATGACTTAATAGCTAGTGGGAAGGAACCAGAACTGAACATAGTATAGTAAGAGATAAATTAATTCTGTCAGAGGCATAATGCTAGAAGCTATAGAAACCTAGCCCTAACAAGCCACAATTGTGAGGACCAAAATCGCAATAGTTCAAGAAGAATAAAGTACCCAAACTATAATTGTGGGAAGTTTGGGCATTTCAGGCTCACCTACACACAAGGTGAAAAGAAGGAGAATAAAGGAGGCTACAACTGGAACAAGGGGGAATGGGCAAAAGAGAATTCTTCAATGTGACAGAATGTAATGCTATGATAATCGATATCAACGGTTAGTGGATCAACTTAGGTGCAACAATGCATATCGCAAAGGAAAAGAACGGAGTCATAAAGTATACCGAGCTAAAGAAAAGTGAGTAGAGAATTTATATAGGAAACAATACCTATCTCGATGTAGAAAGTATTGGTTTATGTAGATTAGAACTTGGGGACAGTGTTCTCATCCTAAAAGATGTATTCTATATGTCAGGAATTCATCACAATCTGATTTTTGTTCCCACCTTGATGAAGAAAGAGATTAGAATTTAGGTTTTACAATAACAAGGTTTATATAGGTAAGAATAATAAAGTGTATGCTATGGGAAAATATATACTCGAGCATGAATTGTGTATCCTTTCAATAGTTTGTAATAATTCTGTTAATAAAAACTTTGATTTGAACTACTTGTCATGTTATATTTCTGAGTGTGAATTGTAGCATTCTAGATTAGGACATGCTAATATTTTAAAAATAAATCAGACTACCAGAATGAAATTATTGGCTAGACTATCTAATGTTTAGTTGTCACTATGTGAACAGTGTTTGATTGGTGAAATGACCAGAAAATCTCTTATGGATGGACAAAGAGATAGTGAACTTTTAGTGTTGATCCACTTGGATATATGTCATTTCCCGAATATTAAAACTCATGGTAGTAAAGAATATTTTATTACGTACATAGATAATTATTCCAAATTTACACATATTTATCTTATCTAGAAAATTAGAAGTTGTTGAATGCTTTAAGAGGTATAAGATAGAAGTTGAAACCACCTTGGAAGGAATATCAAAATAGTGAGAACTGTTAGAGATGGAGAATATAACTCTAAATTTTTTAAGAGTTATTGTATTCATTATATGGTTAAAAGACATCAACAATGTGTTAGACCCTATGGAGGGGGGTGATTAGGGTCTTATGCTAATCTAATTCGAATTTATACCAATTAAAACTAATTAACAAGTTATCCTAGCAAGTATAAAATATAACAAGATATGTGAGCTAGGATAAGTGATATACACAAGGATAAACAAAATAAACAAGATAGTGGATGATATAAATAATGAGCAATGGACAATGGCCAAGGATAAACAAAATAAACAAGATAGTGGATGATATAAATAATGAGCAATGGACAATGGCGACAAGAAGCATAAACATAAGAGTAAGTGCGCCAAAGCAAACTCAAACACACGATATGATCACAAACTTCGGACCTTCCGTCCTACGTCTCCGCTCCCCACTCCCGGGGAGAAATCCACTAACACAACTGAGTTTTCTACGCTAACCCAAAAAATGTTTACACCACACAATATCGGTTTTCAACGCTCACCGGTCAACGATCACAATCTCACAATGTAACTACACTCCACACCCTCTAAGTGTTGGTTTCTCCGTGTCCTTCCTCAAGTGCTCGGATACAATCTATCCCTAGGTTCGTCAACCAACGCCACTCCTCTTGGAAGCAACCCCATCTCTCACCATACACTCCTCTCGGTGTACTAGTGTAATACAAAGTGAATCTCACAAATATGCACGATACAAAGAGATTGTTCTCTACAATGAATGAGAACAAAATATATGCTCACTCTATAGGTTACACAATCCCACAACCCAATTATACTATGAATGTAAATATAATAAGCTCAATGGCTGTGTGTGTGTGTAAGCAAAGAGAAATAAATCAAAACTAAACTCAATATAATTCTAGCTTAGTAACAATGATAATCAAATATATATAAAAGAGCTAGAAATAGAGTTTAGAAAACTTCTCAATAGATCAAGAGATCGAGGGAGTATAGTTGGATGCTCAAACACCAATAGACGATCTCCTTAAGCTCTTGTGAAATAGATTTCACAAACTCAAACTCTCAAATGCTTAAAAGCTTCTTAAACACTCTTTTAAACAAAAACAATAAACCCTTGTTAAAATCTTTTAAAACATCCTCATTTTTTCTTAATGAAAGATGAGAGCAATAGGGTATTTATAGCCTCCCAAAACCTCAGCCAAAAACCCAACAGAAATGACCAAAAAGCCCAAGGAAAATAGCTCAAGAAAACCTGATTGACAGATCGACGGTCGACCGTGGAAAACGCGCGGTCGACCACGAGCAGCAAAAAGGCAAGGGTTGGGCTCTGGACAACAGACGGTCGACCGTGGTGATCGATCGCAAAACCATCTGGTCTTCATCCGGTCGACCGTCACAGTCGACTGTGAGCCATGAAAAAGCATTCTGAGTCTCTGGACTCAAGGGCGGTCGACCGTGACAGTCGACCGCAAACTGACATATGACTTACAGGTTTGAAACATTTTTTCTGACTTTAAAACCCTGTTTAAAAATATAAAACAAATTCTAAAAATTATAAAACTTTGGAAAATGATTGTAGACATGATAATACACATTCTACAGAAACTGGTTTTCAAAAAAGACCTCCCAAATAAGAAATCTCCTCTTTTTACAAAATAGTCCAAAACATGTAAATGAAAAAAGACTTGTTTTTGACATTGGACATAAACCATGTTTTGAAACTCTATAAACTAGTTTTATAGACTTAAAGAAAGATATAAACTATTGTTATGAAGTCTATAAATAATAAATATAATATTTTTACAAATACAATAGAATATGAAACATATGAGTATGTATATGAATATATATTTGTTCATGTCTATGAAATTAAACCAAAACAACTTATCCACATAGAAAACGAACATGTATAAATAAATTTTTAGAATTTGTTTGTGACAACTTTGTTTGTGGATAAAACCAAAAACCAAGATGTGTGTATATATATCTATATATATATATACATAGAAACCAATAAAATGTGTGTGTATATGATTGAGCTTAAAGTACTAACACACATAATATAAACTCCTAAACTAATTTACCCAAGCTTGTGATCTTCAACGAAGCTCTATCTTAGTACACTTGCAGATGAAGCTTGAACTTGGATCTTTAACTTGAATTGAATTGTTTCACTCCACGATTCCGCCAACCTCCATTGGATATGATCGTGAATGTGCAATTTTATCCATCCTCCAACTTGTTGTTTGTCTACAATAAATAGAAATACACAAACACTAGACAAACAATATTAGTGGTAAATTATTTGTTAAACATCATCAAAACAAGAATGTCAACACAATGTCGTACACACACAACAAAATGATGTTGCTGAAAGAAAGAATACAATATTATCAAATGTAGTTAGATGCATGTTGTCTCGTTCAGGTCTCTCCAGAAAATTTTGGAGAGAACCATTATTAATTGCAAACTGCATTTTGATCAGAATTCTCACTAAATTAGTTGCATCTACACTTTATAAGTTATAGAATAGGAAGAAACCATATCTGAGTCATCTCAGGACATGGGGATGTAAAGCTGATGTTCTCGCTCTAAGTCAACTTAGAGATTTATTGGACTTTAGAATATTGATGAGTAGATTAATCAAAAGGTTATAGGTTCTACAATGAATGAAAGGAGGTCATTGAAAGCAGAGATGCTACATTTTTAGAAATTCTAGAGAAAGAGGAATAAGTTCAGGAGGAAACAGAACCTCTAATTACAATAGATATTGATTATTATAGTATTGCTCCTATTAATGATCCTAATATTATAAATGACCCCAACCTTGAAAATGATGGAATATCTATAGAAAATGATGAACCTCCAAATATAAGTGTTTTAGGTAAAAGATCTAGAGCACAACCTGAATGGATGGATAATCACTATTTGTATTCATGTGAATCATCTTATTTCTCAGTAGATGCAAATATAGAAGGAAAAAAACCCTTAAACTTCTATGATGCAATAAAATCATATGAATCGGATCTATGGCCGGAAGCCATGAAAGAAGAACTTGATTCTATAGAACAGAACAACGTTTGGGAGCCAAGTGATCTACTAGAAATAGAAAAGTCATAGGATGCAAAATGGATGCTCAAAAAGAAATAACGTATTAACGGGTTTATTAATAAATCTAAAGCACTGTTAGTTGCCAAGGATTATAATTAGAAGGCAGGAATAGATTTTTAGGAAACATATCCTCCTGTAGCTAAATTTGTATCCATTATAATCATTTGACTATTATTGCATATCTTGATTTGGAATTACTCTAAATGGATGTTAAAACAATATTCTTCAATAGAGAGTTGAAGGAAATGATATATACGCAAAAACATGAAGGTTTTCAAGTGAAAAGACATGAAAATAAAGTTTACAATTAATAAAATATTTATATGGTCTAAAACAATCTTCTAGACAGTGGTATCTAAAGTTTTATGATGCAGTCATCAAACTTAGTTTTGTTCAGAATAAATTAGATAATTGTGTATATATCTTATAAAGTGGGAGTAAATTTAATATATTATCCTTATATGTACATGATATATTGCTCATCAGAAATGACATGGGAATGTTGAACAAAATTAAGGTAGATCTTAGTGAAAAGTTTGAGATGAAAGGCATGAGAGATGCATCATATATTCTTAGAATTCAAATAATTTGAGATAAAAAGTCTAGAGTATTATGTTTAAACTAGGAAAGATATTTAAGATCAGTTCTTAAAATTTTTAGATGAAGAATTCTAATCCAACACCAACTCCATTAGTCATGGGAAAAAGATTGTATAAAGAACAAAGTCTTGGAGAGGGGCAAAAGCCATTAGATGTTTTTATTATGCTCAAGCAGTTGAAAGCTTGATGTATGCACTGATTTAGCTTATTTATAAAATCTAGTTAGTCAATATCAAAGTAATCTGAGAACAACATATTGGAAAGCTATTAAAAGGATTATGAAGTATATTAGAGGCACATTGACTCATAGATTGATTCATCAAGCGAGTTGCTTGAAGTTCTTGTTTAATCGCTACTAATTTCAGAGGTGATAAAGATGATGAAAAGTCCACTTCGGAACACTTGCTCATCTTTAGAGGAGGAGCTGTTTCTTAGAGTAGCAAAAAAAAATGGTGTGTTGCTAGATACACATAAGAAGTTGAATATGTAACTTTTAGTATGGCAATAACACATGTTGTCTGGATAAGATGGTTTTTGATTGATCTAGATCTTAATTTATTAAAAGGGCCTATTAATATTTATTGTGATAATCCAGCAGCAATTAGCCTGATCAATAGTGGTGCGGATAATCGAAAGGAAAACACATTGGGATCCGGTATCAGTATATTTGAGATATTATAAAAAAATGGAGAAGTTAAAGTAACTTACATTCCTACTATAGATATGATTGTTGGTCCTTTGATAAAAAAGATACTAGTAAAATCTTTTATTAAACATGTAAGTTTAATATGACTTAGGAATAAATAAGTCCAAGTAAATTTAATGAATAATAAAATGATAATTACTCCTCTTGGATAGTAGGAGTAGTGATAAGAAGAAAATATCTGATCTCACGATTAGTGGGAGGCATATAGATCATCACATTTTATTACACATTATACTCTCATTATTCATTTTATTTGAATAAACATATTACTCATAACATGTTTCATCTTAAATTGTAGGAAATGAAGAATTAATGAATTAGAGCTCAAAAGAATCAAATTCTCACATTTTTCTAGTACTTATTGAAGCCCAAGATCAAGTCAAGAGGAGGCTCACAAAAGCTCAAGAAATCAAGAAAAACTCGCCTCAATAAAAAATCAATTCCGTTATGCACCAATCAGTTTATCAACCGATTGGCTAATCGATTAGTTAGTAACAGAAATAGTGTATGACTGAGATTTATTTCTTGGAGCTCAAACCAAATCCAATGATTCTTGTTGATTGGTGTAGACCATAAATAAGAGTAGAAGGTAAGGGGTTTGAGTTTGAAAAATTTTGTAAACTCCTTTTTGAAGAGGAGGACCTTTAGTTAGGTCTTTCAATTTGTAAACTTTTAAGCTTGCATAAATAAAATTTTTTCCTTTTTTTAAATTTTTGTTTCTTCTTCTTTGTTGATGAAGATGAATATTTGCTTCTAATCGGCCAACCCCTTACAATGTAATTTTTTATTTTTCTCTTTTATTTTTTATTTTAGAAATTTAGATTTTGTTTTTATTTTTATGTTAGTAGATTAGATTTATTTCATGCAATGTAGTGTACATTTACTTTCATGCTCTTTTATTATTTTGTTATTTATTTTTCATGTTTTGTAGAATTTATTTTCTTACATTTTTTATAGTGTAGATTTACGATTAGGCTCTTTTATTTTTGTTAGTTAGATTTACTTTATACTCATAGTTTAGATCTTTATTTTCTTGTTCTTATTCTTATTTTTGTAGTTAGTTTTTTTGTAATTTAGATCTCTTTTTTATGCTTTCTAGTCTAGGTATTATTTCTTTGCTTTTATTTTGTAAAACGAGTAATTAAATCTTGTAGGAATTCTACAATTGTATGAAACTAGTTTGATTTTTTATAATTTGTGGATTGCTCTCTTATGCTTAAAATGATCATGTTTAGGATAATAAACTAGATAACTAATTGGTAGAAGAAGAATTTGATAATCTATGCTTATCTTGAGTATTTTGTTAGATTATACTTATGTTCTAGAATTATTATCTAGTTGTTATTCTTTTCATGAATGAATTTTTGCTTGGATGATAATTTGATAGATTATACTTTCTTTTAGTAGTTTGATAATCTATGTTTAATAATTCTAAAATAAAATATGGTAAATATGTTGGCCTTCTTGTTTTGATGATGTTTAACAAACAATTTACAACTAATATTGTTTGTCTAGTGTTTGTGTTTATCTATTTATTGTAGACAAACAATATATTAGAGGTTGGATGGATTGCGCTTCAATGATCAAATCCAATAGAGGTTGGCGGAATTGTGGAGTGAAGCCTATGCAATTCAAATTGAAGATCCAAGTGGAATTGTGGAGTGAAGCCTATGCAATTCAAATTGAAGATCCAAGTTCTAGCTTCATCCGTGAGTTTACCAAGTCAAGCTTATTGAAGATCAAGATCAAGCTTGGGTAACATTAGTTTAGATTTATATTATGTGTGTTGGTACTTTAAGCTCAATCATATATACACACATGTATTTGGTTTCTATGTATACATATAGTTATATATATATACATACATGTTTTGGTTTCCTATAAATATATATAGTTATATATATATATACACATTTTGGTTATATATATATAGTCATATATATATATGTATACACAAATTATGGTTTTGGATATATTGCAAAACATGTGTATCCTCGTCAAAATATTATATTCTTGTTTATGGACTTAACAATCACGATATACATCTTTTATTAAGTCTATAAGAACGTTTGAAAATGTTTCAAAGTTGTGTTTATGTCAAAACATCAAATTTCATGTATATCAACTTTCTATGTTTTGGAGATACTTGCAAAATACATGAGTTTTCACAATTAGGAAATGTAATTTAAAAAATTTCTTCGTGTACATGTTTATATTCATATATACAAATATTTCCCCAAGTTTTACTAATTTTAGAATTGTTTTGTTATTTTCAATTAAATTTACAAAAACGAGTATTCAGCAGTTTTTCAGAAACTGTTTACTAGAACCTTCCCTCAAAATTTCATGATTTTTGGAGTTGATTTACTATTTTTAATTGATTTTACAAAGTCAGATACGTAAAATTCCAGAACTGTCAAAATTTGGAAACTGGCTGTGCACGTTTTGCTACAGTGCCGATCGACCGCCTGTGGCTCTGCGATCGACCGTCAAATTTCCAGAAACTTTTTTTGTTGCTATGAACAGTGTGGTCGACCGGATGTGGCTCTGCGGTCGACCGCTGCAGTAGTCGTTGCCCATAATGGCTAGTTTCCTGGTTGTGTTTTTTAAGGATTTTTTCCGTCCTTTTCTTGGCTTTCTCTTGGCTTTGGGGTTTCCTATATATACCCTCATATACCTCAGTCCTATGGACATCCAAGAAAATGTTTTAAACAATTAACTAGCCCGTGTCTCCCTCAAGTGTTAGGAATTACAACATTCCTCTAGGCATTACCACCTACCCCACTCTTCTTGGGATGACACATTCTCTCACCACACACTCCTCTTGGTGTACTAGTGTATTACAAAGTGATCCTTACAATTAAGCACAATAACAACAAATGATTTGTTCTCTACAATGAACGAGAACTCAATTAGGCACAACTCAATGTTACTATCTCTCACAACCCCAAATATATTATGAATGCAAATACAATAAGCTCAAGTGGGTGTGTGTAACAATGAGATTAAATAAATTTTAAACTTGATATAAAACTAGCTTTAATAAGATGATAATCAAACAAATAGATATAAAGCTAGAAAATAGTTTAGGGAAACTTCTCAATGGATCAAGAGATAGAGGGAGAATAGTTGGATGCTCAAACTCCAATAGATGATCTCCTCAAGCTCTTGTAGAATTGATTTCGCAAACTCAAACCCTCAATTGCTTAAAAGCTTTTTAAACACACTTAAACAAATCTTAAACCCTTGTTTAAAACTCTTTAAACTTATTTAAAATATTTTCTTGGATGTCCATAGGACTGAGGTATATGGGGGTATATATAGGAAACCCCAAAGCCAAAAGAAGGTCAAGAAAAGGACAAAAAAGTCCTTCAAAAACACAACCAGGAAACTAGCCATTTTGGGCAACGGCTACTGCAGCGGTCGACCGCAGAGCCACGTCAGGTCGACCGTACTATTTACAGCAACAAAAAAAAATTCTGGAAATTTGGCGGTCGACCGCAGAGCCACTGGCAGTCGACCGGCACTGTAGCAAAACGTGCACAGCTAGTTTCCAAATTTTGACAGTTCTGGAATTTTACGTATCTGACTTTGTAAAATCAATTAAAAATAGTAAATCAATTCCAAAAATTATGAAATTTTGAGAAAAGGTTCTAAACATGTATATGAACATGTTAAAGAAATAATTTCTGAAAAATCAACTCCCAATTGAGAGAAATAAATGTTTAAACATAGATAAACAGTTTCTGAAAAACTGCTGAATACTTGTTTGTGTAAATTCAATTGAAAATAACAAAACAACTCCAAAATTAGTAAAACTTGGGGTAATGTTTGTATATATGAATATAAACATGTAAACGAAGAAATTTTTAAAATTACATTTCCCAATTGTGAAAACTCATGTATTTTGCAAGTATGTCCAAAACATGAAAAGTTAATATACATGAAATTTGATGTTTTGACATAAACACAACTTTGAAACATTTTCAAACGTTCTTATAGACTTAATAAAATATGTATATCATGATTGTTAAGTCCATAACTTAAAGTACCAACACACATAATATAAATCTAAACTAATGTTACCCAAGCTTGATCTTGATCTTCAATAGGCTTGACTTGGTAAACTCGCGGATGAAGCTAGAACTTGGATCTTCAATTTGAATTGCATAGGCTTCACTCCATAATTCCGCCAACCTCCATTAGATTTGATCATTGAAGCGCAATCCATCCAACCTCCAATATATTGTTTGTCTATAATAAATAGATAAACACAAACACAAGACAAACAATATTGGTCGTAAATTGTTTGTTAAACATCATCTAAACAAGAAGGCCAACAATCTCCCCCTTTTTGATGATGACAAACAATTTACACAAAGAGATATATATGCATGAAAAGAAATAAATATACAAATTAGAATTATCATGCATATAAATAAGAAATGTTATACTCACAATATTTCTCCCCCTTTGACAACATCAAAAAGGGGAAAGCACCAAGAATGAAGAGAGCGAAAGCTCCCCCTACATATGAGCATGGGTGAGTATAAAACAAGTATAGGGATTGCTCCCCCTATTGAAATGTCTTAATGGATATATGAAATGAATGTTAAGACAAAAACATGTGAGTAAGCATAAATGAAAGATATGCTAAACATAACTCATATACAAACAAGACAATGAGAACACATATTAATATGTCATTATGAAATAATGTCTCATTACTCAAACATAAAAACCATGTATGAATAAATTTATGAAAACAAAGGAATGAGGAAAACATGAGAACCATAAAAAAAAGTTTTCAAATGAAAACAAATCACTCAAATGAAATCACAAATCAAGATTTGAGTCCAAAAATAATGTTTGATCAAAAAAAGAAAATTTTCTTTGTATAACTTGATCAAACCACTCATAGAATACATTATAAGGCACGAATAGATGAATCATGAGCACAAACATATAAATATCATCATATAAGTGAGATATAATGAATTCAAAGCAATAAATCAAAACAAAATCTTTGACAAAAGAATTTCAAGAGAGGCAACAATATATCAAGCTCTTAAGCTTGTTCCAACCCATATAATCATCCTAGCATCTGGTAAACATGATTTGGGAATAAACGCTCAATAAACCCGGGGGGTTACATAAATATAAACCTCTTATGAAAATTAAAACTCATAGCCATGAAAACAAAAGATTTTGATCAAAGAAAAATTATTTTCATATTTAAAATTTTCAAAGCAGATTTTAAAAAACCAAGAAAAAGAAAAATAAAAACACTAAGTTCTTGGTTAAAAAATTATTTTGGCACCCAAGCATTCTTGGTGCCGGATTGTTTAGGGACATGATCCCTATCAATAAAGCTCAAAGCCCTAGGGTTATGAACCCTCTTGGGCACATGTGGTACACTAACACGGTCATAATAATATTCGCTCAAATGACCTTTCCGATTACAATTTGTGCAATGAAAGAGATCCATTTGTTTTTATGGACCATTAGCTCGTGCACAGGAAACATTTGTAAATAAAGATTGTTTTTTAAAATTATTTTGCAAATGAGAAACATCATTAAACAAAGGTCTATTTGGAACATGTTGCAACTTAGAAGCTTTTTTGCATATCATAACAAAATTTTATAAGATATCTAAACCTACCACAAACATCACATTTAAAAACATGTGGTCTACTAGAAACATTTGGCAAATAAAATTTTCTTTTTAAATCAAAACAATATTCGGCCAAATGACCAAAACGACCATAAAGATCACAATGATACACATTAGCATGCTTATGATGAACTTTATGAGAATGAGCATGTGAATGTGTATGTGTACATGATGATGAAGCTACATGAGATGCACAAGGAGCATTAGCATTCTTAGGCTTGTGTGCATCATAGCAAAAATTAGCTAAATGGCCTTTTCGGTCGCAAATGGAACACTTGTGAATTTTGCTATACATGTGTGTATGATGTGTGATATGTTTAGGTGTAGTAGCATGAGACTTAGCACACATGTTCATAAGCTTATCATGATTTACCATACATGTTTTCAAGGTTGAATCTAAATACGATATGTGATGTTTAACTTGACTCAACTCATCATTTTGCATACATGTATTGGAAATAGAAATAGAGCATGGGTGGTTATTCTTAAAAGAATCAAATTTATTTCTAATGCATTCTACTTCTAACATGACATTATCTTTAGCATGAGATAAGCTAGATATGGATAAGTTCAATTTTTCATTTTCCAAATTTAAGACGTCATTATTTTCTTTAAGCATAGTATTTTCTTTTGCAATGATATCAAATTTGGACACTAGTATCTCATGATCGGATTTCAAATCTACATGCTTGCTTTTTAGATCTATAAAATTATTTTGCAACTTGGTGTAGGCATGCATTAATCTTTCATATGCATAAGCGAGTTCATCAATAGATAAATCATTATCAGAATCGGAATCACTTACTACACAAGAGTTATTCTCTTGTGGCCGTGTGCATAATGTTCCACATGAACTTAAAGAAGAATCCTCCAAAGC
Organism: Asparagus officinalis; assembly: GCF_001876935.1. Classification (NCBI taxonomy): domain Eukaryota; kingdom Viridiplantae; phylum Streptophyta; class Magnoliopsida; order Asparagales; family Asparagaceae; genus Asparagus; species Asparagus officinalis. The sequence continues at coordinate 38,188,942 of NC_033794.1, forward strand.
TTGTCGGATTGCCTCCAAATCCCTTTGATGTGCTTCAATAAATTTCTAAAGTTTGTAAGTACTATCAAAATGAACAAATTTGTTAGAAAAGGATGAGTCAAAAGCATTAAGCAAAAATTCTAACAAAAGCTTGTTCATTGTAAATATTTTATGATCATGTTTGCTCCACTTGGATTTCTTCGAAGTAGACACAATGTAAGCATCGTCTATAATTTCCCACAAATCAAAATGTCTAGATCGAACAAAAAGTTTGAATCTAACACACCATTGGGCATAGGGGAAACTATCTAATCTAGGAGCAATATTAATGGCATAGCCTAAGCAATGTGCACCATGCATATTTTAACTCAAGGCGATTAGATCTTAAATCAAAGAGCACCAAGCTCTGATACCAATTGTTAGACCCTAATACCACTAGGAAAGAACCCTAGAGTAGGGGGGTGAATAGGGTTCTTTCCTAGTGGCATTAGGGTCTAACAAAATAGAGAGTAGTACATAAATTCTAAATAAAATTAAATAGTTGATTCAATTCTAGATTCCTATACTCTGTCTTAATCTTTTACTTGTTTTAACTTTTCTCTTTTTGATTACTAGTTGGATTGCACGTGCAATGCACATGATAAATTTTTATTATTTGTTTAAAATTTATAATTTTATTTAGTTAAAGATTTGTTATTAAATTATGGAATGTAAACAATGGGTCAAACATATAGACATAATCTAAACATTCAACATTTGAACAATGAAATTATATTTATTGATTGATTGGGAGATAGTACACTGATTGCATCTATTACGTGATTGATCAATCAAATAAAGTCACAAGGATATACCTAATAGTAATGTTTGATGATGTGGATGTAACTCCAAGCTCATGGCATTCAAAGCTTGACTAAGCCTTTGCAATATGTAATGTGTGGGTATATATTCACGCATGAAAATTTCACAATCCCATATAAATTGCAAAACACTCATTAAACTTTGTATGATCAAACATTATTAATAAGGTCGATGAGTAACTTTCTAAGGGCATGGGATATGAAATATAAACAATAGATGAATATTCATGAGGATTATAGGAGAACAATCATCAAATAATCAAAGAATGTCAACACATCCAAACACAAATAGGTGAACACCCTTGGCTGCAAATCTCAAAATACTATTGGATACTCAAAACATATGCAAACACGGAAAGCAAAAGAAATCAACACATTCAAACTGGAGTATGTACACAATAAGTGAAAACTAACCCCTTCAAACGACCTTAAAACGAAACGCTTACACAATAAGTGAAAACTAACCCCTTCAAACGACCTTAAAACGAAACGCTTCAACTGAATTATCATCACACTAATATCATCAGCAGAGCCTCCCTTCAAACGACCTTAAAACGAAACGCTTCAACTGAATTATCATCACACTAATATCATCAGCAGAGCCTCGATTAACAGAGAGATCAGCAAGCTTTTTACAAGCAGAGAGTGGTGATGAACAATGATTGTCTGTGCAGAAGGGTCGAGCTATATCTATAGCCTCCTTATTGCTAACCTATAAAGTTAAAGAAGGAACAATGTCATATCTCTGATCACTGCCTATATAGAGGATAACACAACAATGAGACAAGTTAAACCTGAAACTCACCTTCCTTATCCCACAACCCATCACAGGCGAGAATCAAAAACTCGAATTCGGGTTTAATTGGAAGCATTCTTGTTTCTGGGTCCGGTATGGCAAATTGTTTCAAATGAGAGTCTTCATGTAGAACCCAATAATTTTTATATGAATATATTTGAATTATTAGTAAATAAATAATTCTTTTATGATAAATAGCTTGAGGTCATTGATATACATGATAATAAGTTATTTGAGATGATATGAGAGTTTGGGTGTAGAGTTTTGTGCGTTGGTTTTGCAAATTAGCAAAACATGCACAAAAAACTGAATTTTTCCAGATCAGTCGACACATCAGTCGACTGACTGTATCGGTCGACACATCAGTCGACTGATAAGCTGATTTCTAGTTTTTACAGGTTTCGGGTCTGTTTTGTTTTGGTTCGGGTTTGGGTCGGGTTTAGCTGTTCATATATATTCTTTTTCACCCGAATTCACCCCTCTCATCTTCAGATCTGAGAGAACCCTAGCCCCCTCTCCTCTATCTCAAACCCTAGCCTTGTTCTTGGTGATTTAGGGAAGAACTTGGGGGATTTTCGTCGAAATCTCCACATTGCAGCAAAGGGGATCCACTCTCTCTCAGATCCAGGAGTTGTTCATCACCCAGAGGCGAGTAACATCTCGCCCAACTCTGTCCCTTTTGTTTTACACGAATTTATTGAGTTTAATAAGTTTTGATTTAGCCAAAAACGTATTTTTAGTACAAAGAATGAATCTTTATGGTATATGAGGTGGGGTATTGAGCATCTCTTCTGCAGAACATATCATTAGTAAAAGTATCTTGAGTTTCGCTCTTGTTTATTATTTTTGAGAGAGTTTCTCAATCTTGTACTGTTATATACAATGCGTAAGAGTTGTTTAACATCTGGGATGATGATGAACACCAGATATGGACACGTACACCGAGATATGTGCACGTACGCTTAGATTATGTTGTGTTAACATACTTTTTATCGCACGTTGAGCTGATGAATACATATGAAAGAGTATCGTTAATTCATGTATCCGGAAATAGGGAGATAAGATCGAATTTTGTGTAAATAGCAACCTGTGCAGAGTTTCTGCAGTCTGTCGGTCGACTGATCAGTCGACCGACGGGCAAATTGTCAGTCATCAGTCGACTGATCAGTTGACTGACGGGCTGATTTTGTTTTCTCAGCTTCTCAGTCGACTGATCAGTCGACTGATAAGCTGAGGTTGTGCTGCCTGAACCTTATCAGTCGACATATGAGTCGACTGACGTCGTCAGTCGACACATCAGTCGACTGATGAGGTGTTTTACAGATTTTTGATCTGTTTGAGTTGCTTTTCGGGATCGCCTCGATAACCTGACCCTAGTTTACCATGTTAATGATTTATCTGTACATGTGGGTTCACTTTTGACACAAGTTCAGACATGTACACCGAGACGCGTGTGAATATAGAATATGTATATCAGTCCGCATATATTTTTCACAGTTACACAGTCCTCGTGTTGGACTATAATCCATAGAAGTCCTCGTGTTGGACTATAATCCATTTTTGTCCTCGAGTTGGACACTTGCCACTTATTCCATGCGTTTGGAAAACCACAGTATCTAGTTCCTGTATCGGACATGTTTCTTAACCCTGTATATGGCTTTCTCACAGGAGTTTTATAACATGACACTTATGTAGATTATAACATGGCATATATGTAAGTAATAACATGATGCTCATGTAAACTATGGCATGGCACTGTACTTATGCTCTGAGATTAGTCATATTTCTTTTATTATTGTTCCCTGTACTAGAACCTCGGGTTTAGTGTTTAGGGATTTACAATTTGAGATACAAGGTATATACATGAGGGTTTCCTTGTTTGGATTATTTCGCTTGACGTATCTATGCTCGTGTTGTAAATTTCTAAATACTAAAATCCTCTTTAGTAAGATCAATGATTTGAGATCTATTATGTATTATCTATATTTTCTTATACAACGAGCCCTGTTCCCTTGGGGTTGGTTATGATGTTGCTCGCTAGCGCTTTGATGCTCGTTGTCCCTCCCCCTTTCAGGTAACGAGCCAGGAGCCCGGATAGTCGCAGGTTAATGGCGACACACTTTAGTGTTCAGCTGTCTATTTTAGTTATGTTTTATTTTGGAGCTCCACTATAGATTTATTTAACATTTGAGGACTATTCTCTAGATGTTGTAAAGGTTGTATGCCTTATTTTCTTTACTCAGATATTTATACTTGAGACTTGTTGAGTATTCCAGTTATCCATTCAGACATTGGCTATGTATTTCTGTATGTTGGATGATGAGATATTTATGTGATCACTATCACTTCATCAGTTATTTCTTGCACTATCTCTTACTTGCTTTTGTACCTACACCTATTGTTGACTCTGCTAGATAGATGTTAATTGTGATGGTAAAACATGTTATTGCACGGTGAGGTGCAAGGCAGGTTTGGCATTCTTGGTTTTACCTTGGACTGCAGCCTTGTGTGAACCCAGGGGCGTCACAGTTGGTATCAGAGCTCTAGTTCCAGTATCCTTAGGATCATCCTGTGTCGAGTCGTGGAGCTAGGATAGAGTTTCTTAGGATTCATGTATAGAGTCCGTAAGGATCTCCTAGTATGAGTGAGGACGATATATGCGTATATCTCAAAATTTGAGAATTTTTTTTTATGACAACTAATTTTGTATAAATTCAAACAGTTGTGCAAATACTATATGATGTGAAAATTGTGTCATGATACGCTATTTATAGACGTCTATTTTGGCTCACAACTCTTATTTTCTTATGATCAGAAAGATGACAGGACGTCGTAGGCCTCGTACTCGGAGAGCTGGGCAGGCAGAGTCACAGCAGACTCCCTCTGAGCAGCAGCCAGCTCAATCCGAGCCTCAGCAGGCACCACTCGAACTTCTTTGATGGGCAGTACATTTCTTCTGCAGCACGGACTGGGAAGGAGCTTGAGTTGTCCCGGTTGACTCAGGGGGACATGACAGTTGCAGATTTTGAGAGCAGGTTCATGGAGTTGCTACATTTCACGGGCATGTGGCAGACGGGAGAGCGTCAGGCTCAGATGTTCTTAGCAGGGCTTCGCCCTAATCTCCGTCGGTACCTCGTGTCGAGGAGGTTTTATTCAGTTAGGGAGGTAGCTGAGGCTGCCACTTCTCAGGAGATTGAGACTACTATGTACCAGAAGGATAAAGAAGGGAAGACCAAGGCAGTGCAGAGTGGTGACAAAGGCAAGAATAAGAGATCTTTTTCTGGACATTAGCAGCAGCATCAGGGCTCTTATAAGAAGGGACCCCAGCAGGATCAGAGAGCGCATCAGCAGTGCAAGTTCCAGGGATCTTGTTTTAACTGTCACAAGGTCGGGCATAAGGCATCGGAGTGTCGTAGCGCACCAGCAGGAGCCCAGCAGGGCAAGGGTCCGAACCAGCAGCAGCGCCAGCAGGGCAGAGGTCAGGGCCAGCAGAACAGACTCGAGGCACCGCCAGCAGCTCAGAGGACTGAGGGGAAGGTTAACTCTCTTCCCGCCCGTATTCTTTTCGGTTCGGGAGCTTCGCATTCTTTCATCTCGCATGCATTTATGACTAGACTCCAGCTCGTAGCGCAGCCACTAGACACCCCTCTATCTGTTTCCACCCCTTTAGGTGAGGTATCGCTTCTGGAGAGCGTTTGTAGGAGGTGTACCGTCAGTTTAGACGAGTCGGAGTTCATAGTTGATTTTATAGTGTTGTATATGTCCGAGTTCGATGTCATCCTTGGTATGGATTGGTTGTCTTCCTATCATATTAGTATTGACTGCTTTGCAAAGACAGTCAAGCTACGAGCGTCCGATGGGTCCGAGATAATTGTAGCCACCTCTCAGGGCAACCGATTTGCGGAGTCATTTCTGGCGTACATCGAGGAGGTGATGTGACGGGATTAGTGTGCTGAGTTATTGGAGACTAGAGTTGTCTCAGAGTATCAGGATGTCTTTCAGGACATACCTGGATTACCTCCGGTGAGAGAGGTAGAGTTCTGTATTGAGTTGCAGCCAGGCACAGCCCCGATATCCCGCGCACCCTATCGCATGGCACCAGCTGAGATGAGGGAGCTTCAGACCCAGTTGGACGAGTTATTAGCTCAGGGTTTTATTCGCCGGAGTCATTCTCCGTGGGGCGCGCCGGTCCTCTTCGTGAAGAAGAAGGACGGTAGTATGAGATTATGCATAGATTATAGAGAGTTGAACAAGGTCACTATCCGGAATAGGTACCCACTACCTAGGATTGATGACTTGTTCGACCAATTACAGGGTGCGCAATGTTTTTCGAAGATTGATCTTCGTTCAGGCTATCATCAGTTGCGGGTTAGGGAGATTGATATTCCCAAAACCGCCTTTCTTACTCGATATGGTTCTTTCGAGTTCTTGGTCATGCCATTTGGATTGACCAATGCACCGGCGGTATTCATGGACTTGATGAACCGGGTTTTCCGTCCCTTCTTAGATCAGTTTGTGATTGTTTTCATTGATGATATTCTCATTTACTCGAGATCGGAGGCAGATCACGAGGAGCATCTACGGATAGCGTTGAGGACTCTGCAGGAGCATCAGCTGTATGCCAAGTTCAGCAAGTGCGAATTTTAGCTTTCAGAAGTCAGATTTCTTGGCCACGTCATTAGTAGAGAGGGCATAGCAGTGGACCCGGCAAAGGTCACGGCAGTTCTTGATTGGGAGCCACCGAAGACGGTGACAGAGATTCGTAGCTTTTTGGGTTTAGCTGGATATTACAGGAAGTTCATTCAGGACTTCTCGAAGATTTCAGCGCCAATTACACACCTTACGAAGAAGGGTGTATAGTTCATATGGAGCATGGAGTGCCAGAAGGCCTTTGATATTTTGAAGGCTAAGTTGACTACCGCGCCGGTCTTGACTATTCCGATCAGCGACAGGACATTCATCATATATACAGATGCATCGTTGGCAGGCTTAGGAGGCGTATTGATGCAGACTCAGAGGGTAGTAGCTTATATCTCACGGCAGTTGAGGGTGCATGAGCAGAACTATCCTACTCATGACTTGGAGTTAGCAGCAGTGGTATTTATACTGAAGTCATGGAGGCACTACTTATATGGAGTGCAGTTTGAGTTGTTCACAGACCATCAGAGTCTGAACTACTTATATGGAGTGCAGTTTGAGTTGTTCACAGACCATCAGAGTCTGAAGTACCTCTTTTCTCAGAAAGAACTCAATCAGAGACAGAGGAGGTGGGTTGAGTTTATCAAGGACTACGAGTTCGCGATTCAGTATCATCCGGGGAAGGCGAACATCGTAGCAGATGCCTTAAGCAGGAAGCGTCGACATTGGGTTTCAGCTTTGAGGTATTCATTACATCGGGATCTCATCACTCTTAGCCAGTTTGATTTTAGACTTGATATTGGAGGGACCAGTGCATTTTTGGGAGCTATGTCAGTGCAGCCATCTTGGAGTGACAGAGTTGTCAGAGCTCAGTTGGGAGACTCTTGGATTCAAATCCGAAAGGAGGAGATTTCCAAGGAGCCTAAGACTGATTGGATCATTGGAGCAGATGGAGGACTCCGGATGAAGGGAAGGCTAGTCATGCCAGCCAGTGACGAGCTGAAGAGAGAGTTACTTGATGAAGCTCATCGTACTCGGTACACAGTACATCCAGGGACTACTAAGATGTACAAGGACCTGAAGAGACACTTTTGGTGGAGTGGTATGCGAAGGGAGATTTCGGAGTATGTGGCTAAGTGTTTTACCTGTCAGCAGGTGAAGGCAGAGCACCAGAGACCGGCAGGGACGCTCCAGCCTTTATCCATTATTTCTATGGACTTCATTGTAGGGTTGCCGAAGTCGAAGAAGGGGAATGATTCAGTTTGGGTGATTGTGAATCGGTTGATGAAGTCGGCACATTTCATTCCAGTGAGGACTACCTATACTGCAGAGGCATATGTGAGGATATTTATCCGGGAGATAGTTCGACTTCATGGAGTTCCAGACACGATTGTATCGGATCGAGGTTCGGTGTTCACTTCGCACTTTTGGAGGAGTTTTCAGGACTCTTTTGGCAGCAGATTATCATTCAGCAGTGTTTTCCACCCACAGACGGACGGTCAGACAGAGAGAGTGAATCAGGTGTTGGAAGACATGTTGCGGGCTTGTGTCATTAACTTTCAAGGCAGCTGGGAGGATCACATTCCATTGATAGAGTTCGCTTATAACAACAGTTATCAAGCGACGATCGGTATGGCCCCGTATGAGGCATTGTATGGGAGACCTTGTAGGTCACCGATATGTTGGGCCGAGCCGGAGGACAGCTTGATGCTTGGACCGGACCTGGTGAGTCAGACTACTGAGAAGATAGCTTTGATCAGAGAGAGGATTCTAGCAGCTCAGAGTCGGCAAAAGAGCTATGCCGATAAGAGACGAAGACCCTTGGAGTTTCAGGTTGGAGACTCAGTTATGCTGAAGGTGTCACCTATGAAAGGCGTACAGCGCTTCGGATGATGGGGGAAGCTTGCGCCGAGATATATTGGACCATTCCAGATTTTGGAGCGCATTGGAGTTGTGTCATACAGACTAGATCTTCCAGCATCGATGTCTAGTATACACAATGTGTTTCATGTTTCTATGCTCAAGAAACACTTGCATGATGAGGAGCAGCAGCGAGTATTGGATACACCAGATATTGAGCTTCAGGAGGATTTGACTACTGTCGAGATTCCAGTTCGTATTCTTGCCAGAGAGGACAAGAGACTTAGAAACAAAGTAATTCCCTTGGTAAAAGTTCAGTGGAACCGAGGAGGCATTGAGGAGATTTCTTGGGAGCACAAAGAGGATTTGCGTCGCGACTACCCACACCTATTTGAACAGGTAACTTAGAATTTTTATGATGTGTATCTTGCATGATGTTCATATCTTTGATTATATTTACATTTAACACTAGAATGGGAATATTCGCGCTTAATTCTTAATCTTTCTGAACACATGGTATATATATGGGGGGTTCCTTGTTTGGATTTTTCACCCGATGTACTAGTTCCACTAGATTAGGATTTAAGCGGGAATATTACCATTTTAGATCGTTAAGTATAAATGTCTCTATATGTTTATCTGGAAGTTTATGTTGCGAGATGCGTATGGTTTCCGAATTTCGAGGACGAAATTCTTCTAAGGGGGGGAGAATGTAGAACCCCGTAATTTTTATATGAATATATGTGAATTATTAGTAAATAAATAATTCTTTTATGATAAATAGCTTGAGGTCATTGGTATACATGATAATAAGTTATTTGAGATGATATGAGAGTTTGAGTGTAGAGTTTTGTGCGTTGGTTTTGCAAATTAGCAAAACATGCACAAAAAACTAAATTTTTCCAGATCAGTCGACACATCAGTCGACTGACTGTATCGGTCGACACATCAGTCGACTGATAAGCTGATTTCCAGTTTTTACAGGTTTCGGGTCTGTTTTGTTTTGGTTCGGGTTTGGGTCGGGTTTAGCTGTTCATATATATTCTTTTTCACCCGAATTCACCCCTCTCATCTTCAGATCTGAGAGAACCCTAGCCCCCTCTCCTCTATCTCAAACCCTAGCCTTGTTCTTGGTGATTTGGGGAAGAACTTGGGGGATTTTCGTCGAAATCTTCACATTGCAGCAAAGGGGATCCACTCTCTCTCAGATCCAGGAGTTGTTCATCACCCAGAGGCGAGTAACATCTCGCCCAACTCTGTCCCTTTTGTTTTACACGAATTTATTGAGTTTAATGAGTTTTGATTTAGCCAAAAAAAACGTATTTTTAGTATAAAGAATGAATCTTTATGGTATAAGAGGTGAGGTGTTGAGCATCTCAGTTTATAAAAAGACCAACAATGCTTTATTAAATGGATCTAGATCTGAAAAACGTTTGACAAGAGTTATTTCATGATTTATTGATTTCAAAACGTATCAAACATGTTTTTATGTGTTTAAGGCTTTTGATAAATGTTTACATGTAGACCTTTCATTTTAGTTTGGTACATATATGTTTATATCAGTATTTTTCATGCTTGGGATTGATGGGGATGAGTTTAGATCAACTTTTGGGTGAATAATAACCTATGCAGAGTTTCTGCAGTCAATCGGTCGACTGATCAGTCAACCGACGGGCTGAAATCTCAGTCATCAGTCGACTGATCAGTCGACTGATGGGTTGATTTGGTTTTCCCAGCTCCGCAGTCGACAGATCGGTCGACTGGTGAGCTGAGGCTGTGCTGCCTGAGCTTGTCAGTCGACACATGAGTCGACCTGACGTCA
>NC_033794.1:38198974-38205939 GCF_001876935.1 Asparagus officinalis
GTTGGGTGTTGGCTGAACATTGATGAACGCGAGGGTCGCTCGCGTTTTGGTTTGTTGTAGCTTAGAAACGCGGGGGTCGGTGTTGGCTGGACCCCTAAGAACGCGATCCGACTCCAGCGTTTTGATGTTGTAACACGGGTCCGACTCCAGCGTTTTGATGTTGTAACGTGGGTTCGACTCCAGCGTTTTGATGTTGTAACGTGGGTTCAACCCCAGCGTTTTGATGTTGTAACGTGGGTTCAACCCTAGTGTTTTGATGTTGTAACGCGGGTCCGACTCCAGCATTTTGATGTTGTAATGTGGGTTCGACCCTCGCGTTTTGATGTTGTGACGCGGGTCCGACTCCAGCGTTTTACTGTTGACACACGGGGAGGACCTTCGCGTTTTGGTGTTGATACACGGGGAGGACCTCCGCGTTTTGGTCTTAGAGCGCGGTGATGAGTTCCGCGTCTTGCTTTGGAGAGATTATCAACAAGTAATCTCTTTTGTTATAGCGTTGCAAAGATCATTGTCTTGTAATCTTCATCTTGGCTCCTTGAGAATATGAGAGTCGTCAGATTATAACTCCCGATATTGATTGTGAATGCTGTTGAACTAGAGCTCTCATCGGTTATCGTGAAGGTCGTCAGATTGTAACCTTCAGCGATCTACGTGAAAGTCTTCAAATTGTAGCCTTCTGGAAGTCGTCAGATTGTAACTTCCATCATCGGTGTTTGATGGGGGATAAACTATCTATTGTGATTTTTAGACAGCCTACAAGGAGTGATTTGACCTACAGATTGAAGTCCTTTGAGCACATTGGTATGAGCAAGAAGACCGAGGTGAAGTTTGGCACTTCTATCCATCGATTGAGGGGTCTTTTAGGTGATGTTCATTCAGGCATTTGGGAACCTTCCAAGGAGGCATCATTGGGAGGTAATCGGTATTTGGTTTTCGTAGTTGGGGATTATTCTAGGCATTGGTGGGTTACAACCAGGTCCCGTTGGTATGAAGTCCTAGAAGTTAATAACAATTGGAAGAAGTGTATTGGTGTGACGCCCCTGGGTTCACACAAGGCTGCAGTCCTTGGTGAAACCAAGAATGTCAAACCTGCCATGCACCACACCGTGCAATAACATGTTTCACCATCACAATTACTATCTCTCTAGAGGAATCAACAATAGGTGTAGGTACAAAGCAAGTAAAAGGTTCTACAACAAATACTTAATGAAATGATAGAACATCAAATTAACACATCTCCTCAACCAAATAAACTGGAATACATAGTCAAAGTCTGAAATGATTAATAACAATCTGGAGATCTCAACATGTCTCAAAGTACATAATATCTGATACAGGAAATAAGGCACACAGCCTTTACAACTCTAGAACATAAACCTCTTAAGTCTAAAAATGTCTCAAGTGGAGTACAAAATAAAATACATCTAATAAGAGGATAAATAGGCACTAGTAAGGGTCGCCCTCATCCTGCGATTCTTCGGGCTCCTGGCTCGTTACCTGAAAGGGGGAGGGACAACGAGCGTCAAAGCGCTAGCGAGCAACATCACAACCAACCCCAAGGGATAGGGCTTGTTGTATATGAAAATACAATTAATACATAATAATATAAAATCATTTGTCCTAACAACAATGGGTTTTGGTATCTCAAATTGTAAATCCCTAAATACTAAACCTGAGGTCTAATACAAGAAACAATAAATAAAACAAATACAAACCCGTCTCTACCGATAAATGAAATCATGACAAGGCCACCACAAGTGTCATGCAAACTCACATGAGTGTCATGTCCGAAAATGATTAAGTGTCCAAAACATAGACTATATAAATTAAACGTCCAACTCATGGACTGAAAGTAACGAGTGTCCAACGCATGGACTGAATATAACCAATGTCCAACGCATGGACTAAATCTCACCAATGTCCAACGTATGGACTGAATATAACCAATGTCCAACGCATGGACTAAATCTCACCAATGTCCAACGTATGGACTGAATATAACCAATGTCCAACGCATGGACTTAATATAACCAATGTCCAACGCATGGACTAAATCTAACCAATGTCCAACGCATGGACTGAATATAACCAATGTCCAACGCATGGACTAAATATAACCAATGCATGTCCAACACGAGGACTGAGTGGAATGAGTGTCCAACACGAGGACTAACTGGAATGAGTGTCCAACACGAGGACTAACTGGAATGAGTGTCCAACAAGAGGACTAACTGTAAAATTATACAAAGTGTAAGTGTCGAATATATATATACACAAAAGATACACATAATCTCATGTCACACGTGCCTCGTTGTGCGGATCGGTGCTTGTGTCAAAAGTCAACTCACATGTACAGATAAATAATAAATCACTAAAATCTAACATTAAATAATCGAGGCAACTCCTCGAACACACAAAAGTATGCACCAAAATTAAAACATGCACAAACAGTGCGGCGGTCGACCGCAGAGGTCACTCCGGTCGACCGCGCCAAGAGCAGAACTGACTGCTCAACAAAAATGCCTCGCGGTCGACCGCCGCGCCCACCGCGGTCGACCGCACATAAGGCAGACAACCTCTGCCCTGCTGCACGCCAAGCGGTCGACCGCCGCGTCCACCGCGGTCGACCGCGAAATAGGCAGAGAGTTATTTACAGGTTCTCTGTCTATTTCACGTACTGATGCATTGACTCAAATAATTAAATCCTAAACATGTACAAGTGTTGTATAAACATAATTTAAACAATGTTAAATAATGTATAAACCATAGAAGACAACAAAAAGAAACTATTCTATAAGATCTACCATTTAATCCCTAGACATGTTTATGCATATCGAAGCGTTGTGAAAACAGTAAACTAATCCTAAACATGTACAAGTGTTGTATAAACATAATTTAAACAATGTTAAATAATGCATAAACCATAGAAGACAACAAAAAGAAACTATTCTATAAGATCTACCATTTAATCCCTAGACATGTTTATGCATATCGAAGCGTTGTGAAAACAGTAAACTTGCATCAAAACTCAGATTTCGAAAAAAAAAAATTCAGATCAGATCTCTTTAACCAAAATCATTGGTGAGCATTTGAAAACTAAAATACTTGATTCCTACATCTCATATCAGAAAGATCCATCTATCTACACAAAATAATGATTTAGGCTCAAGAAACTTATAAAAAATCATTAGAAAACCCATAAAAACGTGGGTGAAGGGCTGGGGGCGATGTCACTCGCCTGAGGGGGGTTGATGAACACCCAAAAACGATCCTCCTTCAATCTGAATCGCGAAACCCCACCGAAATCCTTCGAAACGCCCTAAAAACGCCAAAATCCGAGCTAGGGTTTGAGAGGAGAGAGAGAAGGGGGGCTGAGGCTATTAGGGTTTGAAAGAGGGTTCTGAGAGCTTCAAAACGAGTATATATAAATAGGGAAATAATCGGGTTTGGTATAAACAAAACCTGACCCGAAACTGAACTGGCAGAACCAGGTTCGCTGCGCGGTCGGGGTTTGGTATAAACAAAACCTGACCCGAAACTGAACTGGCAGAACCAGGTTCGCTGCGCGGTCGACCGTAGCGACTACGGCGGTCGACTGCGCAGGGTTCTGGGCCATACTCAGACTGGGGTTCGGTAAAAAGTTTGTAACTTTCTCATACGATCTCGGAATGAGGTGATCTAAGATTCGTTAGAAAGCTATTGAAGAGACCTACAACTTTGATCTTATACACATTTCCAGATTCTAAATAAATCAGTGTGCAAAACATAAAAACTCTCAACTGGTTAAAATTCTCAGATTCTCACTATTTGCCTTTGTGCATGTTTTGTGTATTTACACTCGTATATTCACAATTATACATTGAATTGATCTCAAATCAATTCCTATCATACTCAAACATAAAAATACATTATTTTCATCATATAACATATTTATAATTATTTATCACACTATATTCAAATTTTCGGAGTTTTACACTTGTACAAGAGTCAAGTCACCTTGTAGATGATGGAGATCTTTAGCAAAGTCAAACCAAGAAGGAGGAAGTTTATCAATAAGACTAGATACCTAATACTCCCACTCGAACCCTAATCTAGTGGAACTAGTACATCGGGTGAAAAATCCAAACAATGAACCCCTCATATATATACCATATGTTCCAAAAGATTAAGAATTGAGCAAAAATATCCTCATTTTAGCGTTAAATCAAAATATAACCACACAAATAGTCGCACACATAAATCAATCCACTTCCTCACTAGGTGCAGGAAGTAGCGCGGCATAACATCTTCGCGCTCCCAAAAATCATCTTTGATGTCTACACTCAACCATTAAAATGTAAATACTCCCACTTAACCCCTAACTAAATGGAACAAGTACATCGAGCGAAAAATCCAAACAAGGAACCCCTCATATATATACCATATGTTCCAAGTACTTAGGAGATAAGTGTTAATACCCTCATTTTAGTGTTAAGTATAAACATCACTATACAGGTAACCATAAGTCATAAACAAGTCATACAAAAATTTAATTTACTTGATCAACAGGTGTGGGTAGTCGCGATGTATATCGTCCTCGCGCTCCCGAGAAACCTCCTCAACTCCTTTCTGGTTCCACTGAATTTTCACCAAGGGAAAAAAAATATATTGATTCTAAATTTCTTGTCTTTTCTAGCAAGTATACAAACTAGGATCTCAATCGTAGTCAAACCATCCTGAAGCTAAATCTCTGATGCGTTCAACACTCACTGCTGCTCTTCATCATGTAATTGTGTCTTAAACATTAAAACATGAAATACTTGTGTACACTAGACATCGCTGCTGAAAAGTCTAGTCCATATGAAACTGCCCCAATAAACTCCAAAAATCCGGAACGGTCCAATACATCTCAGCTTAAGCTTTCACCGCCTTCCGAATCGCTGAACGTCTTTTATAGACGATACTTTCAGCATAACTAACTCTTCAAATCTAAAACTCTAAATGTCCTCATTTCTTATTTGCATAGCTCTTTTGCTGACTCTGAGCGGCTAGAACCTGTTCTCTGATTTGTGTTACTTTCTCAGTAATCTATCTCATAAGCTCTGGCCCAAGCATTAAAATATCCTCCTGCTCTACCCAATATATAGGCGATCTGCAAGGCCTCCCGTACGATGCTTCATACAGGGCTATACAAATTGTCGCTTGATAACTGTTGTTATAAGCGAACTCTATCAGTGGAATATGATTCCTTCCATCTACCTTGAAAGTCAATGACATAAGCCCGCAACATGTCCTCCAACATCTGATTTACTCTCTCCATCTTACCATCCGTCTGTGGGTAGAATACACTACTGTAAGATAAATCTGTTGCCAAATGAATCCTGGAAATCCTTCCAAAAATACGGAATGAAATATGTTGGCTTCATTAGTATATCCATTATCATCCAACCAGAATCATTTTCTTTCTTTGACTTCGGCAACCCTACAATAATGTTCATAAAAGGTTCGCCCACTTCTATTTCGAAACGGGAAAAGATTGAAGTGTTCCTACAGGTCTCTAATGTTCCACCTTCACTTACTGACAGGTAAGACACTTAGGTATATACTCTGAAATCTTCCTATGCATATCACTCCACCAAACGTGTCTCTTTAGGTCTTTGTACATCTTAATTATTCCTGGATGTACAGAATCACGAATTCATAGTTCTAAATAAACTCAATCCACCGTCGCTGCCTCTGGTTGAGTTCCTTCTGGGAGAAAAGATACTTCAAACTCTAGTGGTCGATGAACAACTCGAATTGCACTCCATATAAGTAATATCTCGTGACTTCAGTATAAATGCCACTACTGCTAACACCAAATCATGAGTGGGGTAGTTCTGCTCGTGCACCCTAAATTGTCATGAGATATATGCTTCTACCCTCTGAGTTTGTATCAAGATGCCTCCTAAACCTGCCAATGCTGCATCTGTGTAAACAACGTACGTCCTGTCACTGCTCGAAATAGACAAAACGGTACTGTAGTCAACTTAGTCTTTAAAGTATCAAAGGCCTTCTGGCACTCTGTGTTCCAAATGAACTGTACACCCTTCTTCATTGCTGTAAACTTAGCCGGATTCACTGCAATGCCCTCTCTGCTGTTGACGTGGCCGAGAAATCTAACTTTTGATAACCAAAACCCGTATTTGCTAAACTTAACATATAACTGATGCTCCTGAAGAGTCTGCAATGCTACTCGTGTTCTGCCTCTGATCTCGAAAACATGAGGATATCAAACTGGCCCATGAAGGGATGGAAAAACCCGGTTCATCACATTCATGAATACCACGGGTGCATGCTACTCGTGTTCTGCCTCCAATCTCGAAGATATGTGAATATCAAACTGGCCCATGAAGGGCCGGAAAAACCCGGTTCATCATATTCATGAATACCACGGGTGCATTAGTCAACCCGAATGGCCTGACTAGAAACTCTAAAGATTCACATCGAATTAGAAAAAATGGTTTTGGGAAAATCCATCTCCCGAACCCGCAACTATGATAACCAGAACGAAGATCAAACTTCGAGAAATACTACGCTCTCTGCAACTAGTCGAACAAGTCATCAATCCTAGGTAATGAGTACCTATTCCGGATAGTGACCTTGTTCGGCTCTCCATAACCAATGCACAATCTCATATTATCGTCCTTCTTCTTCACGAAGAGGACCGATGCGCCCCACAGAGAATAACTCCTACAAATAAAACCCTGAGCTAACAAATTGTCCAACTGGGTCTGAAGCTCCCTCATCTCAGCTGGTGTCATACGATAGGGTGCGCGGGATATCGGGACTGTGCCCGGCTGCAACTCAATACACCACTCGACCTCTCACACAGGAGGTAACCCAGGTATATCCTGAAAAACATCCTGATACTCTGAGACAACTCTAGTCTCTAATAAATCAATACTCAGATCCCGTCACAGCACCTCCTCGATATACGCCAGAAA
>NC_033794.1:38206797-38317668 GCF_001876935.1 Asparagus officinalis
TAGTTGTCATAAAAAAAAATTCTCAAATTTTGAGATATACGCATATATCGTCCTCACTCATACTAGGAAATTCTTATCGGACCCTATACATGAATCCTAAGAAACTCTATCCTAGCTTCACGACTCGACACAGAAAAAAAATAGTTGTTATATAAAAAAAATTCTTCAAATTTTGAGATATACGCATATATCGTCCTCACTCATACTAGGAAATTCTTATCGGACCCTATACATGAATCCTAAGAAACTCTATCCTAGCTTCACGACTCGACACAGGATGATCCTAAGGATACTGGAACTAGAGCTCTGATACCAACTCTGACGCCCCTGGGTTCACACAAAGCTGCAGTCCAAGGTGAAACCAGGAATGTCAAACCTGCCATGTACCACAGCCATGCACCACACCGTGCAATAGCATGTTTCACCATCATAATTACTATCTCTCTAGAGGAATCAACAATAGGTGTAGGTACAAAGCAAGTAAAAGGTTCTACAACAAATACTTAATGAAATGATAGAACATCAAATTAACACATCTCCTCAACCAAATAAACTGGAATACATAGTCAAAGTCTGAAATGATTAATAACAATATGGAGATCTCAACATGTCTCAAAGTACATAATATCTGATACAGGAAATAAGGCACACAGCCTTTACAACTCTAGAACATAAACCTCTTAAGTCTAAAAATGTCTCAAGTGGAGTACAAAATAAAATACATCTAATAAGAGGATAAATAGGCACTAGTAAGGGTCGCCCTCATCCTGCGATTCTCCGGGCTCCTGGCTCGTTACCTGAAAGGGGGAGGGACAACGAGCGTCAAAGCGCTAGCGAGCAACATCACAACCAACCCCAAGGGATAGGGCTTGTTGTATATGAAAATACAGTTAATACATAATAATATAAAATCATTTGTCCTAACAACAATAGGTTCTGGTATTTAGGAAATTACAACACGAGCGTAGGTACGTCGAGCGAAATAATCCAAACAAGGAAACCCTCATGTATATACCTTGTATCTCAAATTGTAAATCCATAAATACTAAACCTGAGGTCTAATACAAGAAACAATAAATAAAACAAATACAAACCCGTCTCTACCGATAAATGAAATCATGACAAGGCCACCACAAGTGTCATGCAAACTCACATGAGTGTCATGTCCGAAAATGATTAAGTATCCAAAACATAGACTATATAAATTAAACGTCCAACTCATGGACTGAAAGTAACGAGTGTCCAACGCATGGACTGAATATAACCAATGTCCAACGTATGGACTAAATCTCACTAATGTCCAACGTATGGACTGAATATAACCAATGTCCAACGCATGGACTTAATCTCACCAATGTCCAACGTATGGACTGAATATAACCAATGTCCAACGCATGGACTATATATAACCAATGCATGTCCAACACGAGGACTGAGTGGAATGAGTGTCCAACACGAGGACTAACTGGAATGAGTGTCCAACACGAGGACTAACTGGAATGAGTGTCCAACACGAGGACTAACTGTAAAATTATACAATGTGTAAGTGTCGAATATATATACACAAAAGATACACATAATCTCATGTCACACGTGCCTCGTTGTGCGGATCGGTGCTTGTGTCAAAAGTCAACTCACATGTACAGATAAATAATAAATCACTAAAATCTAACATTAAATAATCGAGGCAACTCCTCGAACACACAAAAGTATGCACCAAAATTAAAACATGCACAAACAGTGCGGCGGTCGACCGCAGAAACCAACAGGTTCTCTGTCTATTTCACGTACTGATGCATTGACTCAAATAATTAAATCCTAAACATGTACAAGTGTTGTATAAACATAATTTAAACAATGTTAAATAATGCATAAACCATAGAAGACAACAAAAAGAAACTATTCTATAAGATCTACCATTTAATCCCTAGACATGTTTATGCATATCGAAGCGTTGTGAAAACAGTAAACTTGCATCAAAACTCAGATTTCGAAAAAAAAAATTTCAGATCAGATCTCTTTAACCAAAATTGTTGGTGAGCATTTGAAAACTAAAATACTTGATTCCTACATCTCATATCAGAAAGATCCATCTATCTACACAAAATAATGATTTAGGCTCAAGAAACTTATAAAAAATCATTAGAAAACCCATAAAAACGTGGGTGAAGGGCTGGGGGCGATGTCAGGGGGGTTGATGAACACCCAAAAACGATCCTCCTTCAATCTGAATCGCGAAACCCCACCGAAATCCTTCGAAACGCCCTAAAAACGCCAAAATCCGAGCTAGGGTTTGAGAGGAGAGAGAGAAGGGGGGCTGAGGCTATTAGGGTTTGAAAGAGGGTTCTGAGAGCTTTAAAACGAGTATATATAAGTAGGGTAACAACCAGGTTTGGTATAAACAAAACCTGACCCGAAACTGAACTGACAGAACCAGGTTCGCTGCGCGGTCGACCGCAGCGACCACGGCGGTCGACTGCGCAGGGTTCTGGACCATACTCAGACTGGGGTTCGGTAAAAAGTTTGTAACTTTCTCATACGCTCTCGGAATGAGGTGATCTAAGATTCGTTAGAAAGCTATTAAAGAGACCTACAACTTTAATCTTATACACTTTTCCAGATTCTAAATAAATCAGTGTGTAAAACATAAAAACTCTCAACTGGTCAAAATTCTCAGATTCTCACTATTTGCATTTGTGCATGTTTTGTGTATTTACACTCGTATATTCACAATTATGCATTGAATTGATCTCAAATCAATTCCTATCATACTCAAACATAAAAATACATTATTTTCATTATATAACATATTTATAATTATTTATCACACTATATTCAAATTTTCGGGGTTTTACAGTTTATAAAAGGACCAATAATGTTTTATTAAAGAGATCTAGATCTGAAATGTGTGTATAAGAGATTTAACATGAGTTTTGTTTTAACATGAGATTTAACATGAGTTTTGTTTTAAAAATGTTTTAAAACATAAATACACATGTTTAGGGTTTTTGTTTATGTATTCACATATGGGATTTTTTGTTTCAGTTCAGTTCATACATGCTAATATCAGTATTTTCATGCTTGGGATTGATGAGGATGAGTTTAGATCGAATTTTGTGTAAATAGCAACCTATGCAGAGTTTCTGCAGTCTGTCGGTCGACTGATCAGTCGAACGATGGGCAAATTGTCAGTCATCAGTCGACTGATCAGTCGACTGACGGGCTGATTTTGTTTTCTCAGCTTCTCAGTCGACTGATCAGTCGACTGGTAAGCTGAGGTTGTGCTGCCTGAACCTTATCAGTCGACATATGAGTCGACTAACGTCGTCAATCGACACATCAGTCGACTGATGAGGTTATTTACAGATTTTTGATCTGTTTGAGTTGCTTTTCGGGGTCGCCTCGATAACCTGACCCTAGTTTACCATGTTAATGATTTATCTGTACATATGGGTTCACTTTTGACACAAGTTTAGACATGTACACCGAGACGCGTGTGAGTATAGAATATGTATATCAGTCCGCATATACTTTTCACAGTTACACAGTCCTCGTGTTGGACTATAATCCATAGAAGTCCTCGTTTGGACTATAATCCATTTTTGTCCTCGTGTTGGACACTTGCCACTTATTCCATGCGTTTGAAAAACCACAGTATCTAGTTCCTGTATCGGACATGTTTCTTAACCTTGTATATGACTTTCTCACAGGAGTTTTATAACATGACACTTATGTAGATTATAACATGGCATATATGTAAGTAATAACATGATGCTCATGTAAACTATGGCATGGCACTGTACTTATGCTCTGAGATTAGTCGTATTTCTTTTATTATTGTTCCCTGTACTAGAACCTCGGGTTTAGTGTTTAGGGATTTACAATTTGAGATACAATGTATATACATGAGGGTTTCCTTATTTGGATTATTTCGCTCGACGTACCTATGCTCGTGTTGTAAATTTCTAAATACTAAAATCCTCTTTAGTAAGATCAATGATTTGAGATCTATTATGTATTATCTATATTTTCTTATACAACGAGCCCTGTTCCCTTAGGGTTGTTTGTGATGTTGCTCGCTAGCGTTGTGACGCTCGTTGTCCCTCCCCCTTTCAGGTAACGAGCTAGGAGCCCGGAGAGTCGCAGGTTGATAGCGACACACTTTAGTGTTCAGCTGTCTATTTTAGTTATGTTTTATTTTGGAGCTCCACTGTAGATTTATTTGACATTTGAGAACTATTCTCTAGATGTTGTAAAGGCTGTATGCCTTATTTCCTTTACTCAGATATTTGTACTTGAGACTTGTTGAGTATTCCAGTTATCCATTCAGACATTGGCTATGTATTTCTGTATGTTGGATGATGAGATATTTATGTGATCACTATCACTTCATCAGTTATTTCTTGCACTATCTCTTACTTGCTTTTGTATCTACACCTATTGTTGACTTTGCTAGATAGATGTTAATTGTGATGGTGAAACATGTTATTGTACGGTGAGGTGCAAGGCAGGTTTGACATTCTTGGTTTCATCTTGGACTGCAGCCTTGTGTGAACCCAGGGGCGTCACACTTCAATTCCCCTTAAAACGGCTAGTGTGCCTTGCAATCTCCATAATCCTTGGCAAAAATCAATATAGCCACTCTGCATAGAGGACATATAGCTTTAATAACCATCAAGTTTACATTAGAAAATGATACATAACCCATATTATAATTATATTTACTCTTTCCTCTTTTTGAACTTTTACAGAGTTAAACCCACCGAACGCAAATGTCCTATTCAAACAAATTTTCTATTTCAATAAAACATGCACATTAACATATAAACTCATCAAAGTTAATAAAAAGTGATAGCAAACATACGGTGAAAATTATTGGTGATGTTTTCAGTTTCTAAACTTCTAAAAAACCAAAACCAAAGGCACACAAATGTGTAACAAACAGTTTTGTTGCCACAAGCATTCACATTAGCAAATAGACTCGTCAAATTAAACAAAAAACTTATACGCAATTCAAATTACATACTAAGTTTTTATTCCTTCTCAACTACCAAAAAATTCAAAACTAAGAAAAACACACGTTTAACAAGAAGCTTTTCTATTTCAACAAGGAATGAAATATGTAGACTTAAAGAACTGGCCTACTTATTTCTCATTTATCAGAAACAATTATGTTCTATGAAAAAACATGAGCATTACAGCAAAAATTATTTTCAATGTGCAATGAGTAAGTTACTTACGAGGTTCTCAATTCTCTCCCTTTCATCCTCCCTCGATGGCCGATGATCCGAAGTAAGTGCCTCAGCAGCACCCGAAACGCTCAAGACAGCCTGACAATCACCAGCATTGGACACAATAAGATCACCCTTCTTAATGAGAACAGTGACACAGCAAGATCCACTTACAGCTTCTTCTTTAAGGAACTCTGCATCAGCCTTCATATACCCATTAGCAACCGCCTTTTCTATATCTTCATCTTTTCTCTTCATTTCAGTTATAATGTTTTCCACCAAATTGTTAGCAGCAATATAGCAGCTTTGGTACCACTATGACCATCGAAAAGATGACACGTCAACTGAGATGTCATTACAACCCTTCTAATCACAAATTTGATTCTTTTTGAAGATGAAGGTCATCTACGTAATACATAACATGTGATATAAAATAGGAAGACTCTCTGCTGACACATCAAATGTGATATATAACATGTGTTGCCTACACCTCTACACATGAGATCATTCATGTCATTGAAAAATCATGTACAAAAAAGATCAATAAGATACAGAAAAGGAATGGTAATGGTTATGAAATTATTAAAAATTTGCTTACAGTAGCCGATTTGGGGCATCATGTATATACGACAGTTTGCCATGACATGATATTGTGATTAGGACTTTAGGAAAGACTCGTCTGAGTAATTTTATTCTATGGACTGATTTCTCTTTTAGGCACTTGGTGTGGGCTATCCTAGAGTACCAGAAGGTCAACCCTTATTTAAAAGAGCCAAGAAACTTTTAGGCACTTGGTGTGGGCTATCCTAGAGTACCAGAAGGTCAACCCTTATTTAAAAGAGCCAAGAAATAAAAAAAAAGTGGAAATAAGGTATTAGTTCTATTTTTTTGGATACTTAGTAATTTTTGTATGTCCCATGCAAGTGATTTTAACCTACATGGGAGTTGTATCTTATTTTTTGGAATGTACCTGATGTCAGGTGATAATTATCAATATACAAGTGATGAGACATGCATCTACCAGCTGTAAACTTACAATTGTGAACAATACTTTCCAAAAAGATACAACCCCAAATTGGTGGAATGGAGCCATAATAGGTTTTTAGTTAATGATAACACTTCATTTCACACGGAGAATTAACAAAGAACAAGTCGTACGTAAAATATCAATCCCTTGAATATCATTGAAGAATTTTAATCTTCACTAACATGAAACAAGCAAAAGCAACCAATATGATGATTGTAATTTATACAAAAAAATACAAATCTGTGAAGACTATATTTAGAAACCTATTATTTGAACCTTGAATATTTCTTAGGTAATGCAAATTGAACGTTATTTTACAACAGAGGAAAGAAATTGATGTATCTCAAATAGACCATGTGAATTAAAGATTCTTGATTTTACTAACCTTGGCGGAAAACAATGAACGACATAGTCATAAATATCTCCAAGCTCATTAGTGATCTAGAACAAGATTCAATAATATTACAATGGATAGAAATATCATGCATTCTGTCTGACATTTCAAAGCTTAAAAAGTGCAATTAAAACTTGAAAATAATTTAGATCACTAATAATAGAACCACAAACAAAAGAAATCCTTTAGATGTATGCAACCGGTCCTCTACAGGAATCCAAAATCCCATAAAGTTTTACCATGTTAAGCATAAGCGTCATCAAGAGCGTAATTGCAGTTCAACCAACCAAAGACAATGTTATTGAGAAAGGAGCCCCATGTTCAGAATACAAAATTGCCTGTCACAAATTTTTATGCAACCATACTGGTTCATAAAAAAGCTCTTCAAAAGAGGTCAGACACTCAAATTATTTCAATTGAACGGTTGCCAGAAGCTGATATCAAGCTGCATAAACTTTGAAAAATCCTAAGTAGTAGTATAAAGATTAAACTGATCTAGGCAAAATATACACTCTGGTTAGAATTAGACCCTCAAGGCCTCAGGTTATTGTGGTTTGTGGAATGTCAAATTCCTACCTCTCTAGAATGGAATATGGTTCGACATATCAGATTCACATGAATATTACAATATCATATTGGTATGATCTGAAAAGGGTGAGTGTTGGCACAATGGTAAGGTTGCTGGCTCGTGACCGGGAGTCACCAGTTCAAGTATTGGAAACAGCCTCTATGTAGTTGGGTCAATGAATGAGAGTCATCAAGAACAATATTTGGATAGGCACACCTCATCCATAAAGTCTATCTACCATGTCCATGTCTAGAGTCATCAAGAACAATATTTGGATAGGCACACCTCATCCATAAAGTCTATCTACCATGTCCATGTCTACCATTTGCAGTTAAGAAATACACGTTGTATCCAAAGCATGATATTTTACACTTTGTTCATTTGGAAAATTTCTTAGAGATTCAGGCAAGTAAAAATAATGGATGTGGGAATAACAAACCAGGTTAATTTTAACGATAAAAAGAAAAGAAAATGAAAACAAGACTGCATACCTCTCTGGCTTCTTATAGAGTAGTTTTTAGATCCTCAAACACAAACTGCATGAATAAATTTATAGAGAGGAAAATAATAAATGAACTGGGAAACATAAAGGAACATATATCCAGGTTAATAAGAAGTTGAATAGAATATAAAAGGCTGACTTCTCCCAAAGGAGAGGGAAAGTTAGAACCTATTCTAGAAGACAGGATAAGTACCTCCTTGATTTAGTAACTTGTCAAAATGTGCCTCAACAGTTTTCCTGATATACTCATAGCTCATATATTTAAAACATTTGCCCTGGCCCTTTAACTTTTCTTGAACAACATTCTTGGGAGTCGCTAGATATAGCTTTATTATTATTTTTCGCTAGATGACTTTAATCCAATATTGATTCATGTATCTGATTCATCTTCTAATTCCTATATTTCTCCAAGAAGACCACTTCTAATATTGCTTACAAGAAACATATTGACAATCGTAGAACAAATCTGAAATTATTTAAGAGAAAGCCAATTCTAATATTTATTACAAAAAGCACAAGGTTGGTGCAAATAACATTCTTGTTCCTGAGATTGTCAGCATTTAAGAGTTTAATTTGAGGAGCAGCATTCTTTGAAAAACTGTATTCTGAGGAGTATAAACTCAACATCATTCACAAACTTATAAAAAAGGAATCTTCAAAAAAACTCCTAGAAGCTTTAGACCACCAACAAGAATTAGGGGGGAAATATGCAATCTCTAGTACATCTATAGTGTAACCGAGAAACCTCTGAAGCAGGTTGGTCCTTGGACAACTCATGGAAAAAGGGAAAGCCACGGCTAGACTATAGGTCCTAAAAAATAATACATTTCTACCTTCACCACAACAAATTTGGACGAAGCATGCACTAAAATCCCTAAGCAACTTTCCAAACAGCTGAAGCACCAACAAAATAGTGGTCATGAGATAATTTGAGACTTGTCCTCAGGGGCAGACTCGTATTGGTCCAAGTGTGGAAAAACACCAGCAATGAATTCTACAAGAAATTGTAAGTGTGTTCCAATCCTTTCAGGTCATATTCCTTAGCTTGCCTGGTCAAACAAAATGGTGGTAAACAAGATAATTTGATCTTTGTTCTGAGGGATAGACCTATGGTGGTTCATGCGTTCCAATATTTTAAATGCAATTGTTCAGTATTGAGAATTCCAATTTTAAAGGTATGATTGGTAATTAATTTCCAATATTTTAAATGCAATTGTTCAGTATTGAGAATTCCAATTTTAAAGGTATGATTGGTAATTAATTTTACTTTTACCAATCAAATAGTAAACAAATCATGTGGAATCTTTCACATGAATCTGTGAAAAAATATTTTAAAATCTTCTAACGTGCACATCTCATGTGTCATGATGGGTATTTGAGTAGTCAAGAAAGATGAAAGGTCTTTTTACTATTGTGTGAAATGCTTGAGGAGTATGGCACACATTTAGTTGAAGCTGCTTGGACCCATCAGGTTGATTTCTATGTTGTAAACTTCAGATTCAAGCATTTCTTTATTAGATTGGCAGAAAATTACTGTATTTATGAGTTCCGCCATCAGTTCAATTTTCAATTATCCAGGCATGATGATATTCTGTTTCCTATAGTTCGGCGAGTAACAGTTATAGTTATATATGCTAAGACTTCTTTTGTTCCTCTCCATTTTCTTTGAAGAAAAATATTATATCACTCTATATTCTGGCTAGTTAAACGCAAACCCCTTATCTAAGCTTATAACATTGTCTTTTTCTATTTATATGTCTTCTTTTTTGAAAGGAAAATGAACATGAAATGTTTTCATAAAACATAATCAATTATCAACTGGTTAATCATCTCTTTTGTAGCGATAATAAATTTCACACTAATATGTCAAAAAAGATTAGATTACTGAAATAAATTTTAAATAAATTAGAGTTGTTCTTTCAATTTATTTTTTAGATTCATTATATATAGGATACTGAAATAAATTTTAAATAAATTAGAGTTGTTCTTTCAATTTATTTTTTAGATTCATTATATATAGGATTCAACTTTTTCAAAAAATGAATAGAGTTTGCCACAAAATTTATTAATATTCATAGATTTAAGAAAATAAATACCTTTGGTGCTAAGCTTCAATCAACTGAAGTCTCTACTGCCCATAAATCTCTGCTTAAAAACTTCAAATAAAAAAAATAAGTTACATAACAAGGAATCAATTAGAATAATTTCTATAAATCTAAGAAGATAAATACTTGAAAGATCAACGCATGGATCTCCATAAATAAATTCTTCTCTCTAACAGAAAGAAGAAAAAAATCAGAAAAAAATAAGGAAAAGTAAAAGATGAAGATAGGTAAGAAGCTGAGATAAATACCAGAGATAATATCAACCTCAAATGACAGTCTCTTTCCCATGGATAACTTGTAATTCTTCTCACTTTCAAGAAAAATAACCAAAATATGATTAAAAAAGAAAAAATAAGCTAGATAACAAAAATCATATCAACTGAATAATTACAATCTTCACAGACCAAAACTTATCAAAGATAGCAAGTCTCTATCGCCGAAAACTCTAGAATTTATTAAAAAGTCGCAGAGGAGGAGTTCCATCTCCCGATCACTTTGAGTTATAGGTCAACGGGTTCGCCTGTCGTTAATCTACTTCTCTTGAAGTTTTCATTTTTATCTGATTTCTTACGATTTTTTTATGATTTTTCTTCTGCTTTTTTTTTTCCGTCGTTTAGATTTTTTTTATGGAGAGGGGGTTGAAGATTTTTGAAGGAGATGAATGAACAGAGGCGATAGATACAGTAACAAATTAAGAAACATAAACTCGAAGATAGTCAAATTGACACAAACGTAACCAATAACATGTAGGATTTATATTGAAAATTATCTCTAAAATAATTTCTCAAATCAGAAATTGTTTAAAAGTCTAAAGCTACTTTTGACTATCGGAACTCATGAACATTTGTTATCATATGCCAAATGTACACGGCCATGAATCTCTATCTCAAATGAAATTGGAGGGATTATTATTCTAGCCATATAAATAAGGCCTTAAGGTGCATACTCCACCCATAAGTTATATATTTGTAAAAATATGGAGAAACATTAGAAAGCTTAGTTGCTGACCAGCCGGCAAAGTACACATGATAAACTCAATCTAACAAATCTTGCAAGATTCCTCTTTTAATAAAAAAGACAAAAGAATAAACAATTTCATGGAAGATATATTTACAACAGAGTAAATTTTACCCAAAAGATGGGGGGAAAACTAACTGACAAAATAGGATCTATAGATTAGGGTTTTATACCTTTCAAAAGGAGATCTTTGAACAAGATGCAGTTCAAGAAGGAAATCTAAAGAGATGAGACCACATTGAGCCAGAGAGTATAAATTAAAACCTCAATCCACAACCGTATGTAGAGATCGAGATAAAAGAAACACTAACCCATGATTTCTCTATGGTTCTTCATGAAGACCCGTGATTTTTTCTGGTTGATTTGTGGTTTTTTGGAGAGAATCAAAGTTAGGGTTTTTCTAGAATAAGGTAAGTAATGGCATCTCTGAGAGAGAAAGAGAGGGGTAGGTGAGTTATGAAGGCGGTAACAATAGCTTCCCAATAAATTTTCGTGAGAAACCCAAAAGACCCACTAATCTTTTGATTTTTGATTTTAGGATAACGTACAAAACAAAAGGTTAATTTTGTTAAATTTATGATAGGTGAAGGGTATTTTGGGTAGAAAAAGTTTTTCTCATACTCCCTCTTTTAAAAGGGAGAATGATGATTTTTTTCTCTTCTTAATTTTATTCTTTTCTATTTTCTTTATTTCTCCTCCTTGTTTATTCTTTTTTTTCTTTTATTTGCTCACTCTCTTTCTCCTCTCTTGTTCTAGTTTTCTTTTATTTATAAATAATCACACACTTTTTACATCTCTACACTTTCACTCCTCTTTGTCCACACACATTTCTAGGATTCAATTCAGAAATTTTCCTACA
Source organism: Asparagus officinalis (assembly GCF_001876935.1). Lineage (NCBI taxonomy): Eukaryota > Viridiplantae > Streptophyta > Magnoliopsida > Asparagales > Asparagaceae > Asparagus > Asparagus officinalis. The sequence goes on from NC_033794.1 coordinate 38,218,501, forward strand.
CACCTTTCTCATGTGACCGATATTGTAACTATATCATAACTTGGTAGTTGTCCTCTTACAACTTTGCATGATGTTTATTATGTCCCTATCACATATCATTTGGGTATTTCGCCAAGTGGGAGATGTTAATAATGGTTGACCAAATCAACCAAAACCCAAGTGTTAAATGGAAAAAACTAGAATTAATGGCCTATTACATGAGAACAAATTGGTTGTTTATGTGATATTATTCAAGGTTGTTATTGATCATTATTCCGATTAATGAGTAAATTAATTTGGTTTAATTTGAGGCTGCTTTGGGGTCGAGGTGATTGGGAGAAGAAAGCCTCTATAAATAGAGTGGTTCTTTGTATATAGCACAGAAAACAAGAAATAATTTCTCTCATTGGAGCTCCAAAAATAATGCCAATCTCTTTTTTCTCCTCTAAAACTTACAACTTTAGTATTTTCATTAACTATCAGTATTAAATTAGAGTTAGACTATTATCCTTCTAAGAGTACAGAGTGTCTCCTCCTCCCATGCTAATAACCATCAGATTAAATTTTTGATTGTCATAGATTGTGAAAATATGATCTAACAAATCAGAGCAGTCTTAGTAATAAAGGGAAAGTTTGTCATTAAAGTTATCGTTCCCATAATTTTGAATCTAGACGTTATTCTTCCTTTACTCAATCTCATCCTATTATGGTGGTGAACCTTCATCATGAATTATGGCTACTCGATTTCATTGTATGATCTAAACGCCAAACCCATGGAACCCTAATTAGCATGGAGATTTTAGAGTAATAGGTTTGGTTACAGTAATTTCATGTAGCACAATAAGATTTATTTTTCATAAAATTCAGTTTTATTGAACATGAACATGTATATTTTCCTCACCAAACAAGGTATCAACTGGATTATGGGCGTCTAGGTGTTGTTAACCCATTTGGATGATATTATGCAACTTTTGGTGATAGCAAGAAGTGGCCAAAGCTTGTCCGTTCTAAGGATGTTTTTTTTAGTTCTTTTGTGTAAAGGCTTATGCATCCCTATTTCACAAAAAAGTAGCCGAAATCACCCATCCTACCCTCATTCCTTTCTTACTTTCATTTTGATATGATATTCTTTTGAGATCTACAAAAAATTAAATCTAATGGCTACAAATTCTGGAGAAAAAGATACCCGCTACTCATAGGTACGAGTCAAGACCCGGCTTTGTCCGAGTCCGTGTTCAGGTCAAGTTGGGCCAGATTCTCTGGTCAAGTTCGAGTTCGAGACTAGGTTTTAGAAATGAAGCAATTCGACCCATATTGAAACTAATCAGGGCTGAACCTGACCCGGTTACTAACGGGCCCAAATTGAGCTAGTTCAGTGCGAGTTGCGGGTTAACACGACCTAGTCGCTACCTTTATATTTAACAATGTTGAAAGTGTACTAAGAGCTTTTAAATTTAGAGGGGTTTTGCAAGATATCCAAAGAAGGTTTGATGGGAAAAAAAGGTTCCCGTGAAAAACCCCAATGTCCGGGGGGATCTTCTGAAATTTACCCCAACAGTTTCAGTAGGGAGGCAACCCGGCTCACTTATCAAATCCCAACAAAATACCGTGAAAATCAAAATGGTGGTGGTGGATTTGGTGGAGTTCTCCGAGGAGTCCTTCGATCCAAAGCGATGGATAAACGCCGCCCTCGAGTCCCGTCACCCGCAGGACCCCATCGACCGCTTCTTATCGGATCTGGAGGAGAATCTAAGATCCGCATCCGAGAAGATATCGGATTCTCTCGAGCGAGAGAGCTCCGACGCCCTCCGCCGAGTCCCAGCCGCCGTCCGAGACGTCGCTCGCCTTCGAGAGGACGCGATCCAGCTCCGATCTGCTGTCAACTCCATCCTGCAGAAGCTGAAGAAGGTCCCTCTCCTTTTCCTTTATTTACATCTCCGCATCCGAGAAGATATCGGATTCTCTCGAGCGAGAGAGCTCCGACGCCCTCCGCCGAGTCCCAGCCGCCGTCCGAGACGTCGCTCGCCTTCGAGAGGACGCGATCCAGCTCCGATCTGCTGTCAACTCCATCCTGCAGAAGCTGAAGAAGGTCCCTCTCCTTTTCCTTTATTTACATCCATGCCCCTCCGTAGATAATTCTCGTCATCCAATTAGTTATTAGTTTGTCTATACTTTTTGTCACTGGGATCCCATTAGTTTATTCATGTTACATGCTTATATTCAGCTACCACGAAATTTACGTGAAGGATTAAAGACCAGCTGAATTCACTTAATCTTGTTAAAATTTTCATGACTAGTTGGCTATCATTTTCACTTGTTAGTGGTTATAATTGCAGAATTCTTTTTTTTTTTTTTATTTCAAGAAATTTGGGACATGAAGTCTTGATAAATAGCAAAGGAGGAAGCTGAGGAAGTAACCGGAAACATTTAAATCTGGTGTAATTTGTATACGGAAAAAATGGATATTTTTAAGTGAGAACGGAATAGTGAGCAAGAGATTTTAGGTCTCGTAGGAGTGAAAAATCAAACGGTTAGTCTCTGCTCGATTTTTATCATAATTTTTAGTGTATACCCACAAGACTATCATGACATTCTCATTTCTGCTACACTCATTTTTGCCCATGTGTTTTAATTGCCTAACACTTTGATCCATAAGCATAGTTAGTTTTATAATCGTCCTATAGAATATTCCCTTTAATTTCAATAATATTCTACAATTACATAAAACTCCCGAAGCACTCCATTTCACCATCTCGATTTGATTCGATGAGCAATGTTATTCGCAATCTCATCATCATGCCGAATGATTAATCCTAAATAGCGAAAATGATTCATTTTAGATATTTCTTGACCATCAATATGTACTTTAGGTTCTTTTCTTTTATTAGTCTTACTAAAAATGCACTCCATATATTCTTTTTTTGTTCTACTAATTCTAAAACCTTTAGACTCAAAAGCTTGTCTCCACCTTTCTACTTTAAAAATTACACATCTTCTATTTTCGTCAACTAACACTATCATCCGTAAATAACATACACCATGGCCCATGGGCTTTCATCCGATATGTGTCTAGTAAGTTGCTCAATAACTAATGCAAAAAGATAAGAACTAAACCCTGACCAGTGGTGTAAACCTATGATAATAAAAAACGACTTAGTCTCTCCTTTATTACGAAGAAATGGCTTAGTCTCTCCTTTATTAGTTTTACTCTCGTTGTTACTATATCATACATATCTTTAATCACATCAGTATATATACTAGATACATGTTTTTTTTCTAAAACCCACCACATTACCTTTCTAGATACTCTATCATAAACTTTTTCTATATCTATAAAAATCACATATAGATCCTTTTTCTTCTTTCTATATCTCTCTATTAATCATCTCAAGATATAAAATATGTATAGGTTCCATAGTTGATCTCTTGGGCATAAAGCCCAATTGATTTTCAGATACACTTGTCTCCTTTCTTAGTCTTTGCTCGATTACCGTCTCCCAAAGTTTCATAGTATGACTCATGAGTTTTATACCATCATAATTTGAACAACTTTGTATATCTCCTTTATTCTTGGATATCGGTATTAAAGTAATAATCCTCCACTCATCAAGCATGCTCTTTGTCTAGATAATCTTATTAAATAATTTAGTTAACCATCCTAAGTCCATATCTCCAAGATATTTCCAAACTTAATAGGGATACCGTCCAGTCTTATGGTTCTTCCACTTTTCGTTTTCGTTAGAACATATTTATCCTCACTAATTCTAATTTTTTGACAATATCTATAATTTCTATCATTCGCTATATGGTCAAATTCTCTATGTTGCTCACTTGCTTGGTTATCATTAAACTATTGATTGGACCATCAATATCTTTAAAGTCAAATCTCTCAAAGTGGCTGCTTGAATCAACATTTGATGAAAAGCTAGATATGGGCAGGGACAAAAGGATAAGCTATTTGCAATAATAGATATGTTGGCTTTTATACCTACATGGAGAAAACGAGTTCATGTGTAATGCCCCATAGTTAAATTCTTCTTGTTTATATTAATTGTATTTTTTTATCTCTCCGCATGTTCTTTTGAATAGGTATATTTAGCTTCTCGTTTATGATTTTCTAAGTCCATGGTACTATTTATATTGGAATAAACTAGGTAGTGAATGTAATTAATGGTAAATCCAAAGATCAAAGAATTTATCTCTCTCTTCTTCAATTTGAAATGCATAGGAGAAGAAGAAATTGCAGCAAATTAAGGGTCGGTATATGAGAGCCTTTAATAGACATACTATGAAGTTCATTCAATTTTAGTAAAATCTATGTAAATCTTACAACTTTCGTCGATGGTCAATACAGGCCATAAAATAATATTAGGAGGAGAAGCAAGATGAAAAGTTCAAGATATTTCAAATTTATTTTTTGCTTGTTTGCGGTTCACCAGTGCATCCTCTTTAGGATTTAAAGATGAATTTTGGGAGAAATCAAATGGTTGGAAGTAAAATAACTATATCTATAGCACTTGGGTAAAATTTGGACTCATACTTAATCTATTAATTAAAGCAAAAAACCTAACATTGATAGTTCAGGAACTTTTTTGGTCGAGTTTAATTGCAGGAGCTTTACTAAAAGGTATGCGTGGATAAAGGGGTTTCTTGAATTCACCCTTAATGTAGTAATGAAATATCTATTTTGATGGAGTGGCAGTCTGAACTAATGTAAGTGTAATGACAGGCTGAAGGAACCTCTGCTGAACATATAGCTGCTCTTGCTAAAATTGATACAGTGAAGCAGCGGATGGAAGCAGCATATGAGACATTGCAGGTATTCTTTACATTTTCATTTGAGTGCAAAAAAAGAAGCTATATATGTTCAATCCATTTAATGTGTAAACCTTGTTTAACTTTAAATTTTAACTTTTTATATTCCCACATTAATAGGATGCTGCAGGGTTGACTCAATTGAGTGCAAGTGTGGAGGATGTTTTTGCTAGCGGAGATCTTTCACGGGCTGCAGAAACTTTGGCTAACATGAGACACTGTCTCTCTGCTGTTGGCGAAGTACGCATTTACAACTATTGTATTGATTTTTTTACTGTTTTGTTTGGAAGAGTACTTCTTCACTAAATCTTGTTTGTTGATATACTGTCTTTTCTCTCAGGTTGCGGAATTTGCCAATGTAAGGAAGCAGCTTGAAGTCTTGGAAGATAGGCTGGACGAGATGGTGCAACCTCGCCTGTCTGATGCTCTTACAAATCGCAAGGTTCCATCTTCTTTTCGATTTTCTTTGATTGCTTGATTAGTGTTCTCCTATATATGACACGAAAGTTAAATATTATTTCTTAGGTTGAAGCTGTTCAAGATTTGAGGCGGATCCTTATTCGTATTGGGAGGTTCAAATCACTGGAGCTTCTATATATTAAAATGCACTTGAAGCCTTTAAGGAAACGTTGGGAAGATTTTGACTTGAGGCAGCGAGCGAGCAAGCTGGAGACAGAAAAGCTTGGTGAAAGGCCTTCTTCGATTTCATTCTCCAGTTGGCTACCTAGTTTCTATGATGAGGTTTTACTTTATCTCGAGCAAGAGTGGAAGTGGTATGTAGGCTATATCTCCAAATGCGTTTCATTATCGGTGAAGTTAACCGTAGTTTGATGAATAAAGTGTGTTCTGTGCTCACAAAGTTGAATTGGCTTTTAGTGGCTGAAAATATAAACAGATGCTCCTTTGTGCAAGGGAATCCTATAGTTTGCTGATGTTTCTATACTCATTAAGGACAGTGGGTGGCTGATGTTTATTTGCTTAGTAACTTTTTCATGTTAGAAGTTTGCTGCTTACTTTTTAGGAAAAAAGTTCAGATAATTTCACAATAACTGCAATTGCACGGTCAACTGATCTTCCTAAGATACATTGTTTAATTTGAAGTTTTGCTATTAGCTAACGAGCATAAAGTTTTCAGGTGCATGAATGCCTTACCCGATGATTATTCGTCTCTGGTCCCAAAGCTACTGACTGAGACCATGTCTGAACTGGGTGCAAATTTTGCTTCTCGTGTCAACCTTGCAACCGGAGATGTTGTTCCTGAGACTAGAACTCTTACTAAAGGTTACATCTCGTGAAACTTACTCTCTCGAGTTGAATTCCATCTTTCGATACCTACATCAGGATTGTTCTTTTCCCATTCTAAAGTCTATCAGCCCTTCGAGGTGATGCATATATAATATAGCGACGAGCAGAGTTTTATGGTTTTCCTGCAGCTCAATTCTAGCAAGAGAGAATTACATTCCACTTTCTTTGCATCAAAGATCATTTCTTCTGTCATAATTAGTACACTTGAAATAATATTCACTGCTCATTTGCATATGACAAAGTTGAGCATTGCAGAACTTTGGAAATTTTATTATTAAACTTGGGGGTGTATGTCGAGGTGGTCCATGTCAGTGTATCGTCCTTTGACATGTTTATGAGAAAATCATGAGAGGACGGGAATTAGAATTCGGAAGTGGTGGAGTACAGTGATCCTTGTCTCATAGTTCACTTGGTAGATGCATATCACTTTTATTTAGATGCTTTGTTCTGTCACAACATTCATAGAATTCATCATAGTTACATGGAACCTGGCTCATTCCTGTTCGCGGGATGAGTACGGGAATGTGGTACGCCACTTAATAAGAATCGGGTACGTTAGGTTACAGAACGTGGTACACTTTAGGTTTGGTTCTTAAATGTAGGAATCAAAGATTTTGCAAGAAAGGTTTTGCAAGGGTCAAATTTTAGAAATATGCTAGTTAATATCAACAATGGTTAAAGAACCTTGAGAATCATGTTGCAAATAAGGTATGCATACTTTATGCTTAATTTCTCATGTTTTTATTGTTTGTTCTTTTAAAAATAGTTATTGTTTTTCAAAATTTTAATTCCAAATTGGGTTCATTGGACTTGGTTGATCAGGTCGTATTCTATGTGAATCTGGGACGATTGTACCTAGGTCGTGGTTCGCTCTAGTGTTCCATGTTCCTGAGTTCTATGAATTATTCTCTAGCATGAAAGCACAGATGCAAAAGTGACTCCTTGAGCAGTGGTAGACAATCTAAATTTGTATTGTTGAGAGGGAACTTCGAAGTTATTGATAATATGTCTTTTGGAATCTCCTAGTTCATCTATGAGTCCAATATGATGGAGAAGAGTATTGAATACCATGTAAGAACAAATGATGTTCTTTGTACGACTACATTTGCCTTCTATTTCCTTTTTCATTTGTGATCCCTGAAATATGGGCCCTCTTCAGGCAACACAGTTCTTAACTTAATTAGAGGCAGTTTGACATTGACAAATAATGAAGTGAGCTACATCTTCCTCTGGTGTGTGTCCAATGTCCATGAAGCTGTTCTTTGAAAATCGACACCCCCAACACATACACTATCATCTTTTTCTTTCTTCTCTGGTAACTCCTTTTGCCTCATCTCATAAGCGTTCAAAGCCCATGACTAGTATTGCTCTTACTTTTTTCCACACACACATATGTATATATGCATATATAGTGAATTGTTTCATTTAATTTCCATTGGTAACAAATTAGATAAGGGCAGATGTTTTAATTCAGTAGACCTGGTACATACTTCACCACTACCAAAACCACTCTTCCAATCGAACTTTTGAAAGAACACCTTGGACAAGTACATCTGCACTGAGTTCACAGTTCAACATGACTGATTTCCTCAGAAGTTCCGCAAATCTTTCTATATTACTTTGCACCTCTATACCTGATTTGCTTAATATGTTATAAACATACACATGGGTAAAGGTGGCTAGTGTGACGTTAATGTCATAAATCCAACTTCCTACAGTCACATCATCAATACTACCAGAATATAAGTGATGGTGGAGCGATAAAGTAGCCATCTTTTCTCTCTTTGATGGTGGAGCGATACAGTAACCCCCTCACTATGTATGCGTACATACATACGTACACGCACACACTCGGGCATACACAGAGGCACACATGCTCACAGTCATAGCACACGCGCATGCACACACATGTATGTATGCATGCATGTTCACTGCTTGTATATGTATGTATGTATATATGTACCTATGTGTGTGTATATATAACCTATGTGAGACTACTGGAGATTTTATTATTGATGATAGATCTCATGTGCAGTGTGTTCTCCTTTCTATTATTTGTTAATTTTTATTCTCCTAATTGTCAGCATATATTTACTTCAAACAACTGATGTTAAACGTGCATTTTGTGAAAAATTGGCTTCGTCAATTATTTGGGAAAAATGCGTGTAGCCCCTAAAATAAAAAATTAAATTCCCCCCAAGACGGGTTAACAAAAACCCCTTAAATCTACCTTTTTATGCCCCCCCGCAAACCAAAAAAAAAAGTCCTGTACCACCTAAGCAATACTTTTCTTTTCCCCATTTTACCCCAAATTAATGCTTTATATGAAGCTTTCCAGGGCTGGGTGACACTCTCTATCTCTTTGTCGAAAGTTGAACCCACAAATTTTCTTTTCGTCAGTTGTTAAGCTTATGCATTTGTTGTTAAGTTTTTTTGTAGTTGTTGAGCTTATGCATTGGTTGCTAAGCTTATTGTTTTGTTGTTGGTCAGTTGTTAAGCTTATGCATAGGTTGTTAAGTTTTTTTTTTAGTTATTAAGCTTTTCAATTGGTTAAGCTTATGCGTTTGTTAAGCTTTTTCATCAGTTGTTATGCTTATGCATTGGTTGTTAAGCATATGTGTTTATTGTTAAGTTTTTTGCCAGTTTGTTTAATTTATGCTTTGGTTAAGATTTTTCGTCAATTGTTTAGCTTATTCATTGGTTGTTAAGCTTATGCGTTTGTTATGCTTTTTTGTTAGTTGTTCGGCGTAGCCATTGGTTATTGAGCTTATCTCATTAGTTGTTAAGCTTATGCATTTGTTGTTAAGTCGTGATGTAGTCGTCCCCTTGTATTTCTCCCCTCAACAACATGTTTGGAGCCATCTTCGATTGGGCGTTTTCAGACATTATTAGAAAATTGAAGCAAACCTAGTTTTAAGAGATTTAGAGGGTGGGGCGCGCATATTCTTCAAAGCATGGGCGGGAGAAAGAAATAACTGATTGGTTTCTTAGGGTTATGATTTGGGGGAGAAAGAAGAGGGGGAGAGAGAGAGAGAGGGGGGGGGAGAGAGATCCCTCACAGACGAGCGGAGAGAAGAAATAACTGATTGGGTTAGGGTTATGATTTGAGAGAGCAGGCACGATCTACGAAAAAAGGGGGATGAGTTAATGATGTACTCAAGGGCATTCTGGAGATTTTTTCTTTTTTTGAATTTCTGGTCACATGGCACCATATTTAGGGGGCTAGGAGCATAAAAAAGTGGTTTTAGGGGTTTTTAGTGGTTTCTTTTCCCTTGTTGACCCTGCGTTTTTTTGTTTTTTTTGTTTTTTTTTTTTTTGGGGGGGGGGGGGGGCAGTGAATTTGCTTTTGATTATGGGGGGCCTGCAAACATTTTTCGCATGTTATTTTCATTTGTATATAATGCCACATATTTTTGCAATTATTAATTCTTCAATTACAAAAGATTGTTACTTTTCACCTCATTGAATTTCACTGTCAAATGATAAAGTTAAATGTGATTTTTATGGCCTTATCATCCAGTTGTTAACTTCTTATGTTGCACAAATACTTCTCGTGAAGCTATGTATCTGCCACATTAGGCATCTTCTTCCTTGATTACATATGTATTGTTTATAATCTATTGTAGTCTAGCTTTTAGATTTAAATTGCTTTGAAGCTGATCAAACTTTTATTCCTGGACTTATTGTTCTTCTGTAGGCCTTGGAGATGCAACATCCAAAATTCAAAGCCTAAGCCTTTTATGTATGCAGTGAAACTGCATACATGATCAATCTCTCATCATATCAAACTATAACCCTTCACAAAAAAGAAGATAAGTTTAATAAAAACTTATAACCTGATATGACAAGTAAAGGGCTGTTTGGATGCTCTTCAGTTCTGTTCTAGCTGCCTTGCAATAACACCTTTTATGCGCATACTGTTTTTTTTCCTAGTTTGCTTTTTTTCCCACATTCTAATGGAATTATGTTGTTTCTTGAAATAGCTTGGTTCCCCTCCAAAGTTACAGATCTGAATAGACTCTTTTTTTGGGGAGTCATTTCTCATAAGCTATAGAACAGCGGAACTAGTGAGTTCTTTTCACCCAATTGTAAACATAAACAAGCATTTTAGATGGTCGAAGAAATTTATTGTACACCATAAACTAGGTTTCGGCTAATACTTTTTATTTGCTTCTGCAATTTCTCTTTTAGCTATCCAATGTATTAGCTGCATACTCTTTTTTTGTCTGTTCTCCATATAGTTAAATTCTGTCACCAGGGAACAGATGTTCATGTCTGGTTTTCCATGGTATCTCCTCACCAAAAATTTGATTTCTTTTGGCATTGACAATTGGCATATGAAGTTTTATATTATTCATCTGTAGTTGTTTATTTTGTTTCTTTACTCTCAAAACTTCAGGTATCATGGACATTTTATCTGGAGATTTGCCAAAAGGTACAAAGATACAGGATAAGCATCTTGAGGCACTAATTGAACTTCACAATATGACTGGTACTTTTGCTAGGAATGTTCAGCACCTGTTCTCCAAATCGGATATTCAAATACTCTTATGTACATTGAAGGCTGTCTATTCTCCGTATGAGTCATTTAAGCAAAGGTGCATGCTCAAACTTGTTATTATTAAGCATCTTAGTGGGTGATATCTTATGCAAGGTTGGTGGGAATAAAGAAAATATCTATGAAGTGGTTTTATTCAAATCCATATAGGAAACTGTTCAAAACCAGCAAATTATAGAATTACTAAATTTGTATCTGGTTCCAGGAGTTTTGTTAGCGATTTGAAGTAGGCATACTCTGTTCACCTTTGCTTTTACTGGCTGCTTAACCTTTTCTTGTTACTTACTTTATATATTCTTTTTTTTGTGATATTCTTTTGGCAACCATAAAGCTGAAACTGGTTTGTGTACAATATAACCAATTTATTTTGAAGGATTGGAAGTTGTATACAACTTCCCTGTCCTAAATTTCTGTCATTCAGGTTAATAGTTCCAGATCTAATGAAATGCATTAAAATTCAAAAGACGGAAGCAACAAGGTTCAATGTTGACTAAAGAATCTGGATGCTATGGAATCTGATCCTTGTGTTTAGCTCCAAATCTAGTTATTAACTAGTACATTTGGTTTTTGAGTGGTACTACTATTTTCGATCCTTATAGTTACTAGTGCCTTGTTCTATTCATAACATAGCATTTAAGCTTATTGCTTGCCATTTATTGTAAAAGCTTCAAGCTCATTATTAGTTACTAAATAATGTTTACGGGGCAATATGCCAATAAAACTCTTGTCCTTTTCCATTAGGTATGGGCAGATGGAGCGTGCTATCCTTTCTTCTGAGATTGCAGGAATAGACATCCGGAGGGCTGTAGCCCGTGGTGTGGGTGCCCAGGGTATAGAACTCAGTGAAACAGTGCGCAGGATGGAAGAATCCATCCCACAAGTCATTGTGCTTCTTGAGGCAGCTGTTGAGAGATGCATAAGTTTCACTGGTGGTTCTGAGGCTGATGAGCTTATATTGGCCCTTGATGATGTCATGTTGCAATATATCTCTAACCTCCAAGAGACCCTTAAGTCCTTGAGATCGGTATGTGGAGTGGATAATACTGTATACAGTGAGGGGTCAAAGAAGGATGGTGGTGGATTTGACAGAAAAGAAGGAGCACGGGTAAGGGACATGGTCTCTGAAGAAGATGAGTGGTCCATTGTCCAAGGGGCATTACAAATTCTCACTGTTGCTGATTGTCTAACCAGTAGAGCATCAGTATTTGAAGCTTCTTTAAGAGCTACACTAGCTAGGATTGGCACAAGCCTCTCGCTTTCTGCTTTTGGTTCAACTCTGGACAAATCTCGTGGTGCTACTACTGATGAGAATGCTGAAGTATCCCTTGCAGGAAGGGCTAGCTTGGATGTTGCAGCTTTGCGCCTCAGTGATGTACCTGAAAAGACCAGAAAGCTTTTTAATCTTTTGGAACAGGTGCCTTTGAGCATATTTCCTAGACCTTGAATATATCCAATGTTGATAGTTTGTTTAAATGTTCTGTGATGCACATTAGTTGGAGAAATAGATTCTACTGCACTCACATACATGCATATGGAACCAAACATGATTATTGGAGAAATAGAAAATTATTAACAGGAAGTTTATGTTCCATTTATTCAATAGGATTTTTTTTAAAACAAATTATTACTTCTCATAAAAGAATAGTAAAAGAGGACAAAGGTGAGGGAAAAAGAAGATGCATTTCTTAATTACTTTCTGTGCTTTTTTCAATTCCATCACTTTTTAAAACCACACATGGTCTCAAGGTCTTTGTTTTCCTATTTATTTAAGCAATGCTCTAGAATCCTATATAATGCAGTCTTAGGCTTAACGTACAAAAAATATTATATTTTCCCGCATTACAAGGAAAGAAGAGTAAGAGCCTAAGAGGAGTGTGAACCAGTTACTCTTCACTTTGAATTCCACCTCATGAATGCAGACTTAATCTTGTTCATCGAATCTTGGATTCTCCTGCTCATTAGAACCTGCATTCTCTCCTTCCATTTTACTTTTCATAGGAAAGATTATTTAACTTTTTTGTGGGGATCTAAGGGTGGGTGTTATTGGATAAAGAAGATTGCTTATGGTGATACATAAGATTAGGTAAATTCTTCAGTGACCAATGCCCTGCCCTGTTCCATGTGTGTGCGGTACTGCATCTTCTAGTTCTCCTTAGATGCATTAACATTCTTAACTGTCATAAGCATCAGTGCCAAAATTTCTGCCATATTTCCCCTTTCTATCATGTGATACAACACATATATTTCTAAGCATAGTTAGAATAGTGAAGGCTTTCTACAGGCTTCACGCACCAATATGACTCTTATTTTGATCATGTGCTCTATTTTATGCTTCTCACATGGTTTTAGGACCCATTAAGACGTGATCTCTACTTTTCCAAACTTGGCTATTTCTTCCATAGATTTGTCGACTTTTCCATACATGCAATGCTTAAGAAGCAATCAAGTTCATTGCCCATGAAACTGAAATTTCCTGGTATACAAGTATTGGTGAATGCCCTAATATCGGAAATAGAGGAAAGTCTCCATTTTTTTTCATTGTACTGTTTCTTTCATGCAGTCAAAAGACCCAAGGTTCCATGCACTGCCACTTGCATCACAAAGGGTGGCAGTTTTTGCAGACACAGTGAATGAACTCGTATACGATGTTCTTATATCCAAAGTACGTCAACGCCTAAATGATGTATCTCGGATGCCTATCTGGTCTTCGGTGGAGGAACAAAGTGCTCTCCCACTCCCAAGTTTCAGCGCCTACCCACAAGCATATGTAACCAGTGTTGGAGAGTATCTTCTGACTTTACCACAGCAATTAGAGCCACTGGCTGAGGGCATCTCCAGCAACGATGGTGGAACTGATGAAGCTCAGTTTTTCGCTACAGAATGGATGTTCAAGGTAACTAAAAAATACAATTATATAGCTCGACGTACTATCCTTAATGTATGCTTCTGGACCCTGGAGACCGCCTCCATAGATGTCGACTCTGGCTTCATAAGCTTATTCTGTTCCTATTGAACACATTATTGTGTTAAATATAATGAAAGCTGAAAATATATTGTTTTACTAAAGGATTTGGAAGAACATACACTTTAGTTAAGATCAAAATATTAAGACCTTTGTAATTAGTCTTACCATGCTATTGTCAAATTTACAGAAAGTTGACCCCTCGTATTATTTTCCTAGTCATTGAAAAAAATTGCAGTTAATTTTTTTTACAATTATTATTTGAAAACAATTCCATTGTGCTAGCACATATTGTAGTGGATGAAGAAACTTGTTGAGTTCTCATCAATTGCTGACGATATTTAGGAGAATGTTATGCTTTATGGTGTTGTAGTTTTATGACTCTTGTAGAAAATGGAAAATAACCTAAGTTTATGCAATTTAAACATCAGTTCATAACCATTTCCTTTATAACTTATTAAAATTGGGAAAAAAACCATCGGGGTTTGGAAATTTTATGTTACGTGCTAGCATGTTCACTCATAATCTGTATCCAAGAAAGAATTTCAAAAGACTATCGGGATATATATAGAACATAGTAATAGAACAATTAACCGTTTATTCTTCTACATGTTGTAACTTAACTAACCCAAATATTTCTCTGTCCCATAATTTTACTTGTACCGTGTCAGGTTGCTGAGGGAGCCACTGCCCTTTTCATGGAGCAACTTAGAGGGATCCATTACATCACAGACCGAGGTGCGCAACAACTCTCAGCTGATATCGAATACTTGAGCAATGTCCTCTTTGCCCTCTCAATGCCAATTCCTCCTTTCCTATCAACATATCACACTTGCCTCTCAAAACCTAGAGATCAGCTCCGGGATCTCATCAAATCGCCTGAACCGGGAAGCCAACTTGACGTCCCCACTGCTCACCTTGTATGCAAGATTCGTCGCATTGCTCTGGACCAATGAAATTTTGTTGCCTTCAGAATTTTCATGATTATTACAAGAATTCATACTAAGAGTCGCTCTTCTGTCGTTACTACTGTTCCTGAATACATACACGCTGTGCAAATTTTCTTCGAAGCTTTTTGATGTATTATTGGTAACCGTTGGGTTGTTGGATTGACTATCTCACAATAGATTCACTGTTAATAATATATACTGATGTATTTGTCTATTCTTTCCTTTAGGAATCATTATATTATCTGATACTATACACGTGTTATGCCTGTGCTCGCACGGGTTATTTTGGTTTATTTCATTTATATATGAATGCTTCGAGGCCCCAAAAATGAAAACCTGATGTGTCTCAGCCCTCTTTACTTTTTCTAATGTGTATTAGCCCCAAAAATGAAAAGTAAATGTGATTCGGTCCTTTTTACGATTCCCATGCAAATAAATTTAAAAAGCCCCAAACTACCCTCTTCTTCTTCAGATCTTTAGATCTTCTTCTTTAGAAAGTTGTGAGAGGAAAAGAAAAAACTCTCCTCTCAATTCCATGGCCGACAACATTGCCGACGACTCCACCGCTGTTCTCAGCGACGTCGACGATGAAGACGCCTTCTTGGTCCCCGTCACCATCTCCTCGTCTTCCTCGGATGAACAGAAACAACAAATACATCACTAGGATGGACAACACTTCCTCCTCGGATGAATAACACTTTCCTCTCAATTCCATGGCCGACGACATCGTCGATGACTCCGCCGCCGTTCTCAGTGATGTCGACGATGAAGACGCCTCCCCGGTCCCCGTTGTTAGAACTCATGTATATGAGCCTACTTTTGAATCTTGTTTTGATGATTTTGCATACAATTTATAATATGTTCTTCAGTATTTGTTTTGCTCCAGGTTGAGTATCTCAAGAGCCACATTTATAACGAAGCTTATTCAACTCAAGTTAGATCCAAGATTTAGCTTCTCATGCATATCAACTTGGTACAACTAGAATATGACTTTATATTGTGTGAATATATCTCAAGCTCAATATCCACATAACACACACTTTTGGTTTTAATGTGATTTTGTCAATATAATGAGATATTAGTGTATAGACTTAAAATTTACTTTATACAACTTTTGTTTAGTCTATAAATTCATTTGAAAAGGTTTCATATCCTTGTTTATCTCATTTGTCCAAAACTAAGAATATTATACACTCGTTTTACATGCTTTTGCAAAACTAAGAGATTTTACAAACGGAGAATCACTTTTGGAAAATTTCTTTTGAAACATGCTCATTTATATGTTTATAAACTATTCTTCAAATTTTACAATTTTTGGAATTTATTTGATATTTTTAAACATGGTTTAAAGTTCAGTTTTCCTGTGCAAATATGGCCTGTGCATGTTTAGTCGACTCACGAAGTGCAGCGGAGTTGTGTTTTTTCGTCTGCTGATTCGACTCATATAAGCCGACTCATTAGTCGACTCATAAGTCGACTCATGAGTCGACTTATCAGAGAGCCGTTGCACAGTATCGGCTAGTTTTCTGTTTTGTGTGTTTATGGCTTTTTGGTCTTTTTCCTTGGGTTTTAGCTGATGTATTGAGATGCTATATATACCCGTATGTTGTGAATCCTTTATTCAACTAAGAAGATTCCTTAATCAAGTTTTAAAAGAGTTTAGTTTGTGTTTAAGAGGTGTTTAAGCCTTGTTTCAAGTTTGGTTTGAAGAAGAGTTTGTATTACAAAGAAAAGCTTGCATCATTTGTTGAGGAGTTCATCCTCAATATCCAAATCATCCTCTCTTTGTAGAGAAGTTTTCCTAACTCAACTTTCTAGCATTTATTTCTTATTAATTTTATTGCTAGTTCTTATTGAGTTAGAATTTATTTAAACTCATTTATCACGCACCGTTATTGAGCTTGTTGTATCCCATATAATATATTGTTTGGTAGTGGTGTGTGATTTAGTGAGAGTGAGCTTAATTGAGTTCTCGTCAAGTGTAGAGAACAACCATTATTATATTGTGCTTATTGAGAGATCACTTGTAATACACTTGTACACCAAGAGGAGTGTGTGGTGAGGACGGAGTCGATACCGAGAGGAGTGGCGTCGGTAGCCTAGTGAGAGGTGATAATTTTGAGCACTTGAGGGAGTCGATATGTGAGGACCAACACTTGAGGTTGTAGCTTGTGTATGTACATTGTGAGATTTTGTGAGAGTTGTCGGTTGACTTGATAACCGAGTGTGTAGAGAAGTTTCGGCTTCCAAACCGGGTGTGTCGTGATAGTGGAGATCTCCTCAAGTTGAGTAGCGGAGACGTAGATCGTGGGGACCGAACTCCGTGATCATATCTTGTGTTTGAGTTTTCCTTGTGTTCTTTTATTTTGTGCTTGTATTTTACATTCTGGCTTTTATATCTCTTGCAAGATTAAAATAATCAATAATTTTTTTTTAAAATTTGACATAAAATCGAATTAGATTAGCATAAGACCTTAATCACCCCCCTCTAGGGTCTAACAATTGGTATCAGAGCTTGGTGCTCTATTAGATTAGCATAAGACCTTAATCACCCCCCTCTAGGGTCTAACAATTGGTATCAGAGCTTGGTGCTCTTTGATTTAAGGACTAATCGCCTTGAGTTAAAGATCCAAGTCTTTATCTTGCTAATCTTGTTCTTATCTTATCTGCTTTCTTGCTTCATATATCTGTCCATTTACATACTGGAATGGGCAAGGGCTAAAGTGTACCGACTGGTCTCTGATGTTCGGCATTCACTTACTAACAAGTGAAACATCTAGAAACAAATTCTGCAATCTCTCTACGCATGTTGTTCCACCAGAACTGTCTTTTCAAATCCTTATACATCTTGGTCAAACCTAGATGTACGGTGTACCGAGTATGATGTGCCTCGTCTATAAGTTATTTCCTCAACTGTGGTATGTTTGGAACAACCAATCTGCCTCTTATTTGAAGACTTCCATCTGAACCAATAGACCAATCTGCCTTGGGTTCTTGAGTTATCTCTCCCTTTTGGGTTTGAATCCAAGAATCTCCCAACTGGGCATCAATAATACGTTCGATCCATGAAGGTTGCACTAATAAAGCTCCTAAGAAAGCTATGCATCCCCCTATCTCTGGCCTAAAATCAAACTGGCTAAGACTTATGTGGTCTCGGTACAACGAGCACCTCAATGCTGCAAGTCTGCGGCGATTCTTCCTACTCAATGCATTTGCTACGATGTTCGCCTTCCCAAGATGGTACTGAAGCGCGAATTCGTAGTCCTTGATGAATTCAATTCATTGTCATTTCCTCTGATTGAGTTCTTTCTGTGAGAATAAGTATCTCAAACTCTGGTGGTCTGTAAAAAGTTCAAACTGAACTCCATATAGATAATGCCTCCACATCTTCAATGCGAAGACTACAACCGCCAATTCCAAATCATGGGTCAAGTAGTTCTGCTTATGGATTCTCAATTGTCAAGAAATATAAACCACTACTCTCTGTGTCTGCATTAGTACACCACCTATGCCCAAAGAAGAAGCATCTGTATACACTACAAATGATATGTCACTGTTGGGGTATAATCAAGACATTTATTATCGTCAGCTTAACCTTGAGAGCTTCAAAAGCACTTTGACACTCCGGTCCCCACACAAACTGAACACCCTTCTTCGTAAGGCGTGTTAAAGGAACTCCTATCTTGGAGAAATATTGAATAAACTTGCGATAGTAGCCTACAAGTCCTAAGAAACTGCGGATCTCCGAAATAGTCGTTGGTGGCTCCTAATCTAGCAGTGCCTCGACCTTAGATGGATCAACGGCAATACCATCCTTCGAAATCACATTGCCCAGAAATCATACCTCCGAAAGCCAAAATTCACACTTACTGAGCTTTGCGTACAACTGATGATCCCGTAAAGTCAGGAGTACTAAATGGAGATGTTGTTCATACTCTGTCTCTGAACGAGAGTAAATGAGGATATCATTAATGAATACTATCACAAACTGATCCAAGTAAGAACGAAACACACGGTTCATCAATTCCATAAAGACAACAGGTGCATTAGTTAGTCCAAATGGCATGACTAGAAATTCAAAGGATCCATATCTCATTAAGAATGTGGTCTTAGGAATATCCATCTCCCTAACACGCCACTGGTGATAATCAGATCGAAGATCAATCTTTGAGAAATAACAAGCACCATAAAGTTGGTCAAACAAGTCATCTATCCTCAGTAACAGATATCTATTCCGGATAGTGACCTTGTTCAACTCTCGGTAATCAATACACATCTAAAATCTCCCGTCCTTCTTCTTCACGAAGAGGACCGGCGCTCCCCAAGGAGAATGGCTCTGACAAATCTAGCCTAAAGAAGAAAGTTCTTCCAACTGAGTCTGTAGCTCCCTTAACTCAGCGGGTGCCATATGATAGGGTGCATGAGAAATCGGTGCTATGCCTGACTGTAACTCAATGCAGAACTCAACCTCTCTAACCGGAGGTAATTGAGGAATATTCTGAAAGATATCCTGATACTCTAAGACAACTCTGGTCTCATACATAATAGCTCCTCAATTATGTAGTAACACCTCCTCAACATGCGTAAGGAATGCCTCAGCGAACTCCTTCCCCTGAGCGGTAGCAACAGTAATCTCAGTCCCATCAGAAGCTCACAATCTGACTGTTTTAGTAAAACAGTCTAGAATCACATGGTAGGATGACAACCAATCAATACCAAGAATGACATCAAACTCTAACATCGGCAAAACAATCAAATCAACTGTGAAGTGTGACTCATCTAGATGGGCAACACACTTCCTATGAACACTCTCTAGAAAGGACACATCTCCTATGGGAGTGGAAACAGACAATGGCATGTGTAGAGGTTGTGCAGCTATCTCAAGTCTATTCATAAAAGCAACTAAAATAAAGGAATGAGAAGCTCCTAAATCAAAAAGAATCTGGGATGAAAGGGAATTCACAAAGAATGTACCTTCCATCATGGCTCCACTAGCTCCATAATTATGGGCAACCACTGCATATACTCCGCCGATAGTTGTTGTCTGCTGAGACTGAGCCATAGGAGAACATGGTATCATCTGGCCTTGCGGTACCTCAATTAAAGCATGCATCTGGCCCTCTAATTGTTGTTGTCCCAACGGTGCTTCTAACTTTTGTTGTTGTCCATAAACACGGCCCTGACTCTGTCCTCAACCTTACTGGCCTTGGCCTCTACCAGGATATTGTCCCTAGCCTCGACCTCCCTGTCCTCTGCCATGCAGTTGACCTCCAACAGGTGCACTGCGACAATCCCTGGCCATATGACCAATCTTACGACAATTATGGCATTACCCATAAGTCTGCCCAGTGTCTGAGCTCTATGTGGCTGTTGTGGTCCTCTTTGCTTAGGACCCTGTTGTTGCTGGCTTTGCTACTGTTGTTCACCTTCATGGCGATTTCCCTTCTGCTGGGGCGCTGCTAACTCCAAAGCTGCTAGAGGCCTCTTTCCTTTCCCCTTCTCGCCTGAATGTCCCACCTTGGAACTCGACTCCCAGTTCTGTTGGAAGGTTATGGTCTCTGTCTCCTGGCATATAGCAGCATCTACAACTTCTCGTACCAAATTATATTATCGTGAAACTATGTAATGGCGCAAATTAGGGCGCAATCCCATCAAGAACATGTGAGCATGACGTTTACTAGTTTGCCACATGTCTGTGAACCTCAATAAGCTCATGAATTTGGTCTTATATTCAGCCATGATATCTCGCCCTACTCCAAGCGAGTTAACTCCATCTTCTTCCGAGCCTTGGCTGCGAAAGAGATATATTGCTTATTAAAGAAAAACTCAAAATAATCCCAAGTAAGAGTCAGCCTCTGTTCTGGGGTAGATTGCAATCTATACCACCCAGTGGCATCGCCCTTCAAGCTAAATACCGCCAACCTCTATCGCTGAACTGGATCTACCTCAAGCATGTCCAGAATGGTGCTAATGTCTTCCTTCCACTTGTGAGCTGCAAGGGAATCAGATGACCCCTGAAAACTGGAGCCTTCATCTTCTGATACTGCTCCACTAGACAGACCCATGAAGTATGCTTAGTGACTCTATTCACGGCAAATGGTTGATTATCTAAACCTGCTACCATATCTACTTCTAGTTGAGCAATAACTAGTGGCACACATGATACTTCTAGTGCAACAAGCCTAGTTGTTATAGGTGCCAGAAAATCTCTGAGGTCTCCTAGAGTCAAAGGATCCTGCTGCGGCTCGGGCTCTAGCTCAATGTGCCCAACTCCTCGGGTACGGGGTCTACGCCCACGCCCTCATCCCCGTTCTGCCATCTAAAGATTAGTAGTTAAGAAGTTTATTAGGCACAATCTATGAGACTTCGAACCCCAAAAATATATCAATATATAATAATAACACGAAAGCATGGAAAGGTATCATTGTGAAAATACTTGAAAAGTCGAGCAAAACACATATATATAAAAAAATTCTCAAAAATTTTAAACTATACGTATTACGTCCTCACTCAACTAGGAGATTCCTAGCGATTCCTATACATGAGTCCTAGGAAACTCTACACTAGCTCCACAGACCAACACAGAATAGATCCCTAAGAATACTAGAACTAGGGCAAAGATACCAACTGTAACGTCCCTGATTTTCACACTGGTTGTAGTCCAGGGTGAACTTCAGAGAT
The DNA here is from genome assembly GCF_001876935.1 of Asparagus officinalis. Taxonomy (NCBI): domain Eukaryota; kingdom Viridiplantae; phylum Streptophyta; class Magnoliopsida; order Asparagales; family Asparagaceae; genus Asparagus; species Asparagus officinalis. The sequence goes on from NC_033794.1 coordinate 38,239,751, forward strand.
GTTAGAAATTTGTATCATTCGTAAACCAAAAGTTAGGTACATCATAGTTCAGAATTGAAAAGTGAACATATCTCATATATGGAAGAGATTTTATACAAGAACAGAAATCTAACAGATTCTATATAAATATCCAAGTGTAACTAATATCTAACACTGTATCAAATATACATATCACTAGGAGACTCTCTGTCTCCAAAAAGAAATACAACTTATCTGGGTTCTAAGGGATGGTGGTTGAGATCTCAGAGGAACCAATATCCACTGCTACAAGCTAGCCTGCACCTCTTTGCACTCCGGATGACTTTCCTGAAATAGCATTCAAGAAAAAGAAAAGAAAGAAAAACAATACAAGCGTCAGAACGCTTTAGCAAGAACATCTCTATCCGTCCCCAAGGAAAAGAGTTACCACATATGATGGAGGCTCTACCTATATTATGCATAGTTTATCTCAACAGAATTCATAAAAGTGAGAATCTCATAAATCTCGAAGAAAACTGCATTAAAGTAAACTCATTTCATAATGATATAAGTAAAGAAGCATAGGAATTCAACATCCTATTTCATATACATGACTAAGTGGTTCACAACTAAATATAAATTTCCATTTGTGTAACTCATTATTCAACTCATATTTCAACTAGGTGACTCATAGGCCTAACCTAAGCAACAATCTGCTGAGTGATATAAAATCCTAACTCAGGCAACAATCTGCTGAGTGACTTGTAGGTCTACCTCAGGCAACAATCTGCTGAGTAACTCTCATAATTTTCTTTCAGGCAACAATCTGCTGAATGGCTACTAGGCCTAACTCAGGCAACGTACTCGTGTTATCATAGATAAGCTCATACCAATATATATCAGACTTATAATGCCCATAATGAAATAGATAATCATCATTTTAAAAAAAAATCTGGCTGCACCAATAGGGTTACCTACGTACCTTCTCTCTCAAGGGATCAAGCCACTCGTAGCTCATCAAATTTGCCGACGATATGTGCTCCCACGTATCGCACAAATATCGAAATTAAGCTATCAGAGCTATATAGCTAAACACATGCACCACATATGGATCTCATGCAACAAAATTCCATCCACATATGTACATATGTTTCATAGAAGTCATGCGTTAAATTCTAAAGAGCGAAACTCAAAGAAACATTCACGTAATATATTAATTATTTCAAATCAGCATATCTGCAGTTTTCTGCAGAACATATCATTAGTAAATTGAGCACGTCTTTCTTTAAACAAACTATTTTTAAGAATAATTTTCTGTTTTGAAAACTAGATTCACATAGCTTTGATTTGGCACTGTTTTGGTTTAATTGGAGTTTACTTTCTATACCCAGTTTTTAGTTGAAGTTTATACACGTGCAGTAGTTTCTGCAGAATATATCATTATTAAATTGAGTATATCTTTCTCTATACAAACTCTTTTTAAGAATAATTTTTTGTTTTAGAAACTAGATTCATACAGATTTCATTTGGCACTAGTTTTGTTTAATTTTGAGTTTACTTTCTATAATTAGTTTTCAGTTGAAGTTTATACACGTGCAGCAGTTTTCTACTGAATATATCATTAGTCAATTGAGTATATCTTTCTCTATAAAAACTCTTTTTAAAAATAGTTTTCTATTTTAGAGACTAGATTCATACATATTTTTTTGGCACTGGTTTGGTTTAGTTTGGAGTTTCTTTGTTATCTCAAATTTTTAGTTAAATATTATACATGTGCAGTAGTTTTCTGCAAAACATATCATGATTTACAACTAGATTTGTTCTAGATTTCGTAAAAATAAATCCCTCCTTTATAGTTTGATTAGGAAAGATATGAGTATTTGATTATGAATTTAACTTAATAACACAATCAAATATAACATATCAAAGAAGGGTGAGGTTTAGAGGAGATGAACTTGCCTTGATGATGATTCAATATCTGAAAAATGAAAACTAGCGGATTGTTCTTCACAAAAAATGTAGATCCACTCGAGGCCAAGATTTTCTATTCACGAAGCTTCTCCAATTTTCTATAAAAATTTTCAGCTCCTAAAGAACATGGGTTACCGTGAGTTTTGAGTGGAGGAAGAAGAAGAAGAGTAAAGAAGAGAGAGTGTGTTCATGAACTAAAATAATCCTCTCTCTTTCATTTTCATCCTTATAAAAGAAAATCAAAGGCCTAGATTTACTCTTCATCAATCAAACTCTCATTCAACGGTTCACATTAAAAGTTGACTAAGTCAAAACAACTGACTAAGACCAAAACAAGTAAATACAGTTATTCATCCGGGTATTTTACCAGCTCGTAGTTCAGCTGATTTTCTCTGGTATCCGAATAAATTGCCAATTTACCTCTGACACAATCTCAACATCTAAGAATGATGGAACTAATAGCACGTCCATCTGGATTACAGATAAAATATTAAAAATGAAACACTGTAGGTTTCGAACTGTCTCGTGACACCGAGACCAAAACTACAAACGTAATCTAAATCAAACTAAACTAGGCTCGTAGCTTAAAAACCACATTCTAAGATCGTTGGCATCATTTAGAGACCTATCTGATCACCATAAATAGTTCACCCTATTGTACGACGGCAGACTCGCGGAACCGTAATCCGAGTTGTAGACATGCTCCAAATAAATTCTAACTGTTTCCATTCATCATAGAATGGTAAGCACACGTTATAAAACCCATAAAAGCTAAAATAATTTATCAATTATCTTATAAAAAATTCTGGGGTTTTACAAATTCATAGTCCACACAACTAGTGTAATTTTTGGATACGAGGAGGAAGATGCGAAAAATCCATCTGATTCGAGATACTCTCCTAGTATTGGAGGTATATTGCCAGAGACTAACATTGCGTACCACCACACTAGATCAAGGCAGAGTGCAGCAATTCCTTTTGACTAGCCCTAACACTAGTGCCGCGCTCCGCCTCAAGTCCACTAGCCTACCTCTAGTGACGCTTACTCCGCCACACATTGAATGTGACTCCTAGCTAAAGTCAAGAGCAACAACGGGTGGTAGATATGACAGAGTAGGGAGATCTTCTCGCCAGTTGGCAGATCAAAAGAAAGCTTCAAATGAGCAATTTGAGTATTTGGAGAAAACATTCGAGCAACTCGTATCAATTTCAAAGTAGTAAGCGAGCTCTTCAAAGAAGAAACGACCAGCTATCAAATTTTCTCTAGAAAAAGAGCACATGGAACCAAATGGTGCAAACTCTACTTATTTAGAGTCATTGGTGCTTCCTAAGCTGACTCAAGAAGAAAAGGCCCCAGGGGATGTCCAAAAATAGATCAACACTATTTCTCAGCGAACTGAGCTTAAGAAGGTTAGAATCATCTGAACTTACCCATCGATTGAGATATATCTCCCTATCCAATGAAGTTTAAGCCACCAACGTTGCATACATTTAATGGTGAACGCTCTATGAACCAGCATGTTTACTACTTCTATTAATAAACTAGAGACATAGTGGGTACTAATGCTATTAAGGTGTGACTTTTCATTGGCATCCTTCAGGGGGGTAGCCTTCGATTGGTTTCATAATCTGTCTGAGGGATCAATTAAATCTTGGGCTGACCTATAATCGAAGTTTCTCTCAAATTTCATGAGGAACAATCAGATATTACCATGACTAAACTCCTCTCTGAAAAGCAAAGAGGATATGAGACGGCCAAGAAGCTTATCTAGCGATTCTGCAATTTGTTATTGCGATGTCGAGATATACCTTTGCCAATGCTACTCTAAACTTATTGGTATAATTTTGTGGATCGTATAAAAACTCATATGGGTGTTGTCATGGCCTATATATAGAAGAACGTAATGGAGCAAACTGAGATAATAGAAAAATCATCAGAATGCTTTAACAAGTTCGAGCCACGTACTAACTTCAAGGGTAACAAAGTTAAACAAGGGCAGTCCTCCCAATCGCAAGCTAAAAAGACTTTCACGGTTGAGGTCAAGAATCTCGATAGCTAGAAGAGAGAATTGAGGAAGAATATTTAGTGTAACTATTTTTTAAGGATGAATATACAATGGTAATCTTTCATGACCTCAACAAGGGTAAAAGCTTCCTGAGGCCCGACCCCCTAAAGAAATTAGAAAGACTAACGATCCCAACTACTACCTTTATTACAGAATGTCGAGACACATGATAAAGAACTACTTCCTTAAGGATAAAATATAGATGACGGGGCATAAAAGTATACATCTAGAGTTGCAAGTACACAACCAATCAAGTTATAGTATAAAAAGTTATCGATCCTGTTCGTGGGAAAAATTGTTTTCTTTGTTGATGATTCCATTGATTACTTTGTTAACAGTTTATCGGTTACAAAGATCCGGTCTTTTTATAAGATCCGGTTACAACAGAATCAAAAGAAAAGAAAATTACAACTTTCCTTATTTGTCGAATGAATCGCGAGATCCTGTTTTACGGTCTCTCGCTTTTGTGGGTTCTTCGCCTGCGCCGGGGTTAATCCGTGGACCACCGCGCGATCTTGATCTGGTCGGATCTACACGGTATAGCGGGTGTTATCTCACGAAGGAAATAACAACCGGGGGAATTAATTCACCAAGGAAATAATCGCCCTAGTAATCGAAATCGACCAAGCGAAATCGAGACTCTTCTCGGGATCAAAAACCAAGTTTTGATCCGGAGGATAACCGTGTAGATCTCAGATCCGATCCCTCTCGAACTCCTGCCTTATTTGACTTGGATGATCGCCGAGCACCGGATCTGATATGTCCAAGTCTTCAAAGTTCCAAAGCTTTAATCTTTTTAAGTTTTAAGATCTCAATCCGGCAGAGCTTCGCCTCCAAAAGTTCCCACCCTTGACAAATGAACCAACCTCTCCTATTTATAGGCACTCAGATCTGTGCCTTGGCACAGATCTGGGTCGGCCACAGGTGGCCGGCCACCTATGGGTGGCTCGGCCATGGCCGATGATTTGGTGTCCGGATCCTGATTTGGCAGTAAATCCGCCTTGGTGTTTGGGTTCGAATCCGTTCTATGGTTGAATGACTCGTTGACTCCCCGAACCGTTGGCTTGATTCCGCACGCGAATGGATGCATTCCGTTGCTTGCGTGCGATTCGTTAACCTCGTCGCCTCGTTAATCCGCTTCGTTGTGTGTCACTTGGCTTTGGTGTTGTGGACTGACGCTCGTGTTTAGATACGTCACTCGATGGTTCGTCGGTTTGTGCCGAGCTGTACTAAGGGACCTATAAGCAGTTTTATACGCCTACAGATACCCCCTCCAAAGTATTTCAGTCTCGTTCTTTTATAGAAGAGTCTGGAATACTTTGGATATGATTGTCCCAACCTTCAGTCGGTGTAACGGGACTTTGGAATGACTTCTGTTCTTTATTCCTTCAATTCTTCAGGCTATTCGGTGCTTCGTCGAATGTCTGTGAGGTTTCCGGTGCTGCATTTATTGTCTGACCGTTGTCGGAATTTCGAACTTGAAGTCGATTCCTGATTTTCTGATCTTTAGCTTGTGTTTGTTGGTTCAACATAGAACTGACCCTCGATTATTGGCGTTGATTTTTTATTTGTGACGCGTTGTCCGGCGTAGTGTTGTTGAGTTATCCTTAAGAATATTTTTAGAAAAATATTCTCCAGAAACTTCTCAACCAAAAAAATTAGGGAATAGTTTATACTCGTATACCTTATTGGAGTGCTAAGGAGCAGTTTATACTCGTATACTTTTTGGAGTATTGATTTTTTCATTACAACGCATTGATAAGCGTTGACCTAGGGTTACGCGTTGACCCTAGGGTTTTGAACGTCGTACGTTAACTTTTTGATCGCAACGCGTTGATTGGCGTTGACCTAGGGTAACGCGTTGTCCGGCATTGACCTTAGGGTTTTGAACGTCGTACGTTGACTTTTTGATCGTAACGCGTTGATTGGCGTTGACCTAGGGTAACGCGTTGTCCGGCATTGACCTTAGGGTTTTGAACGTCGTCGGATGCTTAAGTCACGAGACCAACTAATGAAGCCGATGCGTCAGTGACTCTCGTATTTATAGAATTTTTGGCAAACCCTCAGCCATCAACGGGTTTGATAAGTCTTTACCGACTACCGTTTAAGTCGGGTTAGCATGCGGATTGTTTAAGTCAGTTCCGCATGTGACGTTATGCTAAAAGAGTTAACCTTTTTAGTGCTACGATATTGAATACGTAGACTTCGTCTTTCTCACGGGAATAGACTACCCGACGACGCGTGTTAGGCGTTGACTTTAGGATTTTTGGCTAACCCCCAGCCTTCAACGGATTTGATTAGCCTTTACCGACTACCGTTTGAGTCGGGATAGCATGCAGATTGTCTAAATCCGTTCCGCATGTGACGTTGTGCTAAGAGAGTGAATTCTCTTAGACTTGACGCTACGATTTCGAATACGTAGACTTTGCCATTGTCACGGGAATAGGCTACCCGGCAACGTGTGTTAGATGCTGACTTATCCCTACTTAGGTCGGATTGGATGCGGATTGAGCTTAAAACCGAACACCGGCGACGCGTGTTAGGCGTCGGCATATCCTTTCTTAGGATTCAGGATGAAATTCCCCATGCGTGTAAGGCATGGATTTTGGTGTTATTAATAACAACCTGCCACAATGTTGAATATGTGGGTGTGTGTTCTTTTTAACGGTTAAGAACTAACCGGCAGCACGGGTTAGGCGCAGACTTATCTCTGCTTAGGTTTCAGGATAAGATACCCCAGAATCGAACTCATGTGTCTTTTTCTACGGAGAAAGACTAAACCGGCAGCGCGTGTTAGGCGCAGACTTATCCCTGCTTAGGATTCGGGATAAACTTCCTAGACTGGAATTCTAGTGTCTTCTTCAATCGGTGAAAGACTAAACCGGCAACGTGTGTTAAGCGTTGACTTATCCCTACTTAGGATTCGGGATAAAATTCCCTGTACCTGTGAGGCACAGATTTTGGGAGTTGAAAAAGGTGGTGTATTCTCTTGGGGCAAAGATGAACCCGAAATGAAAGAGGAAGAATTTTATATTCTATCTTCCGACACTGAAGAAGAAGAATTTTATATTCTATCTTCAGCTGGAAAGGAGACTCGAGGTGGGATCTCCACCCCCAGAATCCGGAAAGGTGAAACTGAGAGTGGGATCTCCACTCCATAATCCTAACTGTCCGAAGGTTTGATTACCGAACTAAAGGTGAATTTCTCGTTTATCGAGAGTGAATTGTTGTTTTGGTCTTTACTGTAGGAAGGTTTGACCAAGCAGGAGTTTGAGGTGATCCTAACTGTAGGAAGGTTTGATCACCCGATTTGAAAGTGGACCTCTCGTTCATGGAGGGAATCGAGAGGAGATTTTGGCTATGGTCCTAACTGTAGGAAGGTTTGACCAGGTGACAGATCAAAATTCTAAGCATTACATCCGGAATCTAACTACGAAAGTGTTTGAGTGCACGAACATAGCGGAAGTTTGAATGGATTAAACTTGATAGAATTTGGTGGTCCTACCGTCAATTAGTCTGATCGGTGGGGGATTTAGTGTTCATCACTTTGTTCATATTGATCGGGTTATCCCTAATAATATTAACATTCTTTCGGGAACTTCCCGTTACACGAATTATCCACCCCCAGCTTTCTTGCAGAACTGGGTATAACGAGGAGTACGTTATCCTCAATCGCATGTTCGGGTTATCCTTAGGAATATATGATTCTCCAGGAATTTTCCGTCAAGATTGGGAAACAGTTTAGACTCATATACCTATTGGAGTATTAAGAAGCAGTTTATATTCGTATACTTGTCGGAGTGTTGAGAAGCAGTTTATACTCTTATACTTGTCGGAGTCTCAGGGAGCAGTTTAACCTCTTATACCGGTCGGAGGATTGAGAAGCGGTTTATACTCGTATACTCTTCGGAGTGTTGAGAAGCAGTTTATACTCTTATACTTGTCGGAGTATTACCGTTCTCATTTGGTTTATCTCAGCGTTATGACACCGGCTTCAACCAAGGTTTGGATGCTGTTCTTGAGAACGAAGCAATCCTTGGTGGGATGAACGACCCTCCTGTGGTATGCACAGTACTTTGGGTCCGTAGTGTTGTCAGCTTCCTCCTGATTTGTGATAGGTGGTAGCTTGATCTTGTTGCTTCCAAGGAGGGATTCGAAGATGACTGGAACGTCTTCGTCCTTGAAGGAATACTCTTTTTTGAGTCTCGGGTCCGAAGTCTTTTGCTGCCTTCGGGATTGCTGTTGTGATGTTTGATTAGCACCAACAGCAGCTGCAGGTGCCTTGCCCTTACCACGAGAGGCGAAGTTCGAGTTCAGAGGATTAGCCGTCGGTAGGTTCCTCTCGGCCTTCTTCCTTCGGAGGAAGCGTTCGGCTTGTTCACCGCGCACCTTCAAGTCTTTCCAAGTGTTAGACGGTGTTGTTCCCATTGCCTCCAACACGTCCAATGCGAGGTTGTTGTGGCAAGTCTGGAGAATAAACTCCTCAGTGATCGGGTCCCGACAGTTCATCGCCTTGTTCCGGAACCTTTTTACGAAGGTGTCAACCAATTCCCCGTCCTTTTGTTTCTCGTCAAGCAACATTCCGATGGATATCTCGGTGTCGTCGTCGAAGAAATTAGCGAGGAACTTACTTTCCATGTTGTCCCAGCTATTCACGCTTCCTGGCTTGAGGCGACGATACCAATCGAAGGCGGCTCCACGAAGAGTGCCAACGAAGGACCGTACCATCAGAGGCTCATTACCAGAGATAACCCCTAGGTGCGATTTGAAGTAAATCAAATGCTGAGTGGGTGAACCCATCCCATTAAACGGCGTGAAGTTAATTAGGCTGAACTTCGCCGGGTAGAGGATTGATTCCCATTCTCTTGGGTATGGACAAGGAATGCCCGTCTTCTTCATCTCTTGAGCGGAAATCAACGTATTGATTTTGCTCTTAAGGTTTTTAATCTTCAAGTTTTCACCTGAGTCTTCGTTGGCATTCTCGTTACCACCCCCTGCATTGACGGGAGGATTATTGGCGTTATGGGTTTCATTCGCACCTGTGTCCTCATCTTCCAGATTAACTTGGTTACGACGACTTGGCTCGCCTTGCTGGTTCGTCAATGCTTGGATTTGTTGGTCATGCATTTCTCTCATGTTCTGCATGGCCATCTGCATTTCGAACCTGAAGCTCTCCTGTTGTTTAGCCATGGCTTCTTCGAGCATCTTGGCCACTTGTTCCGCGCTTATCATAAATGATTCGCGGGGTTGTCCTTCGCTGGATAATGTATTATCTGATGCGACAGCAGAGCAGGCATCTGATTCTTCATCTTTTGAAGGTAATCTTGGCCGAATCCTACCATAAGTTCCTCGTATGATGGCTCCGGACTGCAGACGTGTCATCCGCCAGGGTACTTCCGGGATTGACTCGGGGTTATCCCGCGTCGATGTCCCTTTGCTGGTCATATTAGTGGTGACCCTCGGAAATTCTCCGTCTTCGACTACCCTTCTTCTTTGTCGGAAACACCTAGACCTTGGTTTTGGCGTTTCGGTACTAAGCCTTTCGAAAACCGAAATTCTTTCAGGGACCGTCTTGATGCAGTTGCACTCAGACAATACTGTCCGAATGAGTTTAGAACAGGGGCATTGAGTCTCTAGTCCTCGAGGACTCCTCTTCCTGGTTTTTCTCGTACTCCCATCACGATAGTACAACTCGTCAGCTTGACAGTCAGAGTAACCTATCGTGTGTCGGCACGACTTCTCAGGTATAACGTCATCATCATCAGACAACGACGTTTCTTTCTGAGGGCGGACTGCCTTTTTAGGGCCTTCAAGAGTCACGCGCCTTGAGACATACCTTTTTGGGCGTGAATTCTCAGCGGGCTCCTGGACTTCAATGCGTAAATTGGCGCGCGCAGCTGCCTTGAACTCGTTGTCATGTTGGAGGTGACGGCGACCCCCAGCATGTTGAGTCATTCGGGGCTTCTTCATCGGGCCCAAACGTTCTTGAACTGGAGCTTTGCCTCTCTCATCGATTGGACCAATGCACTCCAAAATTGGCTTATTTCTTCGGGAGGATTCTGCATGATCTCCCGGAGTAGCTATGGGAATTCTCGGCGACTTAGCTTGGTTCGCCGGAGGTTGAACTTTGGTTGGAGGTTGCAAAGGTTTCTCCTTAGTCTGAATTGCCGCTTTAGACTTTGGCCTCCAGATTTGGCGGGTTGGTGGCGGCTTCTTCGCCACCTCCTTCTGCAATCTCCTGTGGGCTTCCTGGACTTGAGCCCGTGCTTGCGCTGACAGTGCGCGGCGCTTGCGAATGCGCTCTTCGAGTGTCGAACGATTCCGTTTAACACGGACCCATTCGTTCGTTGGCGGTTTAGAAGAGCTGCCATTCATCAGTGGTTGAGGCTGTTTGCCTCTCCTATTCTTCAGATCCGCGTGATAGCGGACTCCGTCGGTGGACTCCATCGCCTTTGCGAGTTACCGCGCCAAACGTTGACGTCGCCTTTGGCGGGCTCTCTTCGAGAGAGTCACAACGCCCTCAACGGTGGAGGCATTGGCGAGAACAGGGTTGACCTGGTTGGAGGTCGGCGGAACTTCACCCGACGCAACTTTGGCGTCAATCGGGGTGAGATCGTCGTTGGTAGCTTCAACTTCTTCGTACCAACGTACCTTTCTCCTGGAGGAGAACTTCTTGGACTTGCGGGGGTAGGTCGATCCGGACGAGGATGACAGATACTCCTCGAACTTTTGCTGGTCGAATTCGTACTCGACCTCCTCCTCAACCGGGATCGAGATCCGCGACTGCGACGCGGCGATCTCGGCAGCGAGATCGGTGGCTCCCACTGTGGTCGCCAGATTGTTCGTGGGAAAAATTGTTTTCTTCTTTGATGATTCCATTGATTACTTTGTTAACAGTTTATCGGTTACAAAGATCCGGTCTTTTTATAAGATCCGGTTACAACAGAATCAAAAGAAAAGAAAATTACAACTTTCCTTATTTGTCGAACGAATCGCGAGATCCTGTTTTGCGGTCTCTCGCTTTTGTGGGTTCTTCGCCTACGCCGGGGTTAATCCATGGACCACCGCGCGATCTTGATCCGGTCGGATCTACACGGTATAGCGGGTGTTATCTCACGAAGGAAATAACAACCGGGGGGAATTAATTCACCAAGGAAATAATCGCCCTAGTAATCGAAATCGACCAAGCGAAATCGAGACTCTTCTCGGGATCAAAAACCAAGTTTTGATCCGGAGGATAACCGTGTAGATCTCAGATCCGATCCCTCTCGAACTCCTGCCTTATTTGACTTGGATGATCTCCGAGCACCGGATCTGATATGTCCAAGTCTTCAAAGTTCCAAAGCTTTAATCTTTTTAAGTTTTGAGATCTCAATCCGGCAGAGCTTCGCCTCCAAAAGTTCCCACCCTTGACAAATGAACCAATCTCTCCTATTTATAGGCACTCAGATCTGTGCCTTGGCATAGATCTGGGTCGGCCACAGGTGGCCGGCCACCTATGGGTGGCTCCGCCCCCCGGGCCCCCCATCGGGTTTGGCCGAGCCACCATGGGGTGGCTCGGCCATGGCCGAGTCGCCCGGGTATGGCGCCGTTGTGTCTGTTGTCCGGTTTCGCGGTTTATTGGTTTATCCGAGTTTTATTGTTGATCTGGACTCTGATTTGGTGTCCGGATCCTGATTTGGTAGTAAATCCGCCTTGGTGTTTGGGTTCGAATCCGTTCTATGGTTGAATGACTCGTTAACTCCCCGAACCGTTGGCTTGATTCCGCACGCGAATGGATGCATTCCGTTGCTTGCGTGCGATTCGTTAACCTCGTCTCCTCGTTAATCCGCTTCGTTGCGTGTCACTTGGCTTTGGTGTTGTGGACTGACGCTCGTGTTTAGATACGTCACTCGATGGTTCGTCGGTTTGTGCCGAGCTGTGCTAAGGGACCTATAAGCAGTTTTATACGCCTATAGATCCTACGAGGAAGGTGGTTGTAGGAGATAATTAAAATTGGTTCTTATGTTGTGTGTGTGACAATTAGAAGTGATGAATATGATTGTGGAGAGATAGAGAGAGTGAGAGTGATTGTATGTAAATTAAAAAAATGAGATTAAGAGTGGAGAGATAAAGAGTGGATGTGATAAAGAGCGAATATAAACAAAACTAACAAAAGGGAAGAAAGAAGGATGAAGCGAATAAAATCAAGAAACAAATGAGAGAAAAATAAAGAAAGTAAAAGATGGAGGATTTAATTAGAGATATGAGGAATCTAGAATTAAATCAATTAGCTAATTTTATGTAATTTCTAGAGTTCCCATAAGTATTAGTTCCACATCTTTAAAAAGGGCAATTCGCTAGAGGGTTCTAGCCTCAAGGCGAATCAAAGAAAGAAAAAATAGATAATAATAAAAATGAATCCCATGAGGGTTCTATCCTTAAGACGAATACTACAAGAAAATAAAATCTAGACTACAAAATAAATTGTAAGAAATAAATACAAGAATTTAAAGAAAGAAAGTAAACACATGAAAGTAAATCTACTCCACAATTATGAAAATAAATATAAGGCAAGAGGGTTCTAGCCTCTTGGCTATTTAAACAAGACAAGAAAGCAAAAAATAAATTTAATTACAAAGAGAAATTTTACATCCCAAGAGGGTTCTAGCCTCAAGGTGATAGCAAACATTCATCTTGATCTTCATCTTCATAATCACATAAAGAGAAGAAAAGGAAAATATAAAGAGGTAAAAATATTTCTTATTAATTAAAATAAAAAGTTATAATTTGGAAGGTCTTCTATATTAAGAGTAACACTCCTCTCCAAAAGGAGTTTTTACAAATAGATAATAATACGTTTAAGTCAGAAATAGATTAAACAAGTTTGCAGAATCTAGTTTCAGGATGTTATTCAATAGTTTTTGCCTACCTTAGAATAGTAGAGATTGCCCACTATCTATGGGGTTGGCAAGAGCACCTTAGTAATTTAACCAAGTGGGTGCAGTCAACTAATCAGACCACACTTTACACGTGCTGGTAGCCGGTTGAATGAGTCACGTTTGTGTTCAATGTGACAATGGTAAGATGACTGAAGTGCTAGCATGGTCCAAGTCATAACTTCGGCCTAAAGAGTCGTAAAGACTCTGAACCCAACATTAAATGTGATTGTGATTGGGTGGCGAAGTATGACTGTTGAAGTTGATAGGTCTTTTTGTCATTTGAGACACTCTTTAGCGAGGCCCATAGATGCCTTTCGTCTTGGACTTGGGCTCTCAGAGAAGTCGGTGATGTTCACACCTGAGGTGGGCTTTCGGATTTGTAGGACTCGGCTAGTTAATTACTACACATGGCCGACTCTCAAGAGTTTATTAAACTTAGTAAGTCTCAGGATACAGTAGGTGTAATTATTTTTTACTTTTTTTTTTTAATTCTACAGATTTTTCTCCACCTAATTGGCTATAGCATTTCTTGTAAGTTTTTAGTACAAAATGCAGGCACTTTACATTTCATTATTTTAAAGCTGCAAACCAAACAATGTATTTATAGAATTGGTTGCTCTATTTACTCATGCAACACCGTTTACATCCAATCAAACAACCTTTTAGTGCTTAAGTTATTATAACCATACTTCTCCTGTACAAAATAATCTATCAGAGTTTAATGAACTCCTATTCACTAAACACTCAAGAACCTTTTGGGGGTGGGGTGGGGCGGGGCGGGGCGTTGGGGTGTAAATAATTTAAAAGTAAGGAGGCAAACTGTAATTTCTTAAGGTATTAAAAACAAAGTCTTATGTAATCAGGGGTGTAATAGCACTCCCAAGTTCACAAGTACATCCGCCCCTAAATTCACATATTTGTTTCCCCGACTTGCTGCTAAACATCATTTTTTGGGTCGATCCAACCATCTTTCTTAAGTAAATCGGTCCAAGCTAAAGCTGAATAGACAAAACCAAACTAAATTTATGTTTTCTCAATTCAGTTTAGTACCACAACAAGGATGGTCCTATTCGGTTTAAGTAAAATTTGTCTCAACCGAGTATTTGCTCATCCTTGCAGCTTTTACTATATATTAAAAGAACCCTTCGTTTTGATTTGTGTGAGCCACGGATTTAGAATGTCATAAAAAATAACCAAACTTGCTCTTACAACAAACTAAAGAAAAATCCTCACACTTCAAAAAATATTCAAAAAATCTAACATATAATTCATTATTTTGACAATTCCACTACTACGTACTCTTTCACATTTTCCTTGATGATTCAACTAGAACACTTTTTCACGCAACATAACGGTGAGTACGAATAAATCCTCGTACATCCATGTCGGTTTTCTGGGTCCAACTATTCACACTCCCAAACAGTAACTTTGGGGGTGTGTGAGGACTAAATTGCCCTTCTCCCAAACCAAACCAGACCAAGTCCAAAAGGGCATTTTCGGCAATCCAACTCCAAAAGTTACTGTTTGGGAGTGGATATAGCAAACATGCGGTTTTCTTCCGTGCTTCGAGTTCCAGAGCACCGACCCGATTTGGAATCCGACCGGTATGTCCTCGGTACACGTTAGTTATCTTAGCCCACCACCACAGCACACGCCAGTACGTCCTCGGGACACGTTAGTTATCTTAGCCCACCACCGCAGCACATCGCAGCATCCCTCATGACTCACGAGTAAACCCCAGACCTAGGGGCTGTTTGGTTGTATGTTTTTACCATGTAAAATGATGGAAAATGTAAAAAAGTGGGTCCTAATGTCAGCTTTCATCACTTTACATTGTTTGTTTAATTTTTTTTTACATGAAAAGCTTATACCTTTTGATGAGGTGTCACCGAAAGCAAAATCACCAAAATTAAGGACTGTTTGGTTCAAGTTTTTTAACTTGGATCTTGGGCAGAAAGCCTGCCAAAAGTGTCCTTTTGGCATACTTTCTGCCCAAGACCCAAGAGAAAAAACTTAAACCAAACGGGCCCTTAGGAGTGATTTTGTTGGAAAGCTTACACTATGTCATAAATGTGTCCAAAAAAATAATTAAAAAGTCAAAACTTGTAGAAAGTGGTGAGGTGGATAACCAATTTCTATTTTGTGTCATAAATACTCTAGTTTATATTATACTATCCAAACAATGTAATACTATTATTTTAGGATTCACAAAGATTCCTAACCAAACAATATAAACACTCGAATAAAAACTGATGAGGTGGATAACCACTTTTTATTTTATGTCATAAATACTCTAGTTTTATAAAGCCATCCAAACAGTCCCCTAAATACCAAAGCCCTCTCCCCCCTCTTCGATGTCGACGTCCCTCCTCGGCCTAAAACCCTCGATTTCCAATTCTGCCCTCCTTCCCTAAGTCCGAGGGCGATCCCGCCATTTCCTTCGGAACCATGAACCGGGCGTTCCAGCTGCGGGTGGACCCGCTGACCGGCGACTCGGAGTGGATCGTCGTCGAAGAGGAGGGAGACGACGATCCGAAGGGGCTTCTAGAAGGTTCTAGACCTCTTCTGGCGAACACCTCGTACCTCGATATGCTGAACGATTCTTGCAGGAACCGAGCTTATCGAGCTGCCATCGAGAAGACTATTTCTCAGCCTTGCCATGTTTTAGATATTGGGTTTGTTAGTTTGTTTGAGGAATTGGCATTTTCGTCCTTTAATTTCTTTCAATTTTCATATTTGCCTTTCTTTCTCTTTGATACTTATGGTGGGTTTCCTAATTCCTATTTGGGTATTCGCACTTTGTTACCCTATAAGTTACATTTTTTAAAAAACTTTGATACCCCTCGCAAAGTTAACATTGAAAGTGTCAAAACTTAAAATTTCAGTTTGCATATTGGTATCAAAGTATCAAGAACATAACTTTGAAGTATCGAAGTTCAAAAAGGTGTAAACGTAGGGGTGTCAAAAGGTGGGAAAGAAACTTTAGGGTATCGAAGTCCAGAAAACGGTGTAAATTTTGGGGCATCAAACTGTCGGGAGTTAAAAATGGGGTAAACTTTGGTGTACCAAAGTGAAAATAACCCTATTCATTATTACAATTTGCATGTCAGTCCTTGCACTATGTTAGGGAGTTCACTAATTGAGAGGAGGGGAGGGGAAGGGAAGGGCAGCAAAAATAGGGGAAAGAAACTGAGCGGACGGAGGGAAAATATTTCTTCTCGTTTGGGAGTTCAGTAAGGAGAATGGAGGGGAATTTAGGAAAGGGAAGGGAAGGGAATTTATATCAATTTAAATATATACCTTACATGTTATTATAAGGGCGTAAGATTCTTTTATGGAGGGCAAAACTGTCCTTGTCACAAATTACATTGTTTTTTTTTTTTTTTTTTTTTTTTGGGGGGGGGGGGGGGGGGGGGGGGATATCTTAATCACATCCATCTCCCTCCCCTGCCGTTCCCTCTAAAATGAACTCCTTCATCTCCCTTCCCTTATTCAAACATTGTGTTACGCAGAAAGTATCTAGTGGTTCATGCCGATGCTACTACGGGTGAAACGAATTTGATGTGGATCAGTTATGCATTTACTATATCCTTATCCTTTTACTAATAATGGAGCCAGATACGAATATGGATGAAGTTCAGTAATAAAAACCTATATCATCTGCCAAAGTTGACTCAAATACGGATTGGATGAGTAAAGTAAATCGGAAACATGTTGAATGTAATTGATGGATTAAGTTGAAGCAGATAATTGTGGTTTCCAATAATAATTTTAGTGAAGGTAATGGGTTTTTACTTTTTACTGAATGGAGGAAAAATAATCAATTAGTTACATAGTACTTAGAAACTCAACTAGAGTTGATTTTTAAAATTTATGGGCTTAAAATGAAAAAAATAGAATAACATGTCGATATATTACTCTCGAGTGTTTGATGTAAAATGATTTCTTTTATAGAAATTGAAAGTTAAGGTTTCTATGTGTAAATTCTTTATGGTTCCATTTGTAAACAACTCTGTGTCATATGTATTGTAAAGGTGTTGACTTTGCATACAACTAGGATTGTAGTTTTCGTTATTAGTTATGAATTGTCTTTTTAGGGCAGGGACTGGACTGCTCTCAATGATGGCAGCACGGGCAATGATGGGACATGGAAGGGAAAATGAGGGAAAGGTGTCGGCATGCGAGTCATATCTTCCTATGGGAAAGTTAACACGGAGGGTTCTACGAGCGAATGGCATGGAGAGGATGGTAAAGCTCTTTCATAAGCGGTCTGATGAGCTCCATGTGGGGAAGGATCTAGACTCACGTGCAGATGTGCTGGTAGGTACTCTTTAAATTCTTTGCAAGTCTTTATTTGATTCACAACAAACAAGGCCTTTGTTGTAAGTATTCAAGGTTGATAACATATGCCAATTAAGCTTATCAATAACTATAACAAGGAGAAACTTAAGGTCAATCTGTGAAGGCGTTCTAGTACACCAAGGAAGCAGGGAATAGATTGGCCTTCTACAAGCTGTTTTCCACTAGATACTGTCCTATCACATATTTTCCTGATTCCATCATTGTACTGCTTGTTTCTTTTCTGAAGTCCAACGTATAATATCCCTAGGTACTGAATGAAAACATTGTTCTACATAAATGAACTGTATAATGACCTCTTTCTTATATGTAAGTATAATGTTTAACATTTTTTATCGTGTTCCATTGAAGAAAATTGCCATTGTGTAATATTCTAATATGCTGTAATCCAATTGTGGAATCTTTTTTCGCCATGAACTGTCTAGTATTGGTACATGGAAATATTTGCTTATTGCAGATGGTTCTTCCTCATTCTATAAAAATCAAAATCATACCTTGGACAATACATAGTTCCACTGTAATAGACAATGCAATCTTTTCTTTTGTGTATATAAATACATGTTCTTAATAGTCTACCATCTTTCTGCTGCCAAAAATTGTCTTATATTTGTGCAGGTTAGTGAGATTCTCGATTCAGAGTTGTTGGGTGAAGGATTGATACCAACTCTGCAACAAGCACATGACATGCTGCTGGTTGAAAATCCGAAAATGGTTCCATACAGAGCCATAACTTATGGTCAGGTATCTGTTTATTTTTTCGTAGGGTAGTAAGTAGGAATTGCCAATGTTTTGATTGGATGTTTACTAATGAATTTCCACGCACTTCTGTTTGCAACTAAGAAATTTCACGTTAGTTGCACAAGCTACTAACATATATTAATAATTTTTCACATCTGCTTTTTTTAGAGATTTAGCACTATTCCGATGCTTACAGTTCAAAAACTTTGTGGATATCCTGACTTGTGGGATTGTCGCCTGAAAGGAAATGTGCAAACATCAACTACTTATTACTATTTGTTCAATTTATACATTGCAAGATTGTGTAAGACAGATCTTACATGGTTGTTACTTAACAAAGGGTTTATCTTTGGTGCATTTTTGATGTAGTGGGAAATTAAATAGGGTATAGTTACATATTCATTAATCATTATAAATAAAATGTTAAGTAGTTAATTCGATATGTGATGCTCAAGATCTTTATATACAATGATGGAGCACTGGATTATCGCTTAATTAATGCCACTGAATTAGTTATGTATATTTTTTTGTAAATGTCACTTGCTCTGACTATACGTATGATTTTTTTACGTATAATCATTTGATGAATTATTCTTTTGTATGGGTTTTTTATGCATATATGCTATTTGATAAATTATTCTTTTGCTCTTTTAACCCCTTAGAAGTTCAAATTGCACGCGTACCCTATACGCATATTAAAATTGCTCGTAACCTCTTCAAGAAGTATTTAAAATTCTATGTATGCCCATGATATTAGTATCCATAAATACGTTAGTTAACTCTAGGTAAAGACTATTTTACTAGGAGCTAAATATGCTAGATATCATTTACTTATGTGAAGCAATAGAGCTTGTATTGTAGATAGTGAAAATTAAGTCATGAACTTTTATGGGGAAAAACTTTATTGTCAATAACAAAAGCCTGATATGTATAGGTTAAATATGGGTGCTTAATATTAAAGCAGATTTTCTAGATATAATAAGGGTGAGCCTGAAAGAATCATAGAGAGTACTGTGATTTGCACATCCATGATTGTAACTAAGTTCTTAAAAGATTCAGTAACAATTTGACACAGTTTATTGACAATAAACTAGAGTTAGTTGGATTTAGCTAACGAAATAGTAAATTTGTTCACAATAGGATTTTGGATACACATCTTATATTCGGTACCTTTTGAAAAGTAAATAAGAAAAACACTAACTTTCAGAGGGTATAAATGCAAATACTCTTATATGTATTATACTTTATCACAACTTGGGTAGAACTTGGCAAAGATCAATCCACATGGCTAATTATTTTAGATAATTGTTATCATGGATGGATAATTATGGTTCATATACAAGAGAGGATCTTCAGTTAGCGTATGTTGATTGCCAATGTTAGTTTGAAATCTGGCTCTTCAGTTAGCGTATGTTGATTGCCAATGTTAGTTAGAAATAGGGCACTGTTACAATAAGACAATTCACTTCTACATGGTATGCCTAAGTCTTTAGATTTATGAGTTTCCTTTAGATTTTCTTCTTGTGGTTGAGTATAGTTTATTTAGGAAGGTGAACAGCCTGGTGGTTTTATAGGTGAAATAAATGATGCTCTTCTCCACAGTATAGACACTCAAGATAGAATCCGCTGCCCTACTGTAAAAGGTGAAAACTTAATTTGAAATCTGGCTCTTCAGTTAGCGTATACAAGAGAGGATCTTCAGTTAGCGTATGTTGATTGCCAATGTTAGTTTGAAATCTGGCTCTTCATTTAGTGTAATGTTGATTGCCAATGTTAGTTAGAAATAGGGCACTGTTACAATAAGACAACTCACTTCTACATGGTATGCCTAAGTCTTTTTCCTTTGGATTTTCTTCTTGTGGTTGAGTATAGTTTATTTAGGAAGGTGAACAGCCTGGCGGTTTTATAGGTGAAATAAATGATGCTCTTCTCCACAGTATAGACACCCAAGATAGAATCCGCTGCCCTACTGTAAAAGGTGAAAACTTAATTTGAAAGGAGTTATTGATAAAAGAGACGAGGCTTGCTCAAGTGATGTTGTGAAGAGGTCATGGAGCCTAAATCGCCTCATTATGATGTTGACTATGGTTAAGCTGTGTTCATATTCGTTGAGTTATGCTTGCTAACTTCAAGTGAGCCTGTTCTTAATTCCTGGAAAGAAAAGCAGGTGCGAAGCAACTTTGCCTTTATATAGAGGTCACAAGGTGGGTGGAAATATTTTCCCTGTTTGCAAAGTAATTTAAGCTTATGCAACTAGGGAGCATTTTCTTACGTTTAAAAACAAAGTAGAAGTAGGCTATTATGATCATACATTCTGTAGAATAAGCATTTATCTTTATGGTATGTATATGCTAAGTGAAGAAATTGGAACGCATTTCCTATGCTGTTAATGTTACCGGTTAACAATTCACTAATGTATATACAGCATGTGTAATCCCAATCCCGTGGTTTTATCCTCACATACCACCAGCAGGAAATACATAATTCTGGAGGAATAGCTATTACAATCAATACTCATATTCCACTTCTTTGCTTTTTTTTTTCCAATATTGGAATATAACAATGATAATGTTCTTTGGACTATGTTTAATTATCTAGCACTCCGTTGTTATATTAAAGTAAAGCTCTCTTTTGCATTTTAATTAATTGTTTTGAAAGAGTTGAAGACCACCAACCTGGAGACATTAGCTTTTACTTTTAGGGTATTGGAAGAACTTATGCTCACATAGATTTTCTCTTTCTGATGCTCCAGTTTGTCGAAAGCACATTTCTGTGGAAGTTGCATGATTTATTTAATCAAGAAGCTGACATACCTGATGGGATTCATCTTGTACCGGCTGGTTTAGAGAGGATTATAGATGTAAAACCTAGGCAATATGCTATGCATTGCGACGCGATATCCCAAGAGATTAAATTGGTATGAGCATGAATATTTTCAAAGTTGATTAGTTCTGTAGGAAACTAACTGGAATTTACTCCTGATGTATTATTAATCCAGTTATCAGAACCATTCAAAATTTTTGACTTTGACCTTTGGAAACGACCAGACAGTTATAGAGAGGTGGAAATGCTTATAAAAACAACTGGTGATGGAAGGATCCATGCTTTAATATCATGGTACATAAATTCAAATCTAAGAAAGTATTTGGTAGATTATTTCAGAAACTGTACATTATTAGACCTTTCTGCAGGTGGGTGCTTCAACTTGACTGTGAAGGGTCAGTATTCTACTCTACAGCTCCTAGATGGATAAACTCTTGCGATGTGCAAAGTGGAGCACCACACTTATATTGTGAGTTCAAAGATTTATATCTTAATCTGATAAACAATTTCAATATGTACTGGATAGTGTTCAATGGTAACTTTTGAGTATATTGATCATTGGTTATTGGTTGGGACAAATTGGCGGCCAAGTGGGAAAACTGTTCCAATGGAACAATTTTATCCATTTGGGATATTTTGAGTGGAGCAAGTGGGAGAATGTGGGATAATGACATAATATGAGCATTTGATTTGACAATTCATGTGGGATAAATTATGATGTGACACCTTATTAAAATATAATTTTATCTATTAATTACTTCTAAATTAATCTTATCCAATTGGTTTAGTATATATATAAATATAAACATTATTTTACTTTATATTAAAATATAATATGTTGTACTATAATTACTAATTAATATTTATTATTATTATATTACATTACATTATATTATATTAGCATGCTATACTATATAATAATTAATATAATATATAGATCAATATATGTTAATATATTTTAATACTATAATATTTAATATTATAATTATTTTATTTATATCAAAATTAGTAATATGTTATATATAATCACTACAAATTAGATATTATTAATTGGTATATTATATATTAAATTGATTTGTTAAGTATTCCTACGGATTAGTATATAATAATTGAGATAATATATGACAATATATTTACTGTAATACTTTAATTAATGATATTATTTAATTTAATACATTATACACATCAGTATCATAGGAATAATTGTATATGTATAAAATATATACATATTTTACTTATATATAAATAACTATAATAAATTATTTATATAATAATTGAAGATATTATTACTTTGATACGTTATATATCAATGTCATAATATTTTATAATATATTAGCATGTATTAGTTAAGTATAGCAAAAAGGTTTGAAAATTATCCCAATTGCGTTCAAAGTGGAACAAAATTGTTCCAATATGGAGGATGGGGTAAATTTTTACTATTGGGACAACATTTTTGTATATGAGTGGGGTAATTTTATCCCAAGTGGTGAAATTGTCTCACTAGTGTTCCAAAAAACCAATAACACAGAAATGTATTATCCTTGTTCCATTGTCCCAATGAATAACACTATGGAATAGAATCCCAAAATTATCCCATTATCCCACCAAATGTCCCAATGTGTAACCCCCCTAGTGAGGTCTATGGAAGTTCGAATATCTGCAGCTTTCTCCAATTCATTGATCAATTAGTGTACTTTTTATATATCAATTGGTTTTCAATCGAGTATCGGTATTTTGTATTGCTTCACGCCATGATAGTGAAACCTATTAGTCTGTTAATTTTTTCTTAGGCAAGTATTGGCTCTTATATAGACAATTTTGTCACAACTTCTTGTGTCAAGCAGTTGCCCATAACTTAAAAGCTTTTTGTGTCAGTATCCATGTATCTCTCTAATTTTCTGCTTCTGAGTGTTGAAGTTAACTGCCATTTCCCCCTTGCTAGGAAACAAATGCTTACAAGTTTTGTGATGTAATTTTACCATTGCATGTTGTCATAATTGTTTCTTTACTAGGTGGCAGGGAGTGGTGCGATCATTGGAAAGAATGTGTTTGGTTCATTCCAGGGCCAGGAATACCTGTATACAAGGATAAATATGTTCCTGTAAAAGCTTTTCATGATGATATTAGCATCTCTTATTCTCTCCCAGATAATAGCTCAACAGACACTGGTGGCTTGAAGCCTGAGGACTGTCATCTGATACTAACACCAGAAAAAGTTGCGGTATATGGGGACAAAGCTTTTAGATCTGCAATGTCAAAGTCTGCAGAAACTGCTGTGAGAATCTATTTTACTCTCTTGAGTTAAATTGTATAGATGTAGACTTCTCCTAAATGATTTATGAAGCTTATTTATGGCACTTGTGTCAGCACTTGTGGGATAATTTTCTTTTATATACTTGGTACCAATTATTCTACAAGTTGGGAGCTCGAAAGGTACCTTGAGCAGTAGTAACCCTCTCATTATGAATCACATGAAGGCCTTCCTAAAAAAGATGATACTTGTGAAGAGACAAATTAAATAGGGTACATGCAGGCAAACTTAAATGTCATTCCGTAGATCTGAACTTAAAGACCTCTTGGAAATGTGCCCTTTGATGCTTGTTTAGTTGATTACTTTACCCATAATCTAAAAAAGTTGATGGTTCATGGCAAAGAATGTTCAAGAAGCAATCTTGAAGTGTCTTCAACTTGTTTTAATAGACTTAAATCAGTACACTTAGATGAGATGTTTGATAAATTAATAGATCGTTTTACTGTAAAAGGCCAAGCTTTGATCAGACACTATGTATCAGGCAATCAAAACAAAATTTTCCTGATTTTATGAACTTCCTGCGGAAAAGTTGGAGTGAGGGTTATTTCAAAATCAAAGAAAGAGATGAGTGAATACTAAGGTTTTCCTTTTTTTTTTTGTGAATTGACTGCTTCGTTCATACACCCTAGAGCTTTCCTCTTTCCTACCAGAACCTTGCAAAAAGCCTGATGTAGGAGTAATCAATACTTGTTTCTTTTTCTTCCTCTTAATTTTGTAAATTATAAGATCTGCTAATTTTGTATCTGTGCAAAAGTTCTAGTGTCTGTTTGGTAGTAATATACAAAAGCCTTATGCCTTTCCTTTTTGATTGTCCTCATTTCCTTTCTAGTAAAGCTTTCTTTTCATCTTGTGCAGTTGCAGCGTGCAAGATCTTGTCCATTTTGTGTTGTTGCTGATGATAGTGTATTCTTAACAGTTCTTGCTGCATCATTTTCGAAAGATTGTACTGTTATTTCGATATTCCCAGGACTGCAAGAGCAAGGTACCAAATATCTGCAAGCTGTTGCTAATGCTAATGGATTCTCTATGGATTGCATTGAAGTTGTTGGCAAAAGGGCACCATGCTTGCTTAAACAACATTCAAACAAAAGAAAGGTATCAGCTTCATGGATATTATTAGCTCTACTTCTGATATCCTCTATTTAATTAAAAAGATTTTTCAGTAACATCGGTGAATGGTGAACTTTAGCTTTACTTTTGTTGTTACCGGGTAGTGTTGTCTCCTAATATGATGACCATTATTAAAAAGCTCCTACACATGAGCACCATACATGTGTGGAATTATGGTGTTTGGGAAACATCTAATCTCCTAATGGTGTATCTCAGAAGTAACTCAGGTATCCTGGTTAACTTCCGAGTGAAAAGTTCATTAATATCACTATTGTGGCCTTTTTGTGTACTTTTTTTAGTTTTAAGTTCTTTTCTTTATTGGCTGTCCATTTTATCTACTTCATATAATGCACACAATTATGTATATCTTGCAGATGGACAATGTGATGTAGGACATCTAGAAGATCGTATTAGTTAGGATTTTTTAAGAATATGATTTGAGATATTTGTTTAGGATTGGATCTATTATTTAGTAGATTTGTTATCTTGTTGATTTTGTTATTTTGTTAGATTTGATGTTATCAATTATTTAGGATTATGATTTTATTTTATGGCTATAAAAAGGATTGTAATGTTTTATTTTGGAAAAGAAAAATTGATGAATAAAATACGAGTTCTGAGAGATGTTTTGGAGTGATTCCATAGGCGTGAAACCATATTTTTTTGATTAGGCGTTCGTGTATAAAAATGGCCTCTTCAATTGTTTTTAGAGATTAGATGCTGCGAGTGAATCCGGTTTAGTCTATTTTTCTTTTATCTTTCTTTATTTGGCCTTTTATTCACAAAAAATAAAAAAGCGAGAAAATATTGTTCACGGGTACTGTTCACCCGAGCACTATTTATCATTACTTCTGTTCCGCATCATGTGGTATCAGAGTAAGTTCTTGTGATCCACAGTTATTATGGGTAAATAGTCACTTCCTCCTTCACACCAATATGATTTCAATCCATTAAAGTTTGGTTCTTTATCTTATTTTTGTTGTTTTGATGGATATGAGGAGCCATATGATTTTGAAATTTGGATTCAAGATATGGAGGATATATTTCTTATTTATGAAATGTTTGAAATACAAAAGTATTTATATGCAAAGTGTAGTCTCAAGAAAAAAGCTCATGAATGGTGGTCTAGAAATTATTTAGGTTATCGTTCAACTATCTATTCATAGGAGCCTATGAAATTTCTTCTAGAAAGGTGACATTCTTCTCAACCAACTAGAAGATATTTTTGTTCTCTCCTCTACCCCAATTAGATTTGGCCGCACGGTCAAAGTCTGAGTTCACTACTAAGTTAGAAATAAAAATAGAAGCAAAATTGGAGATGGAGCCACAATCAAAGCCTGAACCTGCATCTGAACATGAGCTAGAAAAATATGCATATCAAAAGATTAATCTAGAATCTAACCCTGAATTAGAACAAGAAGAGAAAAATCCAAAGATAGATTTAGAGCTTGAAGTTAAGCCTTCGATAATGGACTTTGATATACCAGATACTCCTCCACCGACCTGTTATCGGGTTCTACAAATATTACTGAAGACTTGGGAGACTATTGAATCAAATTACATAAAAGCTATAGAGTTTATCATATTATCCTTATTTAAAACTCGAGGTTGAGTTTTCTCCAACAAGGGGAGAACTGAAGTAGGACACAATCACTATTCAGATTTGATCTGGATTAAAGATAAATTTGTTATGATTTTAGATTTGGTTTTGGTTTTAGATAGGTGAGAATTAGTTATTTTGTTTGGTTGTTTTGATTTGAATTGTGTTAGAATTGAGTTTGTTGGATTTAAGATTGAATTGGTTTTAGAGATAGTATAAGTTTTTGAATTTGTTTTCGATAAGAATTCCAAACTCTATAAAAGAGGGAGGAGATTTCTTTAATGTAGTGGAGAGCTTATGAAGAATTTATGAAAGTTGAGTTGAAGAAAATTTTGTGTGATTTTTCTATGGTGGAAGCCCCTGTTTCTCGGTGTGAGGCCAAAAGGGTTAAGTGTCAGCCTATGATACCCCGACACGGCAATTTTGGCGCCATACCCGTGTCGGGTACGGTTTGTATATGTTTCCACACCCAAATCGTGGGGACATGGGAGAAACTCATTTCCCACGTGTGAGAGAACTTTTGGAGCAGTTACGTTTAAGGAAAATGAGTTTAGCTGAGATATGCAAGGAAGAAGACGACACACACTCTCTCTTATTTTCGTAGTTTTAAATTTGTTAGTGGAACATGACATCACCATACACATGGGTGCTTGACTAATTGCTTGTCTTTTCTTTAAAATTAATGGCAATGCTAAGAATGAGAGATGTGTTCTCATATTTAAATAGGTATGTGTGTGTGTGTGTGATTCTGTATATATTATACTAACTCATAATTAATATATACATATTTACCTTATATTTATATATCTATATATATATATATATATATTATATATAGAATATTAGGATAATATTAAATATTTTTATATGTTCCATCATTTTTGACTGCTTATGTGGAATGTAAATGTTAAAGGTTTTCAACATGAGTTGTACTTTTATAAATCTTTAAGCGAATGATCTTACTTTATTGAGAATTGGATTAAACATAGTAAACATTGCCATAAGTTAATATAATTTGAAAACTTATTTGACTTTATATTCTACGATAAGCCATCAAAAAGAATATTATATATATATATATATATATATATATATATATATATATAATAAGTAAATATTGAGGCTATAGTATATAAGTATACTATATGGCAGCAGTTCAATCATCTCAGAAAGGAGTCATATACTCCAACTCTTCATGACGAACAATTGCTTAACAAAGAACATTCTAGTAGTCCATCATAAGTCTTTTATAAAGACATTAATAATATCATTAACAATGGCAGATTAATCCTGAACTGTTTACTTCTATAGTATGAAAAAGTAAGATGACTGAAAAAGGAATGATGACTCGATAGTTTTATACTTAGAACAAGAGGATATTCCTCTTATGAGTGATCCTGATAAGATTAGACAAAAATATTTGAATAAACTTATTACCCAACCCTAAAATCTAGGGCTTGGATGAAAACATTAATAATACAAAAGGAAATGGAAATAACCCACTTCTGGAACAGTGAAAATCACAATGTTTCATCAAGCTTCAGTAAATGTATCATTTAAAAAGTCATACAACCAAGAAATTGGGCCATAAATCCTAATCAGGAATTACCCTTAGTAAAATTCCAGAATACGAAAGAGTTATACTATTTCAACTATTGGGATTATAAGCAGGCATTTTACAATATATTTCTATATTAGAATCCTAAAAATAAACACACATGGTTAATAAAACTATGTCCTGAAACACTTTATAAAGGGCTTCCTTCTTGGTTCTTCCATTGGTGGGAATCTTATGGTGCTAAAATGACTATCTTACCAGAACCTATAATGAAGTTATACTCTTCATGGATAGAATCACATCCTCTAATATCTTAAGATGAATGAGATCCAAATTGTGGATGGTTTATGTGCCATATATTTCTTTGCAGAATCCGAGATACCATAGATATGGACATGGTCAGTAGAAACAGACTGGACAATGTCTCATATGCCAATCTTGAAAAGAAAATTCTATTGCAGATGGTGGTCTGAAATGGTGATTGAAGAAAAAATCAAACAGATTGAAGAAATTATCCAGAAGAATAATAATATTCTTGAAAATAATATGACTCGTGAAATTCAAAAAGAAAATCCAATGCTTAAAATAGCAAAGATGATCCGAAGGAAATATCCTCAAGCTTCAGTAGCTGAAATTCAACAGAAATGTTTAGCACATTTAAAAAAGCAATTTCTTGAAGCATTTGAAACAAGTGATAATAAAAGGCAATAGTTCTACTGGAGAAGATATTGATATTCAAGATGCCCAAGATCCGGATGAGGATGTTGATAATCTGTGGAATGAAGCAATGAGTGTGCTAGATAATATCAAAACACCAGATATTAAAGGAAAATGTATTGTTTAAAATTCCTATTGAGTTAGAGCCTCGGGGAGCCGCTCAAGTATCACTATCAGACTTTAATAAAGTCACTTTTAAAAAGAAGCTTTTTAAAAAAGATATTCTTTATTGTTTAAAAGCAGCTTTTCAAATGATATTTCTTACTTTTTTAAAATCAGTTTTTTCAAAAGTCACTTTATACAAAGCCGATGTCACGTTAAGATATTCTCGAGAATTCTGAAGACGTTTCTGAAGCTTATAAATAAAGAAGATGGCAGAAGGCAGAGGGCAGAGTTCGAAAGAGAGTTGTAAAAATCTTTAAGAGTTTGAAGAAAAAATTAGAGGTGTGAGTTAAGAGTGTGTAAAATTAGTGAGTACTTTGTAATATATAGTGGAGCATAATAAAGAGGAAGTTATCTTAGAAATCGGCCGTCTAAAATTGCAACTTTTTTTATTCTGTTTTGATTCCTGTTCAAAATTGGTGTCAGAGCCTGTTAGGCTCAGTTGTGTCTGGTTGATTTACTTTCTTATGGTTTATCTTTGTAAATGTTAGTTAATAAGAATGTAGATTTAATATATGTTCTTTTTTTCTATGATTAAGATCTTAGTTGGTAATTTTGTAGGACGTCACCCAAATCGCGCTGTGTAAAGCCCTGTTGTAGTCAAGATGGCAGGTTAGGGTAGTGTAAGACGTTAACAGACGTGCAATATTAACAGCTAGGTTGTTTTTTACGGAAAAGAAAGAAAAATTTTAAATCTATATCCTTATTGAGTAATATTTACTAGATAAACCAATAAGAATGTTTATGTCAGACATCATAGCAAGCTCCTCCAAAACAGCCCGTTATACGGGTAAAAAGGTAAAAATGCAAAATTAAGTGAATATAATTCAGAAATTAAAAGTCTAAATAAATGGACTATCCTAGATGTCCCTAATAGAGACATTTATAAAGTAGGATTTTTAGATTATAAATCACTAATTGCTATTAAAACTCTTGACACTACGGTCGACAGAGATGAACAAACTATCCAATTACTTGGACCAGTAGATATAAAACCATATATGGATAAGTATAAATACCTACATATAGGGTTAATACAAATAGCTTTTAAACCTTTGACATTACAAAGGTTAAATGCATCCATATTAACATGTTTAAGAGATGCAAGATGTCTTAATTGGACTCTTTTTTCTGAAGGGAATAATGGAGACCAGTTTATGTAACAGTCTAGTTTATTTTAATGTTTATCCTAATTTAAGTCTGTCTTTAACAGATCCAAATATTCTAGAAGCAATAAGCTTAAATATTAAAACACATGGATATAATTTCATATCCAGATCTGAAACTATAGCCATTATATACAGAATTCATTTTAAATTCTAACTACTCTAGCTCCAAAGGCAAAAATTCGTTCTAAACAAGGTAAAACGGTTTTGGTAGAAACTATTGTTTTGACATCAAATGTCGCAGTAAATAAACAACTTAAATGGGATGAAATAAATTTCCCAGATAGTTGGGTAATACCCAATGCAATCCAACATCAACCCGTAATTAATCAAGATATTGATCAAATTGCTCAAACGGTAAATGTTGAAGTTGAAATTACTTTTAATCCATCTAGAACTATTCGTTTATCCGATGCCACTAGTACATCTACTGCTAGAAAATCTATATCAATGTCAGGTTCTTATAGAACCACTGAAATAAAGGGAAATAATATTTCTGATAATGAAATACCACATGCAATTTATAATAAGGAAGAGAAATTCTCTCCTTCAAATTCTGAAATTAGTTTTCGAATGAAATAAATGGATTTTGAAGAAGATAGTCTCTTTCGAAAATTTCTAAATAAAGAATTTTTTGAATCTAAACATGAAGATATTAGAAAATGGTTTTTCAAAACTTTCTCTAAAAGAGAACAATTGAAATTTAAATAAAAATATTATGAAGAATTAAAATTAAAACAAAAATTAGACTTTTTTGTGCCATGGTTTTTGAAATACTATATTCAAAAACAAGAAAAATACATAAGGGTACTTGAAGAACACTATAAACAGTGAAAATCAGGTACAAGAGCAATTATTAGATCTATTTATCCACCCACAGACCCTTTAAGACTATCTAGATTAGGAATTTTAACTACTAATCTCGAAACTGCAGCTTTTATAAAGCCTAGTGATTCTTAAGAAGAAGCTCTTAAAGAGTTAAATAATTATACAAATGTACATCTTCAAGTCGTAGGACAAACAATTAATTAGAATAGAAGATGTTCTTGATAGATTAATCAAAAAATTAAATGACATTTTACCTTAAACATATTTGACAGAGGTAAAATTTCAATATCTAATTTTGAAAACCCTACTATAAAACCACCTATTGATATTTCAGGCTTTAAAAGCGGTAATGAAATAACTTCTGATTTAATAGATATTCTATCTAATAAATTAAGCAATTCAAAATTGCATACTCTATCTTCTATAGCTTCTACTTCGTCAGTTATTAGTACTGATGAAAGTTCTTATGAAAAGAAAATGACTATGCAGATAAAATAGAAGCTATTACTAGTGAAATTGAATCGGATGGAAAAATAGCTCCACAACAATTAATTACATTAGAAGATCAATTTTCTAATGTTAATAAAATTAAAAACAAGTCTAAAAGACTAGAAAGATACTATTATAAAAGGCCAACTCCGGCAGATGTATTATTTGAAGAAAATGATGCATATTTACAAGCTGATTATTACGACAAAAACATTTATGAATAGAATATTGATGGTTTATCTGATACTCAGATAAATGCTACTATACATAGAATGTTAATGTATGGTATAATATGTAAACAAAATAATAATACAGATAAAATGATCGCCTCATATATTACATGTTGCTTTACTGGCATCCTTAAAGGATGATGGGATAATTATTTATCTGTAGAACCAAAAAATGAAATATTAAATGCTACAAAAATAGAAAATGGCATCCAAATGGTAGATGTTGTATATGCTTTTATGTTAGCTATAGCTCATCACTTCACCCGGGCATATCTCGATGAAGGAGAAAAAATTTGGATCATATTACAAAATTTTAGATGTCCTTCACTTAACGCATTTCAGATGGTATAAAGATACCTATTTAAGTAGAGTAATTTCTCTTGTAGACGCTAATAGTGCGCATTGGAAAGCTAAATTTTTAGATGGCTTACCAACACTATTTGCTAAAAGGTTCGAAATAAAATTTGAAGAGAATATGGGGGACATTCCTTACGATAACCTATCATATGGGTATTTTAATTAATTTTAACTATAGAAGTAAAGGGTTCATGATTATCTTCCTTGTTAATGTTATAATTAATGTCTTTATAAAAGGCTTGTGATGGACTACTAGAATTGTTTTTTTTAGCAATTTTTCGCCATGAATTTGGAGTATAAATCTCGACCTTGCCAAATGAATAAAGAATTGCGAAAAATTGCCAAATGAAGGACATCTAAAATTGCCAAATGAATAAAGAATAGAATATTGGTGGCAGCAGTTCATCATCAGAAAGGAGTTATACTCCAAATTCATGGCGAAAAATTGCTAAAAAAAACAATTCTAGTAGTCCATCACAAGCCTTTTATAAAGACATTAATGATAACATTAACAAGGAAGATAATCATGAACCCTTTACTTCTATAGTTAAAATTAATTAAAATACCCATATGATAGGTTATCGTAAGGAATGTCCCCCATATTCTCTTCAAATTTTATTTCGAACCTTTTAGCAAATAGTGTTGGTAAGCCATCTAAAAATTTAGTTTTCCAATGCGCACTATTAGCGTCTACAAGAGAAATTACTCTACTTAAATAGGTATCTTTATACCATCTGCAATGCGTTAAGTGAAGGACATCTAAAATTTTGTAATATGATCCAAATTTTTTCTCCTTCATCGAGATATGCCCGGGTGAAGTGATGAGCTATAGCTAACATAAAAGCATATACAACATCTACCATTTGGATGCCATTTTCTATTTTTGTAGCATTTAATATTTTATTTTTTGGTTCTACAGATAAATAATTATCCCATCATCCTTTAAGGATGCCAGTAAAGCAACATGTAATATATGAGGCGATCATTTTATCTGTATTATTATTTTGTTTACATATTATACCATACATTAACATTCTATGTATAGTAGCATTTATCTGAGTATCAGATAAACCATCAATATTCTATTCATAAATGTTTTTGTCGTAATAATCAGCTTGTAAATATGCATCATTTTCTTCAAATAATACATCTGCCGGAGTTGGCCTTTTATAATAGTATCTTTCTAGTCTTTTAGACTTGTTTTTAATTTTATTAACATTAGAAAATTGATCTTCTAATGTAATTAATTGTTGTGGAGCTATTTTTCCATCCGATTCAATTTCACTAGTAATAGCTTCTATTTTATCTGCATAGTCATTTTCTTTTCATAAGAACTTTCATCAGTACTAATAACTGACGAAGTAGAAGCTATAGAAGATAGAGTATGCAATTTTGAATTGCTTAATTTATTAGATAGAATATCTATTAAATCAGAAGTTATTTCATTACCGCTTTTAAAGCCTGAAATATCAATAGGTGGTTTTATAGTAGGGTTTTCAAAATTAGATATTGAAATTTTACCTCTGTCAAATATGTTTAAGGTAAAATGTCATTTAATTTTTTGATTAATCTATCAAGAACATCTTCTATTCTAATTAATTGTTTGTCCTACGACTTGAAGATGTACATTTGTATAACTATTTTGTTTAATAATTTTATTTAACTCTTTAAGAGCTTCTTCTTAAGAATCACTAGGCTTTATAAAAGCTGCAGTTTCGAGATTAGTAGTTAAAATTCCTAATCTAGATAGTCTTAAAGGGTCTGTGGGTGGATAAATAGATCTAATAATTGCTCCTGTACCTGATTTTCACTGTTTATAGTGTTCTTCAAGTACCCTTATGTATTTTTCTTGTTTTTGAATATAGTATTTCAAAAACCATGGCACAAAAAAGTCTAATTTTTGTTTTAATTTTAATTCTTTATAATATTTTCTTTAAATTTCAATTGTTCTCATGTAGAGAAAGTTTTGAAAATCTATTTTCTAAAATCTTCATGTTTAGATTCAAAAAATTCTTTATTTAGAAATTTTCGAAAGAGACTTCCTTTTTCAAAATCCATTTATTTCATTTGAAAACTAATTTCAGAATTTGAAGGAGAGAATTTCTCTTCCTTATTATAAATTGCATGTGGTATTTCATTATCAGAAATATTAATTCCCTTTATTTCAGTGGTTCTATAAGAACTTGACCTTAATATAGATCTTCTAGTAGTAGATGTACTAGTGACATCGGATAAACGAATAGTTTTAGATGGATTAAAAGTAATTTCAACTTCACCATCTACCGTTTGAGTAATTTGATCAATATCTTGATTAATTACGGGTTGATGTTAGATTGCATTGGGTATTACCCAACTATCTGGAAAATTTATTTCATCCCATTTAATTTGTTTATTTACTATGACATTTGATGTCAAAACATTAGTTTCTATAAACCGTTTTACCTGGTTTAGAATGGATTAGTTAGAATTTTAAAATGAATTCTGTATATAATAGCTATAGTTTCAGATTTGGATATGAAATTATATCCATGTGTTTTAATATTTAAGCTTATTGCTTTTAGAATATTTGGATTTGTCAAAGTTAGACTTAAATTAAGATAAATATTAAAATAAACTGGACCGTTACATAAACTGGTCTCCATTATTCCCATCAGAGATTAGGCCCAATTAAGACATCTTGCATCTCTTAAACATGTTAATATGGATGCATTTAACCCTTGTAATGTCAAAGGTTTAAAAACTATTTGTATTAACCCTATATAGAGGTATTTATACTTATCCATATATGGTTTTATATCTACTAGTTCAATTAATTGGATAGTTTGTTCATCTCTGTCGACCGTAGTGGTTCTCGTTCAAGAGTTTTAATAGCAATTAGTGATTTATAATCTAAAAATCCTACTTTATAAATGTCTCTATTAGTGATATATATATATATATATAGAGGAATATGGGTATACTTGGGCCAAGGATCATTGGTAGTGATGTGGACACATCTTGTCCATACATCACATATAAAAGCCGTGTCCCCGTATCCTACTTTTTACAAATTTGCCGTGTCCCGTACCTGTACCCGTGCCCATACCTGTACCTGTGCCTATGCAACCTAAGTGTCAGCACATGAATCCGACTTAACTAACGGTTAGATGTTCGTGAGTAAATCCGATCTAACCTCATTTTATCTTACTTTGTTCGTCATTTATTTTATAAAAAATAAAAAAAAGAAAAGATATTGTTCACAAATATTGTTTACTGCTGTTTCAAGTGCTTCTCCGTCCCGCATCATTAATGATGTAGAACAGAAGTAATGATGAATAATGCTTGGGTGAACAAAACCCGTGAACAATAACTTCTCGTTTTTTAATTCTTTTGTTAATAAAAAGGCCAAATAAAGAAAGATAAAAGATAAATAGACTAGACCAAATTTACTCTCGACATCCAACCTCTAAAAACAATTGAAGAGGTCGGTTTCACACACGGACGCCTAATCAAAAAATATGGCTTCACGCCTATAGAATCACTCCAAAACATCTTTTAGAATAATATTTTATTCATTAATTTTTCTTTTCCAAAATGAAACATTACAATCCTTTTTATAGCCATAAAATAAAATCATAATTCTAACTAATTGACAACATTAAATCTAACAAAATAACAAAATCAATAAGATAACAAATCTAACTAAATAATAGATCCAATCCTAAACAAATATCTCAAAATCGTATTCTTAAAAAAAATCTTCACTAAATACGATCTTTTAGATGTCCTACATCAAATCTCATCCTCTTTAAATTTTGACATTCCTGTCGAAAATGCGAACTAAGATTGTAGGCTTCTGCAGTGTCATCACAAAGGCTTTTTCGCTGTAGGACATCTAGAAGATCGTATTAGTTAGGATTTTTTTAAGAATATGATTTTAAGATGTTTGTTTAGGATTGGATCTATCATTTAGTTAGATTTGTTATGTTGTTGGTTTTGTTATTTTGTTAGATTTGATGTTATCAATTAGTTAGGATTATGATTTTATTTTATGACTATAAAATGATTGTAATGTTTCATTTTGGAAAGGGGAAAATTGATGAATAAAATATGAGTTCTAAGAGATGTTTTGGAGTGATTGCATAGGTGTGAAGCCATATTTTTTGATTAGGTGTCCGTGTGTGAAACAAGCCTCTTCAATTGTTTTTAGAGGATAGATGCTGCGAGTGAATCCGGTCTAGCCTATTTATCTTTTATCTTTCTTTATTTGGCTCTTTTATTAACGAAAAAATTAAAAAGTTATTGTTCACGGGTACTGTTCACCCGAGCACTATTCATCATTACTTTTGTTCTGCATCATTTGGTATTAGAGATGAAAGATCCATCTCCATCTTCTTCTCTACAAAAAAAAGAGAAAAAAAGGGATCTACTTCATGATCTCCAGTCATCAACAAAGTCAAACCTTGAGCCTAAGCAAGATAAAAAGCCAGCGTTCGTGATGACACTGCATAAACCTACAATCTCACTTAGCATTTTCGACAAGGATGTCGAATTTAAAGAGGAGGAGATTTGATGTAGGACATCTTCTCGTATTGGTTAGGATTGTTTTTAAGAATATGATTTTGAGATATATGTTTAGATTATTTAGTTAGATTTGTTATTTTGTTGATTTTGTTATTTTGTTAGATTTGATGTTGTCAATTAGTTATGATTATGATTTTATTTTATGGCTATAAACATGATTGTAATGTTTCATCTTGGAAAGAGGAAAATTGATGAATAAAATATGAGTTCTGAGAGATGTTTTGGAGGCGTGAAGCCATATTTTTTTGATTAGGCGTCCGTGTGTCAAACCGTCCTCATCAATTGTTTTTAGAGGTTAGGTGCTATGAGTGAATCCGGTCTAGCTTCTTTATCTTTTATCTTTCTTTGTTTGGCCTTTTTATTGACAAAATAAATTAAAAAAGCGGGAAGTTATTGTTCACGGGTGCTGTTCACCCAAGTACTATTCATCATTACTTCCATTCCGGAGCACAATGTCTCTTAAACACACCTATTTCAAAGGGAAAAAGTCGAACAATATTTGTCAACTTTCTTTCTTAGGTTAAGTTCTCATTCAATTGGCAGATTTATGTATATCCACTATAACTTCATGGTCTCTCTCTCTCTCTCTCTCTCTCTCTCTCTCTCTCTCTCTCTTTTGGTGCTTCTTGAATGAGCTGCTCAGGAAACTCTTTTGTGGAATATATTGTATTGGTCCAGCCAATAGATACCTTTCAGTCTATTTTTCATGGAATTTTACTGTCTTGCATCACCTCATCTTGCTTTTATTTTGTGGAGTATGTTGTCTTGGTCCATCCAGAAATGACTGTACATGCCTGTGAATATTATTTTGACATTACACTGCATTCTTTAGCTACTTTTTACCATGAGTCTTTTGTACTCTGTACATGTAAAACGTATTGTTTCTAGTTTATTTTGGTTTCTGAATCTTTCTGGTCTTTTAGATGACTAGACATCATTATGTTTGCAGGTTGATGTTTTGATGGGAGAGCCATTCTATTATGGGAATGAAGGGATGCTTCCATGGCAAAATTTACGGTTTTGGTCTGTGAACTTTAATAAATTTATTATATTATTTTTCAACAACTATATGATGTGTTGTTTTCTAATTATATTTCTTTCTTGTATAATTTGTCTGATTGTTAACATGATTATTTGTTAAACTTCATTAGAATTTGAAGAGTTTGCATTTGAATAGTGATTTATCTGATCTGTTACATTCCACAGACTTAACTGCTGTTCTTGATTACAGTTGATATTAAATTTTGACTGTAGATATTTGAACTTGCAATGTTCCTCAAATGCACGCCTCTTTATTTTTTTATCACCCATGTTGTAGAATTTATTAAACATTGGATAGTTACAACAGGAGTTGCTGGACTGTAATGAATTAAGGGCCTCTGGGCTTGTCTATTATTGGTTATGTCATTTCTTGTGTAGTTATTCAATGTTTCATAGATTTTATGAGACCACTTATGGAAGAACTCAGACCTAGAAGTGCAGTCTCTTCATTTGTTTCTATCGCCCATGTGGTGAAGTTTATTAAAACATCACATGTCTTATAACAGGAGTATGTTGGAACTCTAATGGGTCAAAGGGCCTCTGGGCTTGTATAGTTTTTGGTTATATGTCATTTCTTGTATAAGCAAATGCAATGCTTTCATTGATCCTTGCCTACATTTTGCACTGTTCTTGGCCAAGTAGTTTACTTCCACAGATTTAATAGTATACTGTACTGGACTTCTGCTAAGGTAATCGTCGTGGTTCATAAAATTCTTCCATATATCAGGCTGTTAAAAACTGAAACAGAATCTGAGCACTTTTCTGCAGCACTTGTATTTTAGCACCTGACTGCGTCTGTATTTCCGCACCTTAATGTTCTATTACAGCAACCAATCACTGGTTACTTTGTGCTCACAGGACAGGTTAAAAGCCTAAGACCCTACGGTCCTCTGTAAATTCAGGGCATAGAAGTAATTGTATGACCAGCTTCATGAAGTGCAGAGCCCATTTGTGGCCTCAAGTGTCCATCTGTTACAGTGGACCACTATGCAATATGCTTTTGCAGCAATTGGCACCTCTTTTTTATAGAAATAGTAAGTATATAGGTTTCAAAGAGAGAGTGATTTCTCCTACAGTTCTTGCAGAGAACAATGCCTGTTCTCGATTTCAATCCAGTGACTGACCTTTTTGCTCTTTTCTGATGTGGTATACTTAATTTGTATCATTCGGCACGGGAAAATCCTGTTATAAAGTTAGCTTGGTGGACTATTCTGTTTTCAGTCCCTAGCATGAATTAATTGGAGATAATTGGGTTATCTCTAGATTCCTGTGCAACAAATGCTAGATATAATCTTGATGCGTGTTTTGTACCTGCACAAGTTATGGTCAAATCTTTTGTATAACTCGGAATATTTTTTTGTCAGAATTGGACCAAATAGAGATCAGTCTGATTCCATTAGGAAGGAGAATTTGAAATGTCATACAATTACTGATCAAAAGAGATCAAGGAATAAATGAAATATCAATTTTTCCTTGGGATATTTCCTCTCACCAAATGGATGAAGAATATATGGAGTCAACCCTGTTCTTGGTGCCTCTGTTGGATCTCCCTAAATTTCCTGGCTATTCACACATGTGCAACACGAATGATTGTCAGCTTCTAAGAGAATTTCTTGGGAATCCTAAAAGATCATTTCATTCCTTTTCTTTCCCTGTAGATTATCAGAATCTATTCTCAGTAAACCACGGTAGTATCTGGTTTTCAGATTTCTTATCCTTCCATATCTTCTTATATAATAAGCTGCAAACCTGTCAATATCCTCAGAACCTACGTTGATAAAAAAGAATTGAAACCCTAATTCATTGCTGTGATAACTTGGACTTATATAGGCCCCTACAAAACACAACTTACAAATAAGTCCATATATATTACTAATATGTCAACACTCCTCCTTAAGATGGGCGAAAGATATCCACTAAGCCCATCTTGTCACATCCTCTAATCATATCTAATGAGCTAAGTCCCTTAGTCAGACAATCTACTGCCTGGTCCTTAGTTGAAACATGACTTAGCTCCAGTAGTCTACTATCCAACTTCTTTTTGATGAAGAACCTATCGATCTCGATGTGTTTGGTTCTATCATGCTGCACTGGGTTGTTGGCGATACTGATAGCTGACTTGTTATTACACCACAATTTCATCTTAGCTCATTGATCCAGCTTTAGCTCCACCAGCATACTCTTCAACCATAGCAACTCAGCAACTCCTAAGGTCATAGCTCTATACTCTGCCTCAGTTGTCGATCTCGCCACCACTGACTGCTTCTTGCTCTTCCACGAGACTAAGTTGCCTCCTATAAAGATGCACCACCACTGACTGCTTCTTGCTCTTCCACGAGACTAAGTTGCCTCCTATAAAGATGCAGTATCCTGAGGACCTCCTGTCATCAGCATAGCTAGCCCAATCAGAGTCGCAGTAACCCTCAATACTCACATGTCCATTCTTTCTGAATATCAGCCCTTTTCCGGGGGCACTCTTCAAATATCTCAGAATCTGGTACACAGTGTCCATATGATCATTCCTCGGATCATGCATGTAGCGGCTCACCACGCTCACTGCAAAAGAGATATCGGGACGTGTGTGACTCAGATAGATCAACCTTCCCACCAGCCTTTGGTATTTGTCACGATCAATTGGTTCTCCATCTTCAGCACCCAGTTTGAACTTCTGGTCGATCGGTGTAGTTACAGGTTTACACCCTAACATCCCTGTCTCTTTGAGAAGATCCAATGCATACTTTCTCTGGGATAGGACAATCGCCTCCGCTCCTCGAGCTATCTCTATTCCAAGAAAGTATCGAAGCAAGCCAAGATCTTTCACCTCGAATTCCTTACCCAGTCTCACTTTGAGTTGGACAATCTCCTTCTCATCATCCCTTGTAATAATCTTATCATCCACATATACCGCAAGCATGGTGATGTGACCTTCATTTCGTCGAAAGAACACGGTATGATCGATGTTAATCTGCTGATACCCTATACCTAGCATAGCCCTCCTGAATCTGTCGAACCAAGCGCGGGGAGACTGTTTCAGCCTATAGAGAGACTTCTTTAATCTGCAGACCTTGCCCACTGTCTGATCCGTGTCGATTCCTGACGGAATTTTCATGTATACCTCTTCCACCAGATCTCCATGAAGAAATGCATTCTTCATATCTAATTGGTGTAGC
Source organism: Asparagus officinalis (assembly GCF_001876935.1). NCBI lineage: Eukaryota > Viridiplantae > Streptophyta > Magnoliopsida > Asparagales > Asparagaceae > Asparagus > Asparagus officinalis. The sequence continues at coordinate 38,279,888 of NC_033794.1, forward strand.
TTCCATCCATCATTTACTGTCAGAGAAATCAAGGTCCGAACAGTGCTCATCTTCGTCACCGGTGCAAAAGTCTCATCATAATCGATGTCATATGTCTGACTATATCCTTTTACCACCAGACGAGCTTTGTAGCGCTCAACTTGTCCGTCTGGATTCTGCTTCACAGTGAAGACTCACTTGCATCCAACTGCTCTCTTCCCTTTTGGTAGTTTTACTAATTTCTAAGTGCGGTTCTTCTCAAGGGCCCCTAGCTCTTCGTGCATCGTCGTTTTCCACTTTGGGTCTTTCTTAGTAACCTGCTAATTGTTAGGTACAGTAACAGAGTCTAATGATGCAATGAATGCTCCATGTGCAGGATGAATGCTCCATGTGCAGGATGAATGTTAGAATATGATACAAAATGGGCAAGATCCCATTCATATCTATCAGGAGGATTTTCCGTATTACTACGAGTAGTCCTCCGTACTGATATTGGTGTGGGAGGAGTAGGGAGAGGAATGTTAGCACTTTGGGATGAATCTGGTGGTGGTGTTGGTGTCTCAGGAGTCGGGACAGACGTTGGCAAGAGACTTGGCAGCACTAGTAGCACTGTAGGTACTGTTCTTGTAATTTGCTTCTCCTTCCTACTATAGGTTAGTAGCTCCCCCTGAACCGTGGGCCTAACACCTCTTGTCTCATTTTTCTTTTCCTAACACCTCTTGTCTCATTTTTCTTTTCTTCTTCATTCTCCTGCTCCTCCTCAACCAATTCTCCCTCCCAAGGAATTTCTTTTCTTCTTCATTCTCCTGCTCCTCCTCAACCAATTCTCCCTCCCAAGGAATCGATACAGAAATTAATTTCTCCACATTATTCACCGATCTCTCATCATTCTCCTCCTCTCGTCTCATACTTCTAGTATTGGGCGAGTTACCAACGGATGGAGTTACCTTCCGGGTGTAATATGGCTCGAGTTCTCGAAAGTGCACATCCATGCTCACAAATAACCTTTTCTCCACCGGGCTCCAGCAAACATATCCCTTCTGAGTAGCAGAATATCCCACAAAGATGCACTTCACAGCTCTAAGGGCAAGCTTCCCGACGGATGGCCTGTTGTCCTTCACAAAGCACACACAGCCAAACACTTCAAGTGGAAGAATCCCACCATTATCTCCCTTCAACGTCTCACACGGAGACTTCCAATCCAGTACTCTCGAGGGCATTCTGTTTATCAGCGCTGCTGCGGTCAATATTGTTTGCCCCCATAATGTTTTTGGGATATTCATAGAGATCATCATGCTTCTAGCAACCTCTAAAAGATGTCTGTTCTTCCTTTCCGCTACTCCATTCTGAGCTGGTGTGTATGGACATGTTGTCTGGTGCTGTATTTTCTGAGCTGATAAATATTCTTCAAGCGTTCTGTTGGTATATTCTGTCCCATTATCCGACCTCAATACCTTCACCACTGTTCCGTATTGAGTCTGAACATTTCTATGAAAGTTTTGGAAGCAACCAAACACTTTACTCTTATTTTTCATCAGGTATAACCAAGTAACACGAGAGAAATAATCAATAAATGTAACAAAATACTTGTATCCATTCATAGAACTTGTGGAACAAGACCCTCAAACATCTGAATGTACCAAGTCAAATGTATAAGAACTTCTATGACCAGAACTAACATAAGAGCTTCTAGTAAGCTTTCCAAACTCACATGCATCACACACAAGTTTCTGTTTATTTGCTTTCTCAAATAAAGATTGATACAATCTACTTAAAACACTAAAGGATGAGTGTCCCAAACGCTGGTGATGAAGCATTAACTCACTCTCAGCACTCATTTTAGATCCTACTCCTGCTTTCTTTACGATTGACACCAACGCTGAATCCAGCGCTTCACGATCCAGATACCACAATCCACTACGCCATGTGTCAGTTCTAAGGCTTCGTCCTATCCCTTTCTCCTGGAAAATCACCTTGGGAATATCAAAAGAAACAATGCATTTTAGTTGGAGGATGATAGCACTAATGGACAAAAGATTGACTGGAAAGGAAGGAGCATGTAAAACATTGGACAAAGTTACAGAACCAGTACAATTGACTGTACCCTTACCAACCACCGACTGAAATGTACCATCAGTTGTTTGAATACTATCAGGCGATGCTAGGTGAGTATATGATGAGAACTTACTAACATTACCTGTCACATATCGAGACGCACCGGAGTCGACTATCCATTCTGATGATCTGTCGGGAGACATAGAAGTAAGAGCATGTATGTCATCAGTACCTTTGGTCGGATGAGCATAGGTAGCAGTGTTGCCTCTGGCGAAGAAAGAAGTGGATGCCTCCTCAGTCCCACTCCTCAAGTTTCCATCCCTGCTACTTTCTGCTTCCTCCTGAGTATCGCCAGGAGAGCATGATCCTCCTCAGTAAAGACCACCTCAGCTTCTTCTTCTCCTTCTGTTACCATCAGATTCGCCTGGTTGCCTGCTCCTCTTCCACCTCGTCGACCCCCACGGACCACGGTCACGACCACGACCTCCGAACTGTCCACGTCCATCTGAATCTCCTTCCTTGGGTGGCTTGGTGCAAGCATGCCTTAGATGACCCACTGCACCGCAGTTGTAGCACTGTCGAGTCTCTCCCCTGGATCCAGTGTTGCTAGAGGCTGCCAGTGCTGATTTCACCACAGGAAGTCCACCTGTCTCCGTCTGCAGCCGAATGCGAGTCTCCTCCTGGATCATAGCAGAGACAGCCTCCTCAAGCGTGGGAATCTTCGGCTGAGCTAGCAGCAATGCAATTCGCTGAACGAACTCTGATGTCAATCCCTTGAGAAACACCATAGTCCTCTCCTGTAGAAAGGCATCCCGTTCTTTACATCCCGGGTCCTTGCAGCTCGTCCGAGGTGAGAAGTGATCATAATCTAGCCACAGCCGCTCCAGCTCTGTGGCATACTCCTGTACAGTCCTATCTCCCTGGACTGTGGCGTCGATCTCTCCCTTAATCTGGAACACCCTCAGGTTATTCCCCACTCCATCATAGGTCCTCCTTAACTTTTCCCAAACGTCCTTCACCTTCTCAATGCCATCCACTGTGGCGGTGATCGACTGGATCAACGAGTTGAGGAGCCAGATGTACACCAACATATGAGTGGACTTCCACTCATCTCTTCCCTCCGAGTCCTTATCCGACTGTCATCTCTCCTGTCAAGTAACCCTCCAGGTTCGTCCCTGCAAAGGTGTATCTCACCCGTCGCGACCAGCTCAGGTAAGTACTCGGTCCATCAAGCTTCAGATTGATGGTCGGAAGCTTCAACTTCTTCGATGGTTTTGTTCAGGTAAGTCCTCGGTCCATCAAGCTTCAGATTGATGGTCGGAAGCTTCAACTTCTTCGATGGTTTTGTCGCGCTCTCACCAGCCGACAACTTCATCAAATTTGACACCTCCGCGGGGTTCAACTTCTTGATGATCTCCTCCATCGATCAGGCTTCAGACCCAACACCTGTTCACCTTCTCTTCCGACCATTGTTGTGTGCAGTGAAAATTTCGGCAGCATCTCTGCTGCACAACAAGAGTAAGATCTCAAACAAATTCTCGTTTCTTAGAGGAAACAAGAATAAAAAACAGTGATATATCTCATCGCTGTGAGATATATACTCTTTCTGTCATCAGTTCGAGGACTGAATCGAGGGAATCCATGCCAAACTCTAGGTTCGGCATAGCGCAGCAAGGGGGGGGTTTCGGCCAAGAAGTGGTTGGTGTTCGGTCAAAGGGGTGGGTGGGTGGGGGGGTTGGTAGCAGCGAAGGGAGGGGGTGTGTTTGTCGGGTCTGAGGGGTTTTTGTCGGGGTGTGTTTGTGGGGGGGGGGGGGGGTTCCGTCGGGGTTTGAGGAGGTCGGAGGGGTCTGAGGGGGGTGGTTGGGGGGGGGGTTTCGGCCCGGAAAAACAGAGGAGGGGGGGGTGTTTTGCTTGACAACGAGAGAGGGGGGGGGGGGTCGGCCCGAAAACAGAGGGGAGGTTTTCGTGTGGTAGAAGAAGGGGGGGGACGGCGGCTAGGGTTAGCTCTGATACCAAAAAGAATTGAAACCCTAATTCATTGCTGTGATAACTTGGGCTTATATAGGCTGCTACAAAACACAACTTACAAATAAGTCCCTATATATTACTAATATGTCAACAGATAACAGCAAGAGACGTATAATCATCTTCGCACTTATTATCTCCTGTCATCCATCTTCTATAAGATGTCTCTAAAGAACAACCAAAAAGGATCCTTCTTGCTATATCTTCTGGGAAGGTTATCATGGTATAACCGAATTAAACAAAGCAGAGGACTGAGTTAGGGGCACTTGATTCTGGTTTGATATTTGGCTGCTGTACAAATAGATGGCTTCATTTCAGGAAGCTGCTAATACAGCCATGTTGCTGCTTTAGAGATTAGCTAGTGGCTTTTAAACTCTTTCCAAGGGTTTAAAAGATTTTGAGAAGATACAATCACTACCATATTTCAGGGGTCTTTTTAAAGCACTGAGACTTGTGCAGTTTGAGAGGGAGAAAGAAGTTAAGGGTTATCATATCTTAAACCCAGGTTTAAAGAGGCAACACCCTTTCCCCCCTTGTGGAAAATGAGATTGCTCCTGTTTTATTCTTTTCATTTAGCATAGATCATAAGGATGTAGTTTAGACAAGTACATTTCAGAATCCAGCTGAAATTCCTTTTCTAGTGACTAGTGTACATGGATGAATATATGGATGAGGCAAGATGGCATGGATTATTCTCATGATGTATTGTGCAGTCTTTTACTATTGTTTTCTTCCTAATACATTAATGATTACATATCACATTGAGCCTATTCAAAATTATTTCATTTCACTGAAATGAAGGCAGGTGAGAACTATGCTCGATCCAATTTTATCAGAAGATGCAGTTATGATGCCTTGTAAAGGAATCTTGAAAGCCTGTGCTATGTCTCTTCCAGTGAGTATTATTCTGCGTCTCCATTTCTCCATTCGTTAGCTTGCCTGGAGTCCTTGGCCATTTATTTACATTCTGCTATTTACTTAACCAGGACTTATGGAAAAGCCGTTGCTGCCTCAAAAAGATCGAAGGCTTTGACCATTCAGTTGTCAGTGAGATTTTGGGAGCCTGTGGGGAATTACCTCCTTTGCAGGAAGGTCCTTGCCTTCCTTATTTTATTTGGCAGTGTGGTGAGATAAAGGTAATGTCACCAAATTTAATTGGAGAATTAGTTTTAGTTAGATATTCACTCAATTTATGCTGCATTATCCAAGTCTATAACATTTAATGAGGAAGTATCATTCAATATTTATACGACAGGAACTCAGTGAGGTCTTCTCAATCATGGATTTTAATTTCTCAGAAATGATTCATGCATGCTATGGGAAGAAAAAGGTAACTCTTTTTTTTTAATTGGATGGAATAAAAAAAAGGTAACTCTTATCATCTCTCTTTACATAGTCTTTAAATATTTGTTCTTTGTGTTTACACTACATATTTTGAATTAAATGTATGTCTATTAACTGCTAGCAGTTCACTTCTCTGTATATTATGCCATCAGATTTCCTAGAGTTTGTTTACAATATTCTGCTTTGATATGCAATTTACATATTCTGGGTTATTCACATAAAAAAGAATGCTGCTTTAAGATATTAACGATTTTACAAGAACTTTGGACTGCTCCACTTTGGCATTGATATTTGTTGCGTTAAATGTGCTAGACACCAGGATTGTATCTGTTGTTATCTTTACAATTTGTTCACAAGAAAAAATCTGATTATGTTATGAGTTTCCAACGAAGATAGCATGGAATAAATTGTATGCTCAGTATACTATCAGAAGTATTAAGATTTTTTTTTCCGTTCTACAAGACATTGTGTTTTTGAATCATTAATACTATTGGTGTAATAAGATATCTTTTGCTATCGTTGTAGCTCGCTTTATCGTTGTAGGGTTCAGTTTATGACAAAAACATATTGTGAAGAAAAAGGGTATCTTATATATTATACATGAGGTATAAAACATATTGACGACCAAGAAATACCTAGGAGTAATCATTTTGGTTATTTAGAATCAATTATTAGTCATGATAGCGAGTATGAGGAGGATGTGTTCATTGAATCAAATTAGGATGGTCAAAGGGGAGGAGTGCCTTGGGAGTCTTGCATGATCATATAATTTCACTACAATTGAAGGAAAAATTCTATAGGACGGTTATAAGACTGTCAATGCATTATGAATCAGAATGTTGGGAAACTAAAAATGTGAGCAAAACATGTGTAGCAGAATGAGAATGTTCCAGTGGACGATTGGATATACAATAAGAGATAGAAAAAGAAATGACAGCATTAATAGTAAGTTGGAGGTTGTAGCATAAAATGGCCAGAATTGTTTAAGATGGTTTGTATGTGCAAAGAAGGCCATTAGTTGCACCACGTAGGAGGGCCAATAAGATTATACTTAATGGAAAAAGGACTAGAGGTACGCCTAAGAGAATTTGGGTAGAAACTATTAAAAAAGATATAATAATGCTTAACTTAGTGGAAGAGGTATCCTTCAATAGAATGAAAGAGTAGGATTAATATAGTCAATCCCAAAAATTTAGGATAAAATCCATAAAAAAAAGATTAAAAACTTTGTTGTTGTTGTAGGGTTCTATTTATAAAATGTTTTTAGATATTCTTCTTTTAGAGGCTTGAGTTCGGTTTGTGGGTTTGTGAATGATTGGTCCCAAATTAAGAGGACAATTTGAGGCTCAAACTTGGTTCTTTAGTTTGGAGGAGTTTTTTAATCTTTAATATGGAGGACATTATCTAAAATATGTATGTTTTAGAGAGTAGATCTAATTAAGCTTGATGGTTGTTATCTATCTTTATTTTTTTAAAATGAAAGTTTATAACAAAAAGTCTTAAAAGAACTATAAACCAGTGAACTTGATTCACATCTAGCCAAGATTAATAGAAAACATGTTAAAAGAATATTCGTTCACTTTTTTACATCTCCTCATCTTAAACAAAATATGAAAAATTATCCTAGAAAATCAAAATAAAAAAAATTGATTCACCTAACAAAATCCTAAGTATCCTAAATGTCTCTATCTCCTTATTGTAAACAAATCCAAAATATGTAATGAAAAAATCAGAAAATAATTAGGAAAATTTGCTCCACCCCCATGATAAAAGAACCAAGCCTCCATCCACTTTGACTTTTTCATCATGTTGATTCCTTCGGATCCCAAAAGTAAGGAAAACCCCATGTCCCACTGCATACGCTATGTGTAAAAAATCCCATGCTACCCTTTTCCAAAAATTTCCAAATCTGATGACAAAAACAAAATTACAAGTGTAATCTCTTCGATTTTATATATTGGAGGCGTAATTCTGGAGGAAAAACATGATATTATCCCTCTTAATTCTTTACGTAAAAGTAACATTTTTCACCTCTTATCTAGAACATCTCTTGTCACTATTTTTTTTTGAACATCTTAATGACAAATAACGAGATTTAATGTGCAATTACCTCTAAAGAAAATGCTACTTTGAGTAAAATTAGGGTAAAAATAAGTCATCAATGTATTCTTTGGTTTGGTTAAGACTCTTCATTACCATGCATATGACAAGGGATCTATATTTGGTTTGTTGTTTCTTAGACTTGGCTGAGAATAACATTGCATGGAGGGAGGGAGGGAGGAGGGACGAAAGAGACTCAAGTTTTGCTCCGTAGACCATTGCCATGATTTTGTTGTTGAGATGATTTTCAATTTGGTTTGAAGGAAGCTCCAACAGAAACTAGTTCTCTCAAGGGTGTAGTACGGACTTGTTAGAGAATAGAAGCTCCGATGATAATGCTAAGTCTTATGAATGATTTGAACCTTTTAGACAAGAAAAGCTCTAATAAGGATGCTAATGGTTTTAGGTCAAAAGCCAAGCTCCAATGGATGAAGCTAAAAAGAGGCAAAAGCAAATTCCAATAGGTAGGGCTAAAATTGATTAACAATTTGGGGGAAAAAGATCCAGGATTTTAGCCAACAGAAGAGCAAAAATCCAGCCACAATGCCAAAAATTCGAGCCCCTTTTACAATATTGAAGGGTCTGCATTTTTAGATTGGAATGACTTGGATGATACGGGGTTAGATTGACGTGGGTCCATGCTTAGTCAAAAAGCACTGATTGCTGTGAAGAAGATTGCAGCCAATCATTATCGTTAAGACAGTAAAATGTGGGAGGGAGTATGAGGGCTAGTTAGGTTAGCATGGGCCCTTATTAAGACAGCAAAGTGTGATTCATCTCAAGTTCTTTCTCATTCATAGTCAAATGTTTTAAATATCGGTTATTGGAGATTTATCAGACGATCAAAATCTATATCGGATAGCGGATATCAGGTATATATCGGGGATAAGTAGTATTTATCGGAGTGATATTACCGGATACTGATATACATAATATAATATTCTAAAATGTAATCTAATCATACTTAATGAAATGTAAACATTTCAAAATGTAAATAATTATGTTTGGGATCACTAACCAATGATAGAAACTTGGGTCGGGTTGGGGTTAAAGTGCATTGAATAGGTGTCCATTGCCCAAAATAAAAATTCGAACCAAATGTCGGTAATTCCAATTTTTAGGCTGACAATATCGGCCGATAACTTACTTTATCGCCGCATTATTGGCGATAAAGATCCAAAAATGATAATCGATTTAGAATCAAACTTATGATAGCGGAAGGCCTCCAAAATTGATAAATCGCCAATTATATCGGTTTATCGGTTGATATTTAAAACATTATTCACGGTTTTCTGTTATTTTCTTAAAGATTCATAGAGGAAACTATTTAAAAAATTCATTTTCTTTTTTATGCATTTGTTTAATATCCTTTTTGTTTTATGATTGCATATTTCAAAAATACCATAGATAATCACCTAAAAATTTGTTGAGAAAATTTCTCCTAGGACCATCCCTACTCCGGGTGCGCAATGAATTTTATTAGCAGGGTTCCCTAAATTATATAAATATAAAACATCAAACTTTTTTATTACTGTTCACATATATTTTACAAGACATGGTTCTCTTTCTCAAGCACTATTTAAAGATAATTATTTATTTCTTTGTAGCTGTTCTCTCTTTATACTTCTAGTTAATCTGGAAAAGATGGTTTAATAAATAGGTGAGCTACACTAGACTAGTGCGATTACCAACAAGCGTATTTGAAGTCAATACAAAAAAATAATTTTAAGTCCATTAAATGATAGAAAGGTGACGATAATGCATGAAATGTAATTTTCTCAATAACCATGTTATGTGGCGATATCACCCTATGTCCCCATTAACGATAAAATAATGACAATAACAATAACAATTTGTGGTTTATGCCTTACATAAGCCCAACATATGCTGATCAACCAATTTTCCTATTTAACACTCATGGCTCTTTTTTAATGTTACCAGTCAATAAGTGTGACACTAAGGTTTTAAACAACATGTATAGACTGATTGACTAGTGAGTCAATGAATCTAAAAAAAAGTTTGTCTAAAACTAAAAATTATTACCTTAATAATTTGTTTAGAACTTTAGATTTCTTTTTTTTGACATTTCAAAGCTTAGGCGCAAAGTTAAAGTATAATTAGAGATCCCAATGACCCGTTCATGAAATTCAAATCATCGGCATTTAAAAACTTATATAATAAGATTTAAAACGTGGATATAGCAAGACTTCAATAGTGAAAAAAAAAAGATTATGAGAAGTAATAGCCATTAGTTTATACAAGTTTCTTGACATAGCAAAACATTATGGAACATGTAGAGAAATAAGGTATACAATTGTTTCCCCAAAAACACTTATATACCCCAAGTTTCAAAACAGAGCAAAAAATACCCTTAGTTGTTCGCCGTGTGAATTTTTTAACAACATTAAATTTTACTTGAAAAAACAGTAATGCCCTTCTTAATTAACCCTCCCATGGTAAAAAAAAAATCCCCAGCCTATACTGTTACCACCAAGTTTCCTCATATTCTCAATGTAAGAATAGCCAAAATTTGTATTACATCGACATGCCATAGAATGTAATTGACCATTTGCATCTAAAATTAATACATCAACTAGAAGGCAAAAAACATAACATGCATAAGCAATTTCAACTAAGTTTGGTGACAATTACGAAACAAAATACTACAATTAAAACACCAAATGCCCAAAAATACTTCAATTTTTCTTCTTTGTCTCTCAAACTAATCAGTCTCATATTTCCTCACCTCTCTTTCTCTACCTCTTAGATAATCTCCATTCTCAATTAACTTCTCTCTAATCTTCAATTTCAACATTTTTTTTCTCTCAATTCATCCTCCAAATATCTATCCCCAACTTGAGTATTCACTCTTTTATGAACATCTGTCTCACATAAAAACTTCTTAATCACGACTTGAGCCTTAGGAGGAAAGGGTTTATCCTTCCATTCAAAAATTTACCCTTGGATGCCTCTCTATAGGACATCCCAAAAAAACGGCGACCATAATTTTCAATTAATTTAGCAATTTCTAATGAACATTTGGGATAAGCTAACCATTGCTTTGTAGCTGTTATTTTATCAATAGTAATAAATTCCCCCCCTACACTTGCAATTTTACTCATCATTCTCATTCCACAAATTCAACCTCAATTATGATAATAGAATCCATAGAGCATAAGTAGATGAGTTAAATTTACTAATATCCTCACATTACTCCATCTTCTGAGTAGAAGAGGTCTTGAACCAAAGAACTAGGTCCCTGATTCTAAAATAGCAACTCGGTCTTCTTCACTAGCAAAATTGAACAAAAATACTCTTGATTTTAAATGTAGGAGAAGCAATTGCACCTTAAACTTTCATAACATAACCCTCTATAGCTTTGTATCTTACATTCAAACCAAGAAGTGAAGAACATGCCCAATGAGAGCATATTGCCATTGTTGATCACCTTGCATCAATTCCTCTAAATCAAAATTAATAGTAGCTTGATTTTGAGGAGGAATAAAATTCAAGTTCATGTGGGCACCTACTTTCCTATGTTAGTGAACAAGCTCGACCAAAATCTTCCTTCTACTTTTTTAGCCAATGTTATCAATGCGCGAAGCGCAATGTGGGGCGCTAAGTCGATTTACGCGCACATGCACAAGATGCAATGTGATGCACATGCCCGAGTGAACCGAGGCGCAGACCACACAATTTTTCAAGATAGATAATCAATTATGAAATAACATATTTATAAATTTTCACATAAAAATAATATTAAGATAAATAATATCTCACCAAAATAACAAAACAAGGTATTAACTAATTTAATTCATAATGCTAACACACCAAACATAGTAGTAAAGTTACAATTTTCCTAATTAAAAGTCAAATCAAGATTAATATTGGAGCAAAACTAAACAGTAAACGAGAATGAGTTAAGAGTGTTCAATTGGACAAGTAAAGTGACATAATGAGTTTAATTTTCTTTTTGGTTCATGGATTATCGGGTATGAAGACTTGATTGAAATGTTAAGTAATAAAAATATACGAGACAATGTCTTGTGTAGTTTGTGTGAAGCACATGCTATGTGGGAAGCCCTGTCGTGGGACTTATGAGGCGCAAAAAAGGCACCGTCACATCAGATGTGGGGCGCTTCGTCGCTGCCCCGCATTGCAAACTGTAATGATGCACACGCCTTTGATAACACTGTTTTTAGCAATATTCTCATTGTTTCCCCATTAGCAATAGTAACATTTTTAGATAAGTTTGAATCAATTTCGTCTCTTATAGCAGATGAATTCCTCTCCTAACTTCCAACAACATCAACCTAAATGGTAGATATGGAAGCAGAGACAGAAAGAATAGGAAACTCACTAGGGTTCAGAATGCTCACTCGAAATCAAATTGCTCAATGGGTCCTCATCTCTTATCAAATGCAATAGGTAAAGTAGGACCTCCTCTGAAGGCAACTTCTTTGCTACAACTGCCCTCATTACTCTTCATCTGAATAGATCTAGCAGGAACATTAGTCGAGCTTGAAGAACCAAGTTTGCTAACCCTAGAATCTAATTGTTGATCAGGAGTAGACGCAAGAATCCTACAGATAATTTGTTGCGACATATGTTAATCATAATCACCAGCGCAAACAATGATAGATGTAGTGATGATAGACCACACACTTTGACACAATGAAACACAAATATTGAAAAAAGCCAATTACTCGAAAATCCTTACTCAAAGCAATTCTTCACAACCCAAAATTTCCTATAAATAACTTTCTTTCTTCTTACTCTTCAACATGGTCTGCTCCCCTTGAGACGCATACGTCTAGGATGTTCAGCTATAGTGATCATCTTCCAAGCATCTATATTTTCTCCATCACTTTTTTTTCGATTGTTCAGTTTAATTTTTCTAATATACTCTACAAAAAACCAAATAATTAATTTGCGTGTCATAGTTACTTTAACAAGTAAAATTCTAAGAATAGCATAACATTATAATCATTTCATCCCAAATGTTTTATTAAGAAAGTCGTTGACATTATCAATCAAGTGAGTACTCACTCTAGGAGCATCATACATCCATACTCAATGTAGAACAAAACCTATATCGGAACTCATTTTAACTCGTTTCAACACCTAACAGAACAAAAGTGTAATAAAACTTAGGCAGAAAGGTCATGTTGCATTTAACATAGAAAATAGCACTACAAAACACGTTTTGTCCGCATTATGTTAAGCATTATTTAACAATTATTAAATTGAGTTTAAGTGATGATCAAATTTGGATGGCGTGGTGATATCTCCATCATCCAAATACCTCTACCATCCAAATTAGTATCACGCTAACCAAAATAAATTCCCAATTGAATTCTTCAACCTTAATTTCGTTCACATAAAAAATCCTGGTGATCCCCTAACCCTATCTCTAGTGCCTCCCTCATCTCCTCCACCTCCTCACTCATTCAACGACGAAACCTCTCGATCTCTTCTTCCTCTTGCTCCTTCAATGAAGACGAAACCTCTTGCCGACGACAAGGCTTTTCTCGTCCTTTATCTTCGCTAAGGACATGTTCCTCTGCTCCCATATCTCCCCTTGTCGACGAAGGAAATCCTAACCCTATCTTCACCTACAACGCCTTTCCACCTTCTAAATTCTAACTCCATTTGACGAAGATGAAACCTTCTAAATCCTTACTCCTGCAACTCTTCATTTCTCCTTCACGTTTGAAAATTTTGATGATATTAATTATTGAAGTCATTATGAATAGTTTCTATTTATTAAATATCTAAATAATTAATAAAAATATAACCTACGTTATACGTTACGACTCTTAACAGAAGGTAGATCATTACGTAATGTGGTGTTGTTATTTTTAATATTATTCATACTCTATTTCTAGCTATCAGTTGTATGTGTTGGAGAAGGAAAAATGTAGAGTTATTGATGAGGACATCACGGGCAGATTCGGACGTACCTACCGGCGTAGGAAACACCCTTTGGTAGACAACATGACTATTTGACTTTGATTTTCAGATTGAGTAGTTAATTCAATTTACCAGTTTAGATTTGAATTTTGAATTGAGGTTTAAATTTAGTAGTTAAATAGTTTTTAGTATTTGAGTGATTTGTGGGATTCTCAAATTTGTCTTTTTTGTTTCTTTTTGATTAATGAAGATTTGGATCAAAAAAATAGTGTTAGCTGATTTTTGGTGTGAAGCCTATGGTGTGAAACCCTAGGCCGACTCTCTCCCTCCTTCGTAGCCGTCGAGATCCTCCAAACCGCCTGCTCTCTTCTCCACAAGCGCTGCCCCTGTTCCTCCTACTCCCCTCCACCGAGCCCTTGCAACCTTCACCGGCCACCGCCCCATTACTTCTCTTTCACGATTGCCGAACCCCCTGCTTCCTGCTCCACCTCCAAAGCCGCCCAACCGCTGCCTCCTCCTGCTCCTCCACAACTGCTGAAACCCTCTATGCTCTCCCTCAACTTCGAGCAGTCGACACCACATCCTTCCCTGCCCTCCTTCATATCCGATCCGTTGCCACTTCCCCATAAGCCGTCACCCCGCCCCTGCCCTTCTCCACAAGCCGCCGATTCCTCCCTGCTCTCCCTCAACTTCGAGCAGTCACACCGACCTTCCTTTGCCCTCCACTTCCGAGCAGTCCCGATGCCGCCTGCGTCCTCCCGTCATCCGCACATCTAGTCGTTGCGAAGTCCCCGCCCTCGTCCTGTTGTCGCTTGACAGCCCAGTTCGACGTCGTCGCACACGTCATCATCCAGTTTGTCGTCACCCGCTTCGTCTTCATCTACCCGTTTCATCGTCGTCAGATCTCCGCTTCGCTTGTCGCTGATTCGAGTTCTGTGTCCGCGGTCCATTAGTGCATGACCGATCCTGCAGCCGAAGACGCCCAGTTTGTGTACGATCTAGAGACCGGCGTGATAGATTTGCAGCTCTCTCAGTGGTTCGATTATTAGCCCTTCGACACTCTAGTAGAGTACGTTGATTGCGTGACCCCTCAGATCGCTGATAGCGTGGACAGTTGTTTGGGAATTAGTTCATGCCATCGGCGCTTCCACCCAGACGCGCCACTTCACCCTAGTTACGTAGCTCTCGTAGGAGAACTCCCTCGCCTCATATTTGGCGTCGTCGCATCACCTCCAGAGGTCCCTCATGTCGAGCCCGTTCAGATCGACGAATGTTTCGTTTTCTTTCGACCCAGTATTTTAGGAACTGCTATCGCGTGCATGTTATTATCAATTTTAATATTAATTGTGATTGTGTTGTATTCTTCTTGATTAGTGAGCAAGTGACTCTGTTTGCCGCGTATATCTGCTGATCTAAATATTACAAGTCGAACTTTATTACGAGAACGAATCATTACATTTATTTTCTGAATAATTTACAAGGCCATAAACTTAGTACATTGCAATCTTTGTTAAACCCATTTAAAACTTCACTTTCTTCTCGAGCTTCCTACCTAGATCGATCGCTGATTTTCTCGAGTTTCCTACCTAGATCGATCGCTGATTTGGTGAAACATTGTTGCTGATCTTCATACCTGCATGCACATTTGTTTCACATCAGTTATTGTTAACAAGTACTTAACAAATATTATAATTTATCAAAACAGCAGACCATTGTTAATATATAAACTTGAAATCCACTTTCTTTTTATTTAAACAAATTATCAAAACTAGCATCTAGGAACTGACATAGTAAAACATAATTTTGTCTTTACATCTTGATTCCAAGTATGTCATATTTATCGTGTCTAAAAGGATACATGCTACTTGTGAACGCAAAGCCAAGATTAGCGTCACAAAATTAATTATAAATTAAATTAAATAATGAACATCTAAACCAAATTTAATGCTAATGGACAACTACCAGAAATGTACAAAATAATGAAAATTAAATTACAAGCAAAACTTTACAAAAACAAGAATTCTACTAAATACTGTAAATTAAATTACCACCAGAACATAAATTGCTGCCAGAATTCTACTCAACTGACTACAAGAGAGCTAGACTAGATTCCAGTGCAAGCTGTAATTTTTTAATCAAAATCTCAATGCTACAGTGTAAATGCAGGATTCTATCTGAAATTTATGTTTTTTCCCTTCCAATATTAAAGCTTCAAGTGAAATAGAGTGCAGGCAGAACTAAACAAAACAATGCAGGACTTTTCTCTAAATCTAACAAGCTTCTTATTATCAAACCAATGCTATTGTAGGCTGATCAAATCATCGATACAACAAATGCCACTGTTACATTGACCCACAAATTCCACTATTCAATATTCAATAGGAGTTGCAAAATTTTTGAACTACTTAAGAATTTAGAAAAAATGAAAACTGGATTATAACTTTGGTTTGAAAACCCTAAACATGAGGGGAAAAGGGAAAATCCTTGAAAGAGTTCTCAAAAGCAGAGATGACGATGAAGTGAAGATGCGGTGGAGATACCGGAGAATTCTAGGGGTTTGACAATTCTAAGAAACGAGGATGAAGTGAAAGGAGTAGGATTGATTAGGGTTTTTGATTTTAGTTGAGAATTCTAGGGTTTTGAGAATTCTATCAAAAATAATAAGTGGTGCTTTAAGAATTTTATTGAAAATAATAAATGGTATTAGTTAACTTATTGGCGGGCTAAGAAAAAAATTGAGCACTCAGATTTTAACCCACCAAAGTCAATGGTTCACTATAATCTCTCGTAAAGCCCAATACAAATTATGGGCCAATCAGAACAGTTTTGAGGAACCGCTCCTTAGCCCAAATGATGCAGTTAGAACTGTTACAGAAACGTTGCATTAGTCGTCAAACACAATGGTTGGAACCACTGCCGCACAACCGTTGCAATACGTCCAAAATGTGGTAGTGTTATGGTAGGATAGTGGTTAATTAGGGAATTTACCAAATCTATAATCAGTCGATCTAATCATAATATTGCATAATTTCTCTCTAATTTTTTCTCTAGTAAATTCTTGTTGGGGTTTGCACTTGCACGTGGGTACAACTGCTATTGCATCCAAAAATGTTATTTCAACTGCTATTGCATCCAAAAATATTAGACATGACAGAGTATTTCCTTGATTTTATCAGCCTATATTTAAATGGACTAATTTCAAAGCATCTAAAAGATCTGAGGACTAATATGGAAGATAAATCCCATATACACATCATATTTTAATGTAATTTTCTTTCCAGTTCAAGTAGAATAGAAAATGAGGTTTCAATTCTCATGTAGTTTTGCATTCAATAGTAGAAGTGGTGACTTGAGTTTTATATTTTCATGTGATTTTACAGTTTGTGATAGAATTGTGAACTGGATCTTTCAATTTCATAAAATTTAACATTAAAAACTAGGTATGCAAAATGAGTTTTATATATTCATGTACTTTTGCAATTACTTTATAAATGTGATAGTTCAAATTGTTTCATTTCTTATTGTTGTTTGGAAATCATAAGTTCAATAATAAAATTTATAGGGTATTGTCAATTTGTCAGGTCTTCAAAAAGATAATGGCTCGTAGTTTGTGGTAACAGAAAAACCAACTTTAATTAATACATTTTTAAAAAGAAATTTTCGAAAAATTGAAGCATGTTGATTCATTTATGTGTGCATACATTGAAATGATTTAAGTATTCACGAAGATATTTTTTGTAAAACATTTATTTTTAGGCTCTTTCACCTACTTACATATATGAAATTTATTTTGCACTGTCATATTTGATCATTTTTTTTCATTTATGTATAGTGTGATGGTTATATTTTGGTCCCTTGGAAAATAGTCCTGATTTCTGCCACCGTCTGTGAAGTCTCATTGTTATTATGTGCGTCGAGGATTTTCTCTTTGTGGGTACTTGTTTCGCTCAGTCTGAGACCCTGGAAGGAAAAAATAATCAGTGCCTGCATATTTAATGTACACTAGTTTTGAAGTATCTTGTAAAGATACAGTACATTTTCTCAAAGCACCTTTTGACTGTATTTTTACTCCAGCAAATACTGTATCTTTGTTTTTGGCACAGTTTTTGATTCTAGTGAACTGAAATTTCATCTGGCTTAATAAATTATGCGTGTATACAAAAGTAGAAGTTTCCTATAGGTAATAATAGGTTATCTTGCCAAAAACTCATTAGAATGTCGAGTTTGGTCTGGTCACTGGAACTTTTGTTGAATCATTGATTATGTTGCCATGTAGTTTGTCTAGTTCCAAATTAGTATTCTTTACCTTTACCCTTAACTCTGTATTCGTCTATTTGTGGTTGTTTTTTGTGCTTAAAATCATTGTTCTTACATGAAATATCTCTCGTCTAGTAATCAGGAAGTTGCAACTTTGTCATGGTCGTCATAATAATAGTAGTTGGACCTTCTGCTCTTATTATGTTTTCACATGTTTCTGCAGATTAACTTTTCCAACCATGGAGTGTGTCATGGTTTCGCTCTTTGGATCGACTGGGTGTTGGATGAAAGAGAGCCCATTATTTTGTCAACTGGCCCAGGTTAGCATCAATCCTTGGATTTAAAATTCTTGATCTCTAAATTTTTAATCTAGTATTGTAATTTTGAATATTTAAATTTCTAGTTCTATGCTCTTCATTGATATTATTTATTGAAATTCTTGTATATTTCAGTTAGCCGATATTGGAAACAAGGAGTGAAGCTCTTAAGAAAGCCCGTGGAAGTCAATTCTTGTGAAAGTTCTGCAGATATAGAGGCATCCTTTAATCCTACGACGGGTGAAATCACCATTAAATCCTCATTCTCGTGATGTATTCTTGTTTTAAACCCTTGTTCTTGTGTGAATTAATTGTCAACTATTTATTGTATCATTCAAGTGTTTGAATTAGGTTGTATCATGTGCCAATGCCCTTTACCGTTTATGTAATTAAGTGTATGTAACTCTGGCAATAATCTTTCTATCTATACTAGATACTGATATATACTGAAGTAAAACCTTAAATAGCCACTTGGCAACCTATGGTTATTTTGGCTCTTTATTCTCTTTTGTTGCGTTAGATTTATGTTTTTTTATACTTTCCTCTGCTTCTTCTTTACACGACCTCTCCACTAATCTAATCCAATTAACTTTCATGTAATAATATATAACTAATAAATAATTTAATAACTAATATTTTAGAGAAACGCTTCTTTTTGCAAACAACAATCCGATCACATGTTCTTGTGAATTAATGCTTCTTTTTGCAAACAACAATCCGATCACATGTTCTTGTGGATTAATAATTACCATCTAATTTTAATTGTAGTCCTTTCAATTCTTTGCCTTAACTTATTTTTATCTGCTCTCTAGAATTTTCTTCTCTTCAAATTATGATTTTTTACATTTATCTAAATTGCATGAACCTTTCTCAATGGCAGCATGCAACATTCATCATGATTGAAACTTTATATTCATTCTGAGTGATTTGTGTGACATTATTTTCTTTCCTTCATCATCTTCTAATTTTTGGCTAAAATATTTTTTTTTATATTTTTTAGGTATTGCGGTCGTTGGCTACGGCTTCAAAGATAGCTTAAATAGATCATATCATCAATACTATTAATTTCTAACAATTCATAGCCTTTTACTTTAATTAGTTGAAATGTACGTGCAATGCATGTGATTGAATATCATGATTATTTAAATTGATAAAAATAGAGTAAAAATAAAAAAGGAAAACAATTTTTTTTTGTGGGATTGATCATCAACTTAATAATCTCTCTCAAATAAAATATTGTATTTGTTTCCTTCAACCTAAATTGTAGCCATGTGATCTACTATTTATGAATTATAAATATATTAATATAGTACAACATCTTTATTTATTTGTATATTGAATTCTTCAAAAGATGGGTGATCATTTAATTCACAAAGGAATTTTGTATATGAATTTACTTGTAATATGTCCATTAAACTCTTAGTTGTGGTTTAACTCATATTCACGTTAAATTTTTAGTTTATCTTTCACTCATATTTATATTATCTAATATTCTCATTCAATTTTATAGCTCATTCTCTGTATCATAGAAGTAAAACTGAAAGTATGCAGAATTATTTTTTTACGAAATTAGAACAATGAGATTATGATATATTTCGCCATGTGCTCTAAATATAATTTTTTTGATGCAAGCTCCTTATCAAATCTTACCCCAAACGATGTGAATAAAAAATGCTATTATAACTCACTTGTCTAGGACAATTGTATTGTATACAGGATACATAACTCATGTGGAATATTGATGCGGCATAATTATGTACCAAAAATTGTAAGTGCACAATTTATCAAGTTATAATATAAAAAGATATCGATCCCACGAAGAAGGTGATTTTAAGAGATTATTAAACTTGGTTCTTATATTTTGTGCATGACAATTAGGAATAGAGAATAAGTATGAATGTGATGAGTGATTGTTGTGAATATTTGCAAAAGATAATAAATTGAATTTTAGAGGAGAGAAGGAAGAATTAAAGAATAAATAAAATCACAAGGCAAGAAATATGAATTAATAAAATCAAGAAATAAAACTAAGAATGAAAAGAAAATTTAAGAAAGTCAAGATGGAGGATTCAAAAGAGGTAAGAAATCTAGAATATAATCCACTAACCAATTTCAATTACAAAATATAAACTATTCTCTTTTTATCATATTTCAACTTAGATTTATTAAGCATAGATTATCAAACCATTTAAGGAAAGTGTAACCTATCAAATTATCATCTAAGCTAAAATTACTATTCATGATAAGAACAATAACATGATAATAATCCTAGAATTCATAAGCATAACCTATCAAACCATTTAAGATAAGCATAGATTATCAAATTCTTCTTCTACCGATTAGTTCTCTAGTTGATTATCCTAACATGAACATTTTAAGTACAATAGAATAATTCATACAATATAAAGGAAATTAGACTAGTTTCATATAATTCTAAACTTCCTACAAGAATTAAATTCACATCTTTAAGAAAAACAAGAAAAAGAACTAATTACAAAATTAAAAAGAAAATAAAAATCTAAACTATGAACAAGAAATAAATCTAATTACAAAGAAAAATAAAAATCTAAACTACAAAATAAATTACAGAAATTAAATGCAAGAAAAATAAATCTACTCTACAAATTAAAGTGCAAAAAGAAATAAAAAAGATAAGAAAATAAATCTACACTACAAGCATGAATTTAAATCTAACTAATAAGCAATAATAAAGAAATTACTAAAAAGAAATAAAAGAGAAAAGAAATACAAACCTTCAAATTACTCTTCATCTCCATCCTTATCATTCAACAAAGAGGAGAAAGAACAAATTTAAAGAGGAAAAATTATTATTATTAATTGCAACTAAAGTTCCAATTTTTGGAAGGCCTTCTCAATTAAGAGTACCCCTCCTCTCCAAAAGGAGTTTACAAAATTTTCACACCTCTAACCCCTCACTCTCTACCCCTATTTATAGTAATCTTCAATGAATATGAGCCATTGGATTTGTCTTGAGCCCCAAGCCACAATCTTCACCTTTGAATTTGCTTTTTTTTGTTCTTCTCTAGCCCAAATATAGGAGGCCCACATGATTCAATTGATTTTTAAAAGAAAAATGAAAATCCAATCACCAAAGTCTGGCCCAAAATGATTTTGATTTTCAAAATCATAAGTCCGGTCCTCATTTGGTCCAAGAAAAGCATCCAGCAGTCCGGTGTTGATTGGAGTTTCCCATTTGATTTTTCGAAATTGGTGAGCTGCAAAATTCGGTTCATTTCCCATTGATTTCATATGCAGCAGTCAAACATTTCTTCATTTGATCAAAAAAAACCAAGCAAGCCCATCAAGTCTTCATTTGATCTTCCAAAAGAAAATGAGTAGGATGGCCGGCCCAACTAAAATCAAGGCCAATGCAATTAATTCCAATGCTGCAGCAAAGTTCTTTTGGCCCATTTTATTTTCCAAGTCTCCCATGTGATTAAAACTCAAAGGTGCAGCAATAAACTCCAAAACCGGTCCACAATGTGAAATTCCCTTTGCTTTTGAAAATCAAATCCATCCCATGAACTCCGGTCTCCTATGCAAATCTGATGAAGAGTTCGGTCCATTCAGTCCAATGAAAATAAACACTGCAGCAATATTGGCATTTTGAAAGTTCGGTTTTGATTCTTTTAGCAAGTCCGGTTCCTATTTATTTAGGAAAAATTAATAATGCAGCAGGTCCGATCTCCATTTGTATAATCTCTTGTTGATAGGCTTTGGGCCATCATTTGCTTGATGGGCTTTCAATATAGGCTTCTAAAATGCTGCAAAATAGAGAAGAGAGATTTTGAGGGGTTTTTACATTTAATAATATTTATTTATATTTTCATTCAATTATGTGGAAACTAAGCTAACAACAATTATTAATGGTATATTTATTCATATAAAATAGATAATGAGGATATAAAATTATAATAAAAATATGATTATCAAATATCCATATCTCCTTAGTGGATTTTACTATTGTAAGAGCAACATGTTAGAGGCTCGTATTCAAACTTTTTAGATCTACAAAAACACAATAATTTGGAGTGCATAGCTTATATATCGTAAAGAACATATCGATTCATGAAGAATTTTCCTAATAATGATGCTATTACAAAGATATTACTATTCAATATTAAAATAATTTTATTATATAAGATTATATGACTCTTTTAATATATTATAAAGTATGTATATGGAAACCTCAATTCTTATAGCGAGTAGTTGGGCTCCACAAAATAGGTTAACTTTACATTATAGCTTGCTACTTATAGTACTATTGGCAATGTCATTACCTTTCATCTTTATCTTATTATTCACACTTTTTTGATGTAGGTTCTATTTTGCTAATCATTCAATTGGCTATATTTAGTTTTTATAATATCAGAGGTTAGAATATTCTCTTCTATTTAAAAAGTATTGATAAGATTTTCTTAAAAAATATATACATATAGTAGCAATAGTATATACTTCAGTGCAACTCAAACATTAACTTGAAGCATATTTAGAGTGAGGTTCTTTCTATGCTAGAATGGTGATTTGGTGATTACACAATCTAAATGTCAAGGAAAAAATTTGTACAAAGGAAAAGTAATTTAATATGTCAAATTAAGAACTAATTTATAAAATATACATGGACAGTGCAGATAGCTATAGAAAGTAATGTATATATCTTAATAAAAATTCCATAGTGAGTGACCAACTACAATCATCCTAATTTAAGCATAAATAATTATTATTTTAGTTACTAATTTGATACGCTTAACTATGGAATAAATCTCTAGTAAAAAATAGGAATTAAGATTGTATTATGATATAGGTAAATAAATAAATATTATTAGAGCTCATCTTTATATTAAATTTAAAAGTAGTAATTTAAATTATTATATTTGCGTCAGAAATCTTTTTCATTGCGGAATCCATTACAACGTGATTACAGATTAAAAAAAAGTTAGTCTTTTTATAAGACTTTCTTACATCACAACGAAAATAAACAAAGACTTCCTAGAAACACACGCAGAATAGTTTATCATCGCTACTTGTGCGGGATCTTTGTCTGTACCGGGGATTCTTTGATCCTTGGACCGCCAAGAATCAAATCCGGTTGATTTTATTCCTAAAAGAAACAAGAACTGAAGTAAATATCCTAACAAGGTGAGATAAGTACTCTTCTCAAGATCAAAACGAAGTCAGAAACAAGAACTGAAGTAAATATCCTAACAAGGTGAGATAAGTACTCTTCTCAAGATCAAAACGAAGTCTGATCTTAAGGAACTGATGCAGATCCTAACAAGGTGAGATAAGTACTCTTCTCAAGATCAAAACGAAGTCTGATCTTAAGGAACTGATGCAGGTGTGCCAAAAGGTTGCAGATCTGTCGAACTCCTCCTCTTTATGCTGAAGAACTCATCAAGATCTCCTCCTCCTTTCTGAAATTCGTGGCTTAGCTCTCTCAAGGTCAGCACCTCGCTTCCAAGGTCCAAAATTCCAGATCCCTTGATCAGTCCCCATCACCCCCCTTCACAAATGACGAAGGGGGTATTTATAGGGCTTCAGACGCCATGTTCGTGGATAAGAGTGTATCTTTAGTTAATTATCACTCTACCATGTTTAAGGATAGCCGCAAGTCAGTTGGAGAGGCTCTGGAATGAACGAAATACGCAAATCTATCAAGAAACGCGTCGTCGAGAGGCTGAACGGGCGAAACAACCTTACCAGGGGCGAAACACAATGTGTGTTTGTGTTTCACTCCCCGGGGCGAAACACAATGTATGTTTCGCCCATGGGGAGAAACACGATGTGTGTTTGGGCGAAACAACTTGGATAGTCTTGGGTATTTTGGATTTAATTCTCTCGTCCGACCTCAGAATGATGTGATTCAAGATGCGTTGGAAAGTGGAGAAGAGGTCAACAACTTTTGTCTTTTGAGCTTCTCCAGAATCGAATTGTATCATGGCCGAAATGTGCGAGGCACCAATGGTGTCTCGCAGGTGCGAAACTATCTGGATTGCCTCGGGTATTTTGGCTCTAACTCTCTTGTCCGATCTCGGAATAATGTGATTCAATATGTGTTGAAAAGCTGGAGAAGAGACATACAAATTTTCATGGGAAAGACACACATGGTGTGGGCAAGACACATGTGGGCAAGACACACATGGTGTTTCCCCCTTGTGGGCGAGACACAGCTCCTGGCTGAGTTGTTTCTTCGTTGTTTTGTTGTTTCGCGTGTTACGTTGACTCGTACACTTTGCCGACTCACTTCATGTGCTTTTTAGCTTCTCTATGGCATTGGATAATTCTCTTTGACTTGGATAATGACGTTCATCGTCTTCTCTTCGTTTCAAGCTGTGTGCGGGAACCTATATGTAATTTTTAATGCCTATAGATACCCCTCCAAAGTGTTCCAGTCTTGTTCTTTTACAGAAAAGTCTGAAATACTTTGAATATGATTGGCCCAGCTTTCAACCTCTTTAGTATTTTTTCGAAGAGATCGCGTAGAAGGACCTGTAAATGGCTTCAATTCTTGACTTCTTCAGCTTTCAGTCTATTTAGTATTTTGTCGAATAGCTAAAAAAATTTATGGTGCTGCATTTATCGTCTAACCATTGATGAAACCTTGAACTGAAGCTTGTGTATTGGTTTCTGAATTTAGCTTGTGTCGTTGAATCAACGTTGAACTTGATCATCTTCGTCGGGAATTCATATCTGAATCACGATTGAATTTCCGGGGGGGAATCTTAAGCCTTATTTCGGCGAAATTATTAACACGTTGACTGATGTCGACCTTCGTTACAATGCATTATCCGACGTTGACTTTTATTTGCAATGCGTTGACTGACGTTGACTTTTATTTTTAACGCGTTGTCCGACGTTGGGGCGTGGTAGGCCCAAGTATAGAGGTTGCAGGACCAACTGTTAAGGCTGGTTCATCTGCAGGTACAGATCTTATCCTGACATCCCGTTATTCATTTGTCAGCTTTTTCTTAACCACAGGGGAGTTTTGATTGCAGGAAGCTGGTGCGTCAGTGGCTTTTGTACCTTATTACGATTACTCATTATGTTTAGAACAAATAACCATAATACTTATAGGATTTTTGGCAAACCCTCAGCCATCAACGGTTTTGATGAGCCTTTACCGACTACCGTTTGAGTAGGGCTAGCATGTGAATTGTCTTTGTCCGTTCCACATGTAACATTGTGCTAAAAGAGTTAACTCTCTTAGTGTTATGATATTGAATACATAGATTTCGTCTTTCTTACAAGAATAGGCTACCCGACAACGTGTGTTAAACATAGACTTATCTCTAATTAGGGATCAAGATAAGGTCCCCCAGACATGAATCATGGTATCCTTTTTGTGGCAAAAGACTAACCGGCAACGCGTGTTAGGCGTAGACTTATTTCTAATTAGGGATCGAGATAAAATCCCCCAACTATGGATTCTGGTATCTGATATGAGTGTATCTTCTCTTCGGAACTTAGCGATCCTCATGGGAGCTTGAGGATAGATGATTCTCATGGTAATTTGAGAATAGAGGTGTAAAACAACACAGTGGAATGCAGGTTGAAGCGTTGAACGAGACGGTGAATCGAAGAATCGAAGCATCTAATTTTCAGCCCGTGAATCGACTCATACATGTATATGAGTCGACTCATCAGGTTGAGTCGACTCATGCCTGTCATGAGTCGACTCACGAAACATAGCCGTTTTGTTAAAAGTTTTTGACCAGTCGACTCATCACTGCATGAGTCGACCCATGTGTCATGAGTCGACTCATATGTGCACATGAGTCGACTCATCAACAGTTTTCTGGTTCGTTTGGGTTTCTGTTTGCACGAATTCCTATGGTGTTTTGGCTTAGTTATTTACCACTTTGCCATCCACGTTGTTACACATATATAAAGGATTGTTTTAGGGTTTTAAAACAAGGAGAAAGCAATCAAGAGAGAGAGATTGTATTTGAGAATTGAGAGAGATTGTTCTTCAATTCTAGTGAGATTGTGAGAGATTGTAAACTATTTTATTCTCATAATTTAGAGAAGATATTTTTCTTCGTCACCACTGAATTGTTCTTGTGTTCTTGTTATTTTCTTCTCAACCCACCTTTGATAATTCCGCGATCAAAGGTACTCGCACGGCGACTCGTATCAAGTTGGTATCAGAGCGATCAAATCCTATAAAGGGGGCATCCTGTGTATGGTCCTGACTCGATCATAATACAGGAAGCTAGGCGAGATCCTTATTTCATTAGAAGGAGTCCAGAAATTAAGGAAGAAGATGACTGAAGGAGACAATTCAGCAAGACTTGATGCAATGGAGAAGCAGATCAAGACGATCGGGGTGACACTCACTCAACTCGTAGGTCTCATCATGGAAGTGACAAAAAGGAGGAATATTCTTCGAAGGGTAAGAAGAAACTCGATGAGTTCGATGGAGAAGGCGAGATATCTGATTCTAATGGGAAGGCCAAGATTTTCAAGACTGCTACACATTAAGGGGGTAAGAGTTATTACTAGAATCTGAAAGTTAACTTCAAGGTGGAAATTCCTGTTTATGATGGGAGTGTCAATGTGGAGAAGCTCGATGATTGGATCGAGCGTATGGAGATATATTTCATTCTCTACGGATATTCGTCCAAGGAGAAGATTGTGTTCGCAACTCTGAAGCTTTCGGGGAATGCCTTAACCTGGTAGAAATCCTACTATAAACAGGAAAAGAAGGCGGTGTCGTGGAACAAGTTCAAGGAGCTACTAAGGAAGCAGTTCTATCCAGTAGGGTTCCTTGAGGATCGTTGGTATAAGTGGTACGGATTGCACCAAAGGTTCAACCAGACCGTTCAAGAATATACGATGGAGTTCTAGCAACAGGCGATGGTTCTCAACATCACGATGGAGGAATATTCCATCTTTATGAAGTATATGGCGGGTCTGAATAAATATATCCGGAAGGAGATGAAGTTGTTCATAGTCGAATCCATGGCAGAAGCGAGTGTAAAGGCCATTGCCATTGAGGCTAGGAAAAAGAAGAGCAACGAAATGAAGGGAGACTCTAAACAGACGGGAGGCAAGTCTAGTGGCTCTTAGCCTAAGAGAAGAAGAAGGGCGATTCAGGGAAGGCATGATTGACATGCAATCACTGTAAACAGATAAGTCACGTTGCTGATCATTGCTGGGAGAAGTATCCTCATTTGAAGCCAAAAGGATTGAAGAAAAAGGAGGATAAGAAGGCATATGTAGTAGCTCAGGGTCCGAAGGAAGTTCCCAGGATGATAGCACCCAATAGTAGTCTCAACCTTATGGCGGGGAAGCAGACCACGACTGAGGATGAAGACCCGAGGGAGCAGCTCTTTGTTTTGAAATTACAGGTCAAGACCAGCTTGGTTGATACCATAGTGGATCCAGGGAGCCAGAAGAATTAGATATCTGAGGCCTTGGTTTAGAAACTAGGGCTGAAGACGGTTAAACATCCGAAACCCTATCCTTTAGGGTGGATTCAGAAGGAGGTGGGATTAAGTGTGGTCAACCAATGCACCTTCAGATTTGCACTCCACGAGTCGTATATTGACGAGGTTACATGCGACATCGTTCCGTTGGATGTTTGCCAAGTAATACTGGGCAATCCTTATTTATGGGATAGGTTTTCGGTCTACGATAGACGAGCCCAGAAGTATACGTTCACCAAAAATGACGAGCAATTCATCTTTCGTTCGACACCTCTTCCACAGGAGACGAGTTTGGTGACAGTGACTCAGGTGAAGAGGCTAGTGAATGCGAACAAGAGGTTTGTACTGTTAGTCATTAGGCCTTATGAGGAGCAGCTGAGTAGGGTGTGCTTGACTACCTTGAGCAAGTTTCAGGAAGAAGATCTTGACAGGTTGAAGGCCAAGTACGTTGACTTGTTTTCGGAGATCACGGGACTACCACCACAACGGGGTGTGGAGCATGAGATTATGTTGACCGACGAGGGTTCTTTGCCAAATATAGGTCTATACCGCACATCTGTAGAGGAGTCTGAGGAGATCAGGAGGCATGTTCAGGGGCTTTTGGAGACAGGAGTGATTGTGTGGAGCTGTTCCCCTTACGGGTCACCAGTGTTGTTGGTGCCCAAAAAGGATGGAGGCTGGCGCATGTGCGTAGATTACCGGGTGCTCAACAAGATAACCATTAAGAATCGAAGCCTATTACCTCGGATTGATGATCTTATGGACCAGTTGGAAGGAGCGAGGTTTTTCACGAAGCTGGATTTGAAGTCTGGTTGTCATCAGGTGAGGATTCGGGAGGATGACACTTGGAAGACTACGTTCGAGACAAAACAGGGCCTACTCGAGTGGTTGGTGATGCCGTTTGGATTGTGCAACGCTCCTACTACATTTATGAGACTTATGAACGATTTGTTACGACCCTTTATAAAGGATTTTGTGATAGTTTACCTCGATGATATCTTGGTGTACAGTAGGAACTGGGAGGAGCATCTTGTTCATGTTGAGAAGGTATTTGAAGTGCTACAGAACGGACAACTAAAGCTTAACGAGAAAGAGTACAAATTCTGGAAGGGCGAGTTAGTGTATCTTGGGTTCATAGTGGGGAAAGGCCAGCGGAGGATAGATCCAGGCAAGGTGGCGGTGATCACGAAGTGGCCGAAATCTAGGAGAGTGACGGAGGTGAGAAGCTTTATGGGGGCTTGCTAGTATTTGCGGAAGTTCATTCGACATTTTTCGACTTATGCGGCACCCTTGCATGGCCTTACGAAGGGTAAGATTCAGTTCGAGTGGGGGAAGACGCATGAGGAGGATTTTTAGTTGCTAAAGAGGAAGATCTCGGAAGCACCGGTGTTGGTGTTGTCGAATCTACAGCAGACCTTTGAGGTAGAGACCGACGCGTCTAGTTATGCTATGAGCGCGGTGTTGATACAGGATAGGAAGCTGGTGAAATACCATTCTGAGATGTTTACGGGTGCTATTCAAAACTACCCAACCTATGACAAGGAGTTCTATGCACTTTATCAGGTGATTAAGCATTGGAGGGTGTACTTGTTGGGTAAGGAGGTGATTGTGCATTCAGACCATAAACCATTGGAGTTCTTACATGCCTAGACGAAGCTACAACAGGCACGTCACATGAAGTGGATGTTCTATTTGATGGCTTTCAACATCATCATTAGGTATAAGAAGGGGGCAACGAACAAGTTGGCCGATATGTTATCTCGTCTGCCGGTAAGGGCTTTGTTGGTGGTGACACGTATTTAGCCATTGGTTCCTTTGGAGTATGTACAGATGTACACATCCTGTAAAGACTTTGGTAGTGTGTTCGAGCAGGCGAAGGCTGGTTGAAAAGGGGAGTATGAGCTTAGAGAGGATGGTTTGTTGTATCGTGGGACATCACTATGTATTTCGGAGGATGGTGATAGGCTGTAGTGGATTAGAGAAGCACATACCTCACGTGTGCAAGGACATTTTAGGATTCATAAGACGCTTCTCAATCTACGACGACATGTGTTTTGCCAAAGATGCTAGATGATGTTACCAAGTATGTTGGAGGGTGTAAGCTATGTTGCATTTTGATATGATCGTTATGGCGCAATCCATCCAACCTCCAACATATTGTTTGTCTAGAATAAATATAAAACACAAATACTAGACAAACAATATTAGATGTAAGTTGTTTATTAAATCATCATCAAAACAAGAAGGCCAATAGTTTTGACTACTTTTTTACACATAAACCCCTCAACAATTGGTAGTCTTTTTTGCATGATACACCCACCAAAGTTGTGGCCAAATGAGTATACAATCCAAGCTCCAAAATTTTAGTCCATTTTTTAATAAGAGCCCCTCGAAATTTCAGCCCTATTTTACACAAAACCCTCCAAAATTTTGGCTTTGGCCTTTTTGCACATAAGCCCCCAAAATTCGGCCTCCTTCAAAACCCATCATCAAGACTCATTTCTTCTGCAAAACCCACCTAATGAGGGCAAGAGTCTATGACCTTTACATACAAATTCATAGTATACCCTAATTACAAGCATAAAGTTTCAATCTTTCTAAAAAAAAGAGAGTTGAAGAGGAGCTTACCCAAATCAAAGCTTGAAAACCCAACTCCAAAAGATCAAGTCATGAGCATGAAGATGGGATGAACCCTAGCTTTGAGAGGGGACAATTTTCGGTCAAATAATAAGGGCATAAAATCTGAAATTATGTTGGAGGGTGAGGGGTTTTAAAGGCAAGTGTTTTGATGGACTTAGAGTTCTTGAAGAAAAAGAAATGGAGTTTTTTGGATGAGAGGAGGAAGAAGGAGTTTGGGAGGGAATAGAATCCTATTTGAAATTTTGGGAAAGAGGGGGAAAAGTACAACAAGAAGAGGAAACAAAAAAAAATGATGAAAGAGACATGGGTGTCTCGGCCCAATGACCGAGACACCCAAGGATGTCTCGGCCAAAGCTAAGACACCCACGGGTGTCTTGGCCCAGGTCGGACCCCCAAATGCCTTTAATGACCCTCTTTCGTCTAAATCCCGCCCACGGGTGTCTTGGCCCAGGTCGGACCCCCAAATGCCTTTAATGACCCTCTTTCGTCTAAATCCCGCCAGTGATGGGTTATTCTGATGAAAATCAACATAAAACAACGCCGGGCGACCCGAAACCCTAGGTCAACGTCGATCAACGTATAACCATGGGTTAACGCCAGTCAACGCGTTGCAATGAAAAAGTCAACGTCAGGTGAGCCGAAACCCTAGGTCAATGCCGGTCAACGCGTAACCCTAGATCAACGCCAGCCAACGCGTTGCAATAAAAAAGTCAACACCAGGCGATCCGAAACCCTAGGTCAACACCGGTCAATGCGTAACCCTAGGTCAATGTTAGTCAACGCGTTGCGATGAAAAGGTCAACGCCGGGCGATCCGAAACCCTAGGTTAACATCGGTCAACGCATAACCCTAGGTCAATATCAGTCAATGCATTACAATGAAAAAGTCAACGCTAGGCGATCCGAAACCCTAGGTTAACGCCGATCAACCGAAACCCTAGGTTAACGCCAGTCAACGCGTAACCCTAGATCAACGCTAGTCAATGCATTACAATGAAAAAGTCAACGCGTAACCCTAGGTCAACGCCAGTCAACGTGTTGTGTTGAAAAGTCAACGCAAGGCGAACCAAAACCCTAGGGCAACGCTGGTCAACGTGTAACCCTAGATCAACGCCAGCTAGCGTGTTGTAATGAAAAGGTCAACGACGGTCAACACGTAACCCTAGGTCAATGCCAGACAACACGTTATAATAAAAAAAGTCAACGCCAGGTGATCCAAAACCCTAGGTCAACACCGATCAACGCGTAACTCCAGGTTAATGCCTGTCAACACGTTGCGACGAAAAGTCAATGCCAGGTGAGCCGAAATCCTAGGTCAACGCCGGTCAACACGTAACTCTAGGTCAACGCCAGCCAACACGTTTCAATAAATAAGTTAACGCGTTGCGATAAAAAGGTCAACATCGGTCAACACATAACCCTAGGTCAATGCTAATCAACGCGTTGCGATGAAAAAGTTAACGTCGTGCGATCCGAAACCCTAGGTTAATGCCGGTCGACGCGTAACCCTAGGTCAACGCCAGTCAACGTGTTACAATAAAAAAGTCAACATTGGGCGATCTGAAATCCTAGGTCAATGTCGGTTAATGCGTAACTCTAGGTCAACGCCAGTCGACGCGTTGTGATAAAAAATCAACGCTGGGCGATCCGAAACCCTAAGTCAACGCTGGTCAACGCGTAACCCTAGGTCAATGCTAGTCAACGATGAAAGTCAACATGAGTCAATATATCGTGATGGAGATAGTCAGTTCAAAGTCAACTAGATGATACGAGCCAAAATCAACTCACCGGTTTTAATTCAAGATTTCGACGATGGCAAGACGATAAACGCAGCATCGGGAGAACTTCAGCTATTCGTCAAAACATTGAATAGATTCAAAATCGAAGGAGTCAAGAATCAAAGCTAACAATAGGTCCTTTTACACCGACTCAAGGTTGGATCGATCATATCCAAAGTATTTCAGACTCATCTATAAAAGAAACGAGACTGAAACACTTTGGAGGGGGTATCTGTAGGCGTCAAAAATTACCTATAATCCCCGCACACGACTCGAGACAGAGAGAAGATGATGAACGTCGCTATTAGAGTTACAGAAGATCATTTGATGATGACAAACACATGAAGTGAGTCGACGGACCATACGAAGCAACTGAACTTCAGAATAACGAAAACAAGAGCTGATCGGTAGCCCCACGTCGCTTACGAAAGGCGGAGCACCCCTCGTGTCCTATTTACTCCATATATGATTCAATCATAGGAGCCTATAGGTCTCCTCGTCAGATTTCCAATGCATCTTGAACCGTGTAATTCCGAGTCCGGACGACGAATTTACGGTAGAAACAAACTCGACGCGCCAAAACCATAAAGCCAAACCCAGACACCCCGGGGTGTCTTGGCTTGGCCAAGAAACTCATGGGTGTCTCGGCTGGCTTGGGTGTCCGCAGACCCGAAAAACTGTTTTTAACAGTTTAGAGCTGTTTTTCGATCGTTAATCGTCTGGATTTGTTCCAACTGATCTGATAATATGGTTAAGTGGTTTCAACTAAAGATAAAATAAAATCAACCATTCCTATCCAAGTACAGGGCTCCTAAAGCCTATAAATATAGCCCCAGGACCTTCATTTTTCGGAGCTGGAATTCTCGAGCGTTAGCAAAGCCCTACCGGACTAAAAACTGAAGGTGCATGAATTTCTGAACAGAGGAGGATATTGATTGAGTTCTCTAGCACAGGAAAGATGTGTTCGTTAGATCTGTAGTTCCCGTGTTCGTCCCTTAAGATTACCCCATTGTGTTGATTTTAAGAAGAGCAATTATCTCGCTGTTGCCGAGATAAGTGCTTTGGCTTCTTGATTCCTTCGTGAATCGACGAAGCTTCGGATCTGATCTGATCGTCTGGTGGTCCACGGATATTAACGTCCCCATCACCGGCCAAAAACCCACTCAAGCAAGAGACGATCAACGAATCTTGTGTTTATTAGAGAGTTGTAGTTTTTTACTTTTGTTATTTGAATTCCTTGTAAATGACTAAAGTTATAATAAAATCAATAATGAAGGCAACTTTCGAAGAAAACAGAGCATGTGTGGAAGCACTTTGGGTTGCCGAGTTCGATTATTTTGGATCGGCATAGCCGGTTTCTTGGACATTTTTGGGATTTTTTGTGAAGTTTGATGGACACTAGACTGAAGAAGAGCATGACCTTTCATCCACAAGCAGACGGGCAAACAGAGGTAGTCAATCGAGCTATGGTGCACATGTTGAGGGGGTATAATTCTAAGCATCCCAAGACTTGGGATGAGAGCTTACCATACTTACAGTTTGCTTTCAATCGAGCGATTCATGGATCTTTAGGAAAGTCACCGTTTGAGACGTGTTATGGATTCTTACCACCGAGTCCGTTCGATCTTGTGTTCTCGTGTGAAGCCATGGCCGACGGTAAGGAGGGGAGTGAGGGACAATGTGCTCAGCGATTTCTGAAGAAGATTGCACATATTCATGCCACGGTTGAAGCTCAATTGAAGAAATCACAAGCTAAGTACAAGGCTAAGGATGATTAGCATCTGGTTCCTTGTAACTTTGGCATAGACGATATGGTATGGCTGAAATTGAGTAAGGAGAGGCTAAAGGGAGAAGGGATGAAGTTGAAACCTATACGTTATGGTCCGTTTCGGATTCTCGATTAGATTGGCAACAACGCCTTTAGGCTGGTTTTGCCACCTTACTTAGGCATGTATTCGGTGATCAATGCCAAGTATTTGAAGTTGTTCGAGCCTCCATTGCTGGATGATGAAGGTGATGACAAGGTGATCTTGCCGCATGTAGAAGACTTGTGGTTTGATAGAGAGGAGCCGCTGAAGGAAGATTATATTTTGGAGCAGAAGACGACCATGATGAGGCGGTGGATGAAAGAGTCGTTTCTCTTGGACGTCAAGGTCAGGTTCCTAGCAAGGCTAAGTGGTTCAACAGGGAAGGGGGAGCTCACGAGTTTCCTCAGCTGAAGTTCTAACTTGAATGAGACTTTAAATTCCTAAAGGGGGAGCCATGATACAAGTGTATCTTCTCTTCGGAACTTAGCGATCCTCATGAGAGCTTGAGGATAGATGATTCTTATGGTAACTTGAGAATAGAGGTATAAAACAACACAGTGGAACGCAGGTTAAAGCGTAGAACGATACGGCGAATCAAAAAATTGAAACATCTAGTTTTTAGCCTGTGAGTCAACTCATACATGTACATGAGTCGACTCATCAGGTTGAGTCGACTCATGCCTGTCATGGGTCGACTCATGAAACCTAGTTGTTTTGTTAAAAGTTTCTGACCAGTTGACTCATCACTGCATGAGTCGACCCATGTATCATGAGTCGACTCATATGTGCACATGAGTCGACTCATCGACGATTTTCTGGTTCGTTTGGGTTTCTGTTTGCACGAATTCCTATGGGGTTTTGGCTTGGTTATTTACCACTTTGCCATCCACATTGTTACACCTATATAAGGAATTGTTTTAGAGTTTTAAAGCAAGGAGAAAGCAATCAAGAGAGAGAGAGAGAGAGAGATTGTATTTGAGAATTGAGAGAGATTGTTCTTCAATTCTTTTGAGATTGTGAGAGATTGTAAACTATTTTATTCTCATAATCTAGAGAAGGTATTTTCCTTCGTCACCACTGAATTGGTCTTGTGTTCTTGTTATTTTCTTCTTAACCTACCTTTGATAATTCTGAGATCAAAGGTGCTTACACGGTGACTCGTATTAGTGTCCTTTTCACGGTGAAAGACTAACCGACAACGCGTGTTAGGTGTAGACTTACCTCTAATTGGGAATTGAGATAAAGTCTCCCATACATGAATTCTGGTGTCTTTTTCATGGTGAAGGACTAATCGGCAAAGTGTGTTAGTCGTAGACTAATCTCTATTCAGGAATTGAGATAAAGTCCCCAGACATGGATTATGGTTTCCTTTTCGTGACGAAAGACTAACTGACAACACATGTTAGGCGTAGATTTATCTCTATTCAGGGATTGAGATAAATTCCCGTAAACATGGATTCTGGTATCCTTTTCGCGACGAAAGACTAACCGGCAATGTGTGTTAGGCGTAGACTTATTATCTCTATTTAGTGATTGAGAAAAATTCCCCAAGACATAGATTCTGGTGTCCTTTTCACGACGAAAGACTAAACGACAACGCGTGTTAGGTATAAACTTATCTCTATTTAGGAGTCGAGATAAAATTACCCATGCGTGAAACACATGGATTTTGGTGCTGAAGAGATGTGTTGTGTCTTCTCTTGGCGCAAAGACGAACCCAATTTTGTCTTCTCTTGGGGAAAAGACGAACCCTATACTGGAGAGAAATAATTTTATATTCTATCTCTAGGTGCAAAAGAAACTCAAAGTGGGATCTCCACTTCGAGAATTTGAAGGATGAAACTAAGAGTGTGATCTCTATTTCGAGAATAAAAAAGATTTAGGTAACCCTAACTGTTTAAAGGTTTAGTTATCCAATCTGTAAATGAATTTCTTATTTATCGAGATGAAATTCCAACTTTAGCTCTAACTGTTTAAAGGTTTGATCAAAGGGAAGATTGAGACGATCCTAACTGTTTAAAGGTTTGATCACTCGATGTGGATGGAAGCCTCTCGTTTATCGAAAGGGGATTCCAGTTTTGGTCCTAACTGTTTAAAGGTTTGACTGAAGGGGATTTTGGAATGATTCTAACTGTTTAAAGGTTTAATCATCTAATTTTTTTTGGTGGACCTCTCGTTCATGAAAGGAATTGAAAGGGGATTTTGGCTGTAGTCCTGATGCGGCATAATTATGTACCAAAATTGTTGCAAGTGCACAATTTATCAAGTTATAGTATAAAAAGATATCGATCCCACGAAGAAGGTGATTTTAAGAGATTATTAAACTTGGTTCTTATATTTTGTGCGTGACAATTAGGAATAAAGAATAAGTATGAATGTGATGAGTGATTGTTGTGAATATTTGCAAAAGATAATAAATTGAATTTTAGAGGAGAGAAGGAAGAATTAAAGAATAAATGAAATTACAAGGCAAGAAAGATGAATGAATAAAATCAAGAAATAAAACCAAGAATGAAAAGAAAATTTAAGAAAGTCAAGATGGAGGATTCAAAAGAAGTAAAAAATCTAGAATATAATCCACTAATCAATTTCAATTACAAAATATAAACTATTCTCTTTTTATCATATTTCAACTTAGATTTATTAAGCATAGATTATCAAACCATTTAAGGAAAGTGTAACCTATCAAATTATCATCTAAGCTAAAATTACTATTCATGATAAGAATAACAACATGATAATAATCCTAGAATTCATAAGCATAACCTATCAAACCATTTAAGATAAGCATAGATTATCAAATTCTTCTTCTACCGATTAGTTCTCTAGTTGATTATCCTAAACATGAACATTTTAAGTGCAAGAGAATAATTCATACAATATAAAAGAAATTAGACTAGTTTCATACAATTCTAATATTCTTACAAGAATTAAATTCACATCTTAAGAAATAAAAACAAGAAAAAGAAGACTAATTACAAAATTAAAAAGAAAAGAAAAATCTAAACTATGAACAAGAAATAAATCTAATTACAAAGAAAATAAAAATCTAAACTACAAAATAAATTGCAGAAATTAAATGCAAGAAAAATAAATCTACTCTACAAATTAAAGTGCAAAAAGAAAATAAAAAAGACAAGAAAGTAAATCTATACTACAAGCATGAATTTAAATCTAACTAATAAGCAATAATAAAGAAATTACTAAAAAGAAATAAAAGAGAAAAGAAATGCAAACCTTCAAATTGCTCTTCATCTCCATCCTCATCATTCAACAAGAGGAGAAAGAACAAATTTAAAGAGGAAAAAATTATTTTTATTAATTGCAACTAAAGTTACAATTTTTGGAAGGCCTTCTCAATTAAGAGTAGCCCTCCTCTCCAAAAGGAGTTTACAAAATTTTCACACCTCTAACCCCTCACTCTCTACCCCTATTTATAGTAATCTTCAATGAATATGAGCCATTGGATTTGTCTTGAGCCCCAAGCAACAATCTCCACCTTTGATTTATTTGATTTTCAAAAGAAAAATAAAATCCAATTCTTGAGCCCATGTTCACTTGATTTTCAAAAGAATTTTCTTGCAAATTCCAAGCCCAAGTCCGGTCTATCATGTGTGTGATTTTACATTAATTCTCTGCAGCAAAGTCCTGAGGCTTAACAAAATCAATTCAGTTTTTTTTTCCAAAACAAAGCCAGGTCCGGTCTTGATTGAGAAAAAAAAATGAATGCAGCCCACATTTCAATCTGCAGCAAAGTCATCCAAAGTTTTGCAACTAAGTCCGGCCCAATGAAATGATTTTCAAAACTAAATAAATTTCGGTCTCCATCCCAATCTGCAGCAACCACAATTCAATGCCAAGTCCAGCCCATCAAGTCCGGTCCTTTAGCCTTTGATTTTCAGCCCAAGCCAAGTCCATTTGATTGCACAATTCTAAAGTCCAAGCAATTAAAAAAGAACAACCGGCCCATGTATGTAAACATCCCAAAAACAAGTCCAATGTTAGCAATTAACAAGTCCGGCCCAATCAAGTTGCAGCAATTGAAAGCAAGCCGGCCTCATTCATTAAAATCCACATTTTTGCATTCAAGTCCCTTTCATTCCAACTTTGCATAAAA
>NC_033794.1:38318668-38321229 GCF_001876935.1 Asparagus officinalis
GATGAAAAAGGCCAAACAAAAGGGGGGGAGGACCGACGGAAAAACCAGACATAACCCCATGGGGTGTCTTCGGCAAAACGGAGACACCCCAGGGATGTTCGGACTTTGCGCAATAGAGACAGCCGCAAGGTAACTCGGCATAAGCGCGAGACACCCCAGGGGTCCCGGTTTGTCGGACACCCCTGTGGGAGTCTTGAGTCTGTTTTTGACACTATGCCGAAACCCTATAGTTTGGACGGTGCCCTAAATTGTTGTTTTTCTGAACCCCAAATCACGCCGATTCTTCACCAATCGTTGAATATTGATGAACTCCACAAGTCAACTTTCGACGATCCAAAACCCTAGGGTAGACGTCGGTCAAACGCGTAACCCTGGGTCAACGCCGATCAACGCGTTGTGACAAAAGTCAACGCACGGCAAATCGTAAACCCTAGGGTAGACGCCGGTCAACATATAACCCTAGGTCAATGCCAATCAACGCGTTGCGACCAAAAGTCAACCTTTGACTAATCAAAACCCTAGGGTAGACGCCGGTCAGTGCGTAACCCCAGGTCAACCCCACTCAGCGGGTTGCGAGCAAAGTCAACGTTCGACGATTCGAAACCCTCGGGTAAACGCAGGTAAAAGCGTAACCCTAGGTCAACGCCAGTCAACGCGTTGCGACAAAAGTCAACGTTTGACAACCACAGGTCAACGCCAATCAACGCGTTGCAACAAAGGTCAACGTGTGCGGCGCAACAAAAAGTCAACGTGCAGTGATCCAAAACCCCAAGTCAACATGATGTGACAGGGATAGTAAGTTCAAAAGTCAACTCAATGACACGAGCCAAACCCAACTCACCAGCTGTAGACTCGAGATTCCAACGACGGCCAGGCGATAAAAGCAGCGCCGGAAAAAACTTCGGTTATTCGTCAAAGCATCGGATAAACCAAAAATCGAAGGAGCCGAGAGTTGAAGCTAACCACAGGTCCCTTATGCCGACTGAAGGCCAGACCAATCATATCCAAAGTATTTCGGTCTCTTCTATAAAAGAAACAAGCCCGGAACACTTTGGAGGGGGTATCTGTAGGCATCAAAAATTACCGATAGGTCCCCGCAAACAGCTCAGTGTTAACGAATGATGATGAACGTCACTACCCGGTTCGCAAGAGTTCGATTGACGTCAGTAAACGCCTGAAGCAAATCAACGAGCTATGTGAACCGACAGAACTTCAGAACAACGGGGATACGGATTGATCGGGAACCCCGCGACCACTGCAAAAGAAGCAGCGCCCTTCGTGTCCCGTTCACCCCACTGATAATTCAACCATGGGGGCTGACAGAGCTCTTCGTCAGAATTCCAACACATCCGAAATCAATTAAATCCGAGTTGGGACGACGAATCAACGGCAAACACACCCGGAAGAACCTCGGACTAAACTGGGGCACCCGGGGGTGTCTCGGCAAGCTCGAAACACCCGAGGGGTATCTTGGCAAAAGCAAGACACCCCAGGGGTGTCTTCACCGAGACACCCAAGGGGTGTCTTCACCTTTTACCACCCCCCCTCTTGGTTTCCTATAAATAGGCCCCTTAGGACTCCATTTGAAGGGGGCTCCTGATTTTTGTGGCTTTTGGTGTTTGGCTAATTTCAGATCTTGGGCTTCATCCTTGAGATCTGAAATTTGAGAGAGCCTAGGCGAAGCCCTGCTGCAGCGAGGAGTGAGCAAGCCGTCTACAGCAAAGGAGTCTTCTTCTTCATTCACCCCTTCTCTTTTCCTTAGTGTTGCCCCTTAGCGGTGATACTAAGTAGAGCGAATATCTCGATTATCCGAGATAGGAGATATAAACTTCTAGATCTCACGCGGATCGACGAAGTTTTGCTTCTATATCCCTTCGCGGATAGACGAAGCTCTGCCCGACTTTCTCGGAACGGATCTGATCTACCGGTGGTCCACGGATATTGACGTCCCCATCACAGGCTAAAGACCCACGCAAGCGAGACCGCACCAAAACGGGATCTCGTGTTTATTTTCGATAAAGTTGTAATCTTTGTTTTGTTGCACGAGGAGGTCTTATAAAAAGACCGACTTTTTATCGATTCTTGTTGTAACGCTTGAAGTTGTAACAGATTCAAAAGCAATGAAAACAGCAACTTTCACCGAAAACACCAGGCTCCATCACATTGTGGGTCGACACGAAAAGGCTTTTCCTGGCCCACTTCTTCGATGATGATACAGAGGTGTCAATGGCCACCCTCCTTGCTGAAAAGCAAAGGAAGTCAGAGTCAGTCAACGACTTTGTGAAGAGGTTCAGGAATCGAACGGTTCATTGCCAAGGCCAAGTCTCCGAAGCCATACTGATTGGGATGTGCCGCAATAATTTTTCGATCCATATTCTGTCCAAGGTTGCTGCGGTAGAAACCGAACCTGGAAAGAACTCGTTCGCCAGGGCGAATAGGTTGAGAATATGATCAAAAGGCTCGAGGCTGAGGAGCCTCACCCCAAAAAGGGAGCTACAGAATCGAGCGCGCCTAGGAATCCCCCTCGATCGAGAGGAAAGGAGATTATGGCTGTTGACTCC
>NC_033794.1:38321239-38377304 GCF_001876935.1 Asparagus officinalis
AAGCCAGTCCAAAAGCCGAAACCTAGGCCGTTTGAACAACGTCCTCTGAGGCAATACGACTTTAGGGAAGACTAAGTGGTAGCAACCCTTGACACGCTCCTCAAAAGTAACAGGGTTAAGCTACCAGAAATCACCAAACCTGAAGAGGCGAACAAGACTAATGACCCGAGCTACTGTGCATACCAC
The DNA here is from genome assembly GCF_001876935.1 of Asparagus officinalis. Taxonomy (NCBI): domain Eukaryota; kingdom Viridiplantae; phylum Streptophyta; class Magnoliopsida; order Asparagales; family Asparagaceae; genus Asparagus; species Asparagus officinalis. The sequence continues at coordinate 38,321,426 of NC_033794.1, forward strand.
AAGTTCCTCGGCCACCATACCTCCAAATTCTATATCCTCAAGGATAAGCTTTAAGCCCTATACGATGCCGGGGTTCTAAAAAAGGAGAAGGTACAAAAACAGGTAACCACGAACATGATCACCCTGAGTTTTGGAACAGATCTCCCAGAAGTTCAAGCGTCAGCAGGGGTAGTTCCTATCCCTAAGGCAATGCTGAAGATTACTAATGACGATCCCCATAATCAACGAGGAAAAGGCTTAATATCGCAGACCTTACTGTTCGCAGAAAAAATTGCTTTCTTCATTGATTCCATCGATTACAAAGATCCGGTCTTTTTATAAGATCTGGTTACAACGAGATCAAAAAAGAAATAAAAATTACAACTTTCCTTTTATGTCGAACGAATCGTGAGATCCTATTTTGCGGTCTCTCGCTTTTGTGGGTTCTTCGCCTGCGCCGGGGTTAATCCGTGGACCACCGTGCGATCTTGATCCGGTCGAATCTACACGGTATGACGGGTATTATTTCACGAAGGAAATAATAGCCGGGGGTACTATTTCACTAAGGAAATAGTAGCCTTCTCGGGATCAAAAACCAAGTTTTGATCCGGAGTATTACCGTGCAGATCTCAGATCCGATCTCTCTCGAACTCCTGACTTGTTTGACGTGGATGCTCGCCAAGAATCAGATCTGAAAATCCAAGTCTTCAAAGCTTCAAAACTCCAAAGTCGAGCTCTCAATTCAGCAGAGTTTCGAACTCCTGCCTTGTTTGACGTGGATGCTCGCCAAGAACCAGATCTGAAAATCCAAGTCTTCAAAGCTTCAAAACTCCAAAGTCGAGCTCTCAATTCAGCAGAGTTTCGCCTCAAAAAGTTCCAACCCCTTCAAAATGAGCCCTCATCCTCTATTTATAGGCATTTAGAACCAGATCTGGGCTCAGATCTGGGCCCAGATCGAGCCACCAAGAGGTGGCTCGGCTTTGGCCCGACCACCTAGAGGTGGCTCGGCCACCGAACCACCTCTTGGTGGCTCGGTTTTGGCCGAGCCACCTAGAGGTGGCTCGGTTTTGGCCGAGTCCTCCATGTGTTGTGCCGTGTTGTCCGTTGTCCAGTTTTACGATTTTGTAGTTTATCCAAGTTTTGTCGTTGATCTGAACTCTGATTTGGCAGTCCGGATCCTGATTTGGTAGTAAATCCGCTTCGGTGTTCGAGTTCAAATCCGTTCTATGGTTGGATGACTCGTTGACTCACCGAACCGTTAGCTTGATTCCTCACACGAGTGGATGTATTCCGTTGTTTGTGTGCGGTTCGTTAACCTCGTCGCCTTGTTAATCCGCTTCATCGCGTGTCACTTAGCTTCGGTGTTGTGGACTAACGATCGTGTTTAGATACGTCATCCGATGGTTCGTTGGTTTGTTGAATCACCGTGCCGAGCTGTGTTAAGGGACCTATAAGCAGTTTTATACGCCTACAGATACCCCCTGCAAAGTATTTCAGCCTCGTTCTTTTATAGAAGAGTCTGGAATACTTTGGATATGATTGTCCCAACCTTCAGTCGGTGTAACGGGACCTTGGAATGGCTTCTGTTCTTGATTCCTTTAATCCTTCAGGCTATTCGGTGCTTTGTTGAATGCCTACAAGGGTTCTGGTGCTGCATTTATTGTCTGACCGTTGTCGGAGTTTCGAACTTGAAGTCGATTCCTGATTTTCTGATATTTAGCTCATGTTTGCTGGTTCAACATAGAACTGACCATCGATTGTTGGCGCTGAGTTCTTATTTGCGACGCGTTGTCCGGCGTATTGTTGTTGAGTTATCCTTAAGAATATTTTTAGAGAAATATTCTCCAGAAACTTCTCAACCAAAAATAGGGAATAGTTTATACTCGTATACCTTATTGGTGTATTTTTCGTGCCCGAATGAGCTGAACCGGCATGATAATGAGCTGAGCCGGCCTGATAATGACCCAAAAAGGTAGTAATTAGGCTCAAAAAAAATATTCTGACCATTTCGAATGTGTGGGAGAGGAAAGAATAAACAAAGGACTGAACCCTCGGTCGATTTGAAGTCGTTTCGACGCTCGGTTCAGCTTCAATTTGAATTATGGTTCAAATCTGGTTCAAACTGGTTCAACCTGGTTCAAGACTGGTTCAACCTGGTTCAAGACTGGTTCAACCTGGTTCAAGGCTGGTTCAGGACTGGTTCAAGACTGGTTCAGCCTGGTCTGGTCTGGTTCAGCCTGGTTTGGCCTGGTTCAGTCTCCTTTGAACTAATTTAGCCTGGTCTGGTCTGGTGTCATTGAGTTGACTTAGAACCGACTATCTTCATCACATCGTGCTGACTCAGGGTTTCAGATCACTGTTCATTGACTTTTGGTCGCAACGCGTTGACTGGCGTTGACCTAGGGGTACGCGTTGACCGGCGTTGACCCTAGGGTTTCGAACGTCATACGTTGACTGTTTGATCGCAACGCGTTAATTGGCGTTGACCTAAGGTTACGCGTTGACTGGCGTTGACCCTAGGGTTTCGAACGTCGTACGTTGACTGTTTGATCGCAACGCGTTGACTGGCGTTGACCTGGGGTTACGCGTTGACCGACGTTGACCCTAGGGTTTCGAACGTCGTACGTTGACTGTTTGATCGCAACGCGTTGACTGGCGTTGACCTGGGGTTACGCGTTGACCGGCGTTGACCCTAGGGTTTCGAACGTCATACGTTGACTGTTTGATCGCAACGCGTTGACTGGCGTTGACCTGGGGTTACGTGTTGACTGGCATTGACCCTGGGTCTACACAGTTTAAGCTCTTAAGTTGTTGGAGCGCGGTGATCCTAAATGTCAGAGCTGCAGGACCAACCATGAAAGTTGATTCGTCTGCGGATACAGATCTTATCCCGAAGTCGTTGGATGCTCAAGTCACGAGACCAACTAATGAGGTTGATGCGTTAGTGACTCTCACATTTATAGGATTTTTGGCAAACCCCCAGCCATCAACGGGTTTGATGAGCCTTTACCGACTACCGTTTGAGTCGGGCTAGCATGCGGATTATTAAATCCGTTCCGCATGTGACGTTGTGCTAAGAGAGTTAACGCTCTTAGTGCTACGCTATTGAATACGTAGACTTCGTCTTTCGCACGGGAATAGACTACCCGGCGACGCGTGTTAGGCGTTAACTTTAGGATTTTTGGCTAATCCCCAGCCATCAACAGGTTTGATGAGCCTTTACCGACTACCGTTTGAGTCGGGCTAGCATGCGGATTATCTAAATCCGTTCCGCATGTGACGTTGTGCTAAGAGAGTTAACGCTCTTAGTGCTACGCTATTGAATACGTAGACTTCGTCTTTCTCACGGGAATAGACTACCCGGCGACGCGTGTTAGGCGTTAACTTTAGGATTTTTTGGCTAACCCCCAGCCTTCAACGGATTTGATTAGCCTTTACCGACTACCTGTTCGCTGGAAAAATTGTAGCTTTCATCATTGATTCCATTGTACACTCTTGTAATAGTTTATCGATTTACAAAGATCCGGTCTTTTTATAAGATCCGGTTACAACGAAAATCAAATAAAAAGAAATGAAAAATTACAACTTTGTTTCCTTGTTTGTCGAACAAATCACGAGCTCCTGTTTTGCGGTCGCTCGCTTTTGTGGGTTCTTTGCCTGCGCCGGGGTTGTTTGCCGTGGACCACCGCGCGATCTAGATCCGGTCGGATCTACGCAGTACGACGGGTATTATTCCACGAAGGAAATAATAACCGGGAGGGATTAGTTCACCAAGGAAACAATCGCTCAAGTCTCGGGATCTAAGACCAAGCTTAGATCCGGAGTGTAGCAACGTAGATCTGAGATCCGATCCTCTCGAACACCTGCCTTATTTGACGTTGATGATCGCCGAGCACCAGATCTGAAGGAGTGAGTCCCCGAAGTCCCAAAGTTTCAATCTTTTTTAAGTTCCGAGTCTCCAATCCAGCAGGGCTTCGCCTCTCCAAAATTTCCAACCCCTGAAAATGAACAACCCCCTCTCCTATTTATAGCCAAGCGTCACTGTGCCCGTGTGCACGTGTGGCCCCTGGGGTGGCTCGGCCACCGAGCCACCTCAGGGTGGCTCAGCTTGGGCCGAGCCACCTTGAGGTGGCTCGGTTTCGGCCGAGCCCCTCCGGGTGTTGTTCGTTCCGTCATTTTTCCGTTGTCCGGTTCTGCGCTTCGTTGTTGATCTGGACTTGATTCGGTTGTGTTTCTGTTGTGTGGTTGATTGACCTGGAAACGACTCGTTGACTTGATTCCAGATTTGGCAGTAAGTCCGGATCCTGATTAGGCAGTAAATCCACTTCTGAGTCTGAGTCCGAAACTGATCTTGATTCGATCGTGATTCGTCCGAGTCCGCTCTCGGTTGGATGACTCGTTGACTCTTCGAACACTTGGCTTGATCCCGCACGCGAATGGATGTATTCCGTTGCTTGCGTGCGATTCGTCGATCTCGTCGCCTCGTTGGTTTGTCGGTTCGTGCCGAGCTGAGCTAAGGGACCTATAAGCAATTTTATATGCCTACAGATACCCCCTCCAAAGTATTTCAGTCTCGTTCTTTTATAGAAGAGTCTGGAATACTTTGGATATGAATTGTCCCCACCTTCAGTCGGTGTAACGGGACCTTGGAATGACTTCCGTTCTTGATTCCTTCAATTCTCCAGGCTATTCGGTGCTTTGTCGAATGTCTGAAAGAGTTTCGGTGCTGCATTTATTGTCTGACCGTTGTCGGAATTTTAAACTTTGAAGTCGGTTCCTGATTTAGCTGACCATCGATTGTTGGTGTCGAGTCTTTATCTGCAACGTGTTGTCCGGCGTAGTGTTGTTGAGTTATCCTTAAGAATGAAAATATTCTCCAGGAACTTCTCAACCAACAATAGGGAATAGTTTATACTCGTATACCTTATTGGAGTATTAAGAAGCAGTTTATACTCGTATACTTTTTGGAGTATTAGTTCTTTCATTGCAAGTTGTCCGGCGTTGACCTTAGGGTTTTGAACGTCGTACGTTGAATTTTTGCTCGCAACGCGTTGACTGGCGTTGACCTAGGGTTACGCGTTGTCCGGCGTTGACCTTAGGGTTTCGAACGTCGTTGGATGCTCAAGTCACGAGACCAACTAATGGAGCTGATGCGTCAGTGACTTTCGTATTTATAGGATTTTTGGCAAACCCTCAGCCATTAACGGGTTTGATGAGCCTTTACCGACTACCGTTTGAGTCGGGCTAGCATGCGGATTGTTCAAGTCCGTTCCGCATGTGACGTTAAGCTAAAAGAGTTAACCCTTTTAGTGCTACGATATTGAATACGTAGACTTCGTCTTTCTCACGGGAATAGACCACCCGGCGACGCGTGTTAGGCGTCGACTTTGGGGTTTTTGGCTAACCCCTAGCCTTCAACGGGTTTGATTAGCCTATACCGACTACCGTTTGAGTCGGGCTAGCATGCGGATTGTCTAAATCCGTTCCGCATATAACGTTGTGCTAAGAGAGTGAATTCTCTGAGACTTTGTGCTATGATGTTGAATACATAGGCTTCGCCATTGTTACGGGAATAGGCTACCCGGCAACGTGTATTAGACGTTGACTTATCCCTACTTAGGCTTCGGGATGAGATACCCCAGAATCGAACTCTGGTGTCTTTTTCAATCGGTAAAAGACTAAACCGGCGACGCGTGTTAGGGAGTGAATTCTCTGAGACTTTGTGCTATGATGTTGAATACATAGGCTTCGCCATTGTTACGGGAATAGGCTACCCGGCAACGTGTATTAGACGTTGACTTATCCCTACTTAGGCTTCGGGATGAGATACCCCAGAATCGAACTCTGGTGTCTTTTTCAATCGGTAAAAGACTAAACCGGCGACGCGTGTTAGGCGTCGGCATATCCTTTCTTAGGATTCAGGATGAAATTCCCCATGCGTGTAAGGCATGGATTTTGGTGTTATTAATAACAACCTGCCACAATGTTGAATATGTGGACGGATGTTCTTTTCAACGGTTAAGAACTAACCGGCAGCGCGGGTTAGGCGCAGACTTATCCTTGCTTAGGTTTCAGGATAGAATACCCCAGAATCGAACTCTGGTGTCTTTTTGTGCGGAAAAAGACTAAACCGGCAGCGCGTGTTAGGCGCAGACTTATCCCTGCTTAGGATTCGGGATAAACTTCCTAAACTGGAATTCTATTGTCTTCTTCAATCGGTGAAAGACTAAACCGGCAACGCGTGTTAGGCGTTGACTTATCCCTACTTAGGATTCGGGATAAAATTCCCTGTACCTGTGAGGCACAGATTTTGGGATTTGAAAAAGGTGGTGTCTTCTCTTGGGGCAAAGACGAACCCGAAATGGGAGAGGAAGAATTTTATATTCTATCTCCCGACAATGAAGAAGAAGAATTTTATATTCTATCTTCAACTGGAAAGGAGACTCGAGGTGGGATCTCCACCCCCAGAATCCGGAAAGGTGAAACTAAGAGTGGGACCTCCACTCCGAGAATCTAAAACTTCGGATGATCCTAACTGTCAGAAGGTTTGATTACCGAACTAAAGGTGAATTTCTCGTTTATCGAGAGTGAATTATGGTTTTGACCCTAACTGTAGGAAGGTTTGGCCAAACAGGAGTTTGAGGTGACCCTAACTGTAGGAAGGTTTGATCACTCGATTTGAAAGTGGACCTCTCGTTCATTGGAGGAATCGAGAGGGGATTTTGACTGTGGTCCTAACTGTAAGAAGGTTTGACCAAGTGGGTGTTTTGAGACAATCCTAACTGTAGGAAGGTTTGATCGCTCAATTTGTGGACCTCTCGTTCATTGGGGGAATCGAGAGGGGATTTTGACTGTGGTCCTAACTGTAAGAAGGTTTGACCAAGTGGGTGTTTTGAGACAATCCTAACTGTAGGAAGGTTTGATCGCTCAATTTGTGGACCTCTCGTTCATTGGGGGAATCGAGAGGGGATTTTGACTGTGGTCCTAACTGTAAGAAGGTTTGACCAAGTGGGTACTTTACGTCCAGACTCTAACAGAGAGAGTGTTGAGTGCATAGACATGGTGAGAATGGGAGTTCTTATTCATTACATTGCTGTGGTTTTGGGAACTTCCCATTACATAAATCGTCCACCCCCAGTTTCCTCTGCGGAACTGGTTCGGACATTATTATCAGTTAACTAACCGGGTTATCCTTAAGAATATTAGCTTAATATTCTCCAGGAACTTCCCGTCAAAAGTGGGGAAACAGTTTAGACTCATATACCTATTGGAGTATCAGGGAGTAGTTTAACCTCTTATACCGGTCGGAGGATTGAGAAACAGTTTATACTCGTATACTCTTTGGAGTTTTAGGAAGCAGTTTATACTCTTATACCGGTCGGAGTTGTGCCATTCTCAATTGGCTTACCTCAGCGTTATGACGCCGGCTTCAACCAAGGTCTGAATGCTATTCTTGAGAGCAAAGCAATCCTTGGTGGGATGAACGACCCTCCTGTGGTATGCACAGTACTTTGGGTCCGTAGTGTTGTCAGCTTCCTCCTGATTTGTGATAGGTGGTAGCTTGATCTTGTTACCTTCAAGGAGGGATTCGAAGATGGCTGGAACGTCTTCGTCCTTGAAGGAATACTCTCTTTGGAGTCTCGGACCCGAAGTCTTTTGCTGCCTTCGGGATTGCTGTTGTGACGCTTGATTAGCACCACCAGTAGCTGCAGGTGTTTTGCCCTTACCACGAGAGGCGAAGTTTGAGTCCAGAGGATTAGCCGTCGGTAGGTTCCTCTCGGCCTTCTTCCTTCGGAGGAAACGTTCGGCTTGTTCACCGCGCACCTTCAGATCCTTCCAAGTGTCAGACGGTGCTGTTCCCATTGCTTCCAACACGTCCAACGCAAGGTTGTTGTGGCAAGTTTGGAGGATGAATTCCTCTGTGATCGGGTCCCGGCAATTCATCGCCTTGTTCCGGAACCTTTTGACGAAGGTGTCGACTAACTCCCCGTCCTTCTGCTTCTCATCGAGCAATGATCCGATAGATATCTCGGTGTCGTCGTCGAAGAAGTTGGCCAGGAACTTGGTCTCCATGTCATCCCAGCTGTTCACGTTTCCTGGCTTGAGGCGGCGGTACCAATCGAAGGCGGCTCCGCGAAGAGTGCCGACGAATGACCGCACCATCAGAGGCTCATTGCCGGAAATAATACCCAGGTGCGATTTGAAATAAATCAAATGCTGAGTGGGGGAACCCTTCCCATCGAACGGCGTGAAGTTGATTAAACTGAACTTCGCCGGATAGGGGATCGATTCCCATTCTCGTGGGTATGGACAGGGAATGCCTGTTTTCTTCGTCTCTTGAGCGGAGATCAATGTGTTGATTTTGCTCTCGAGATCTTTGATCTTCAAGTCTTCACTTGTATCTTCGTTGGCATCCTCGTTACCACCCCCTGTATTGACAGGAGGGTTATTGGCATTGTGAGCTTCATCCCTATCTGCGTGCTCCTTTTCCTGAATAATCTGGTTACGGCGGTTCGATTCACTTTGCTGGTTCCTGAATGCATGGATTTGCTGCTCATGCATCTCTCTCATCTGCTGCATGGCCATCTCCATCTCGAATTTGAAACTTTCTTTCTGCTTAGCCAAAGCGTCTTCAAGCATCTTGGCCATTTCTTCCGCGCTTATCATAAATGACTCGCGGGGTTGTCCTTCGCTGGACACTGTATTGTCCGATGCGACAGCAGAGCAGGAATCCGATTCTTCATCTTCCGAAGGCAATCTTGTCCGAACCCTACCATAAGTTCCTCGTGCGATGGCTCCGGACTGCAGACGGGTTACACGCCGGGACGCTTCCAGAAACGATTTGAGATCAATCTGTGTCGATGTCTCTTTGCTGGTCATGTTGGCGGTGACCCTCGGAAATTCTCCGTCTTTAACCACCGTTCTTCTTTGCCGGAAACGCCTATACCTTGGTTTTGGCGTTTCGGTGCCGAGCCTTTCGAACACTGAAATTCTCTCGGGGACTACCTTGATGCAGTTGCATTGAGACAGTACCGCCCGAATGAGCTTTGAACAAGGGCACTGAGTTTCCTGTTCTCGGGGACTCCTCTTTCTGGTTCTGTTCGTACCCCCAGCACGATAGTACAACTCGTCATTTTGACAGTCGGAGTAACCTATCGTGTGTGGGCACGACTTCTCAGGTATAACATTATCACTATCAGATGATAATGTTTCCATCTGAGGGCGAATTGCCTTCCTTGGACTTTCAAGAGTCACGCGCCTTGAGACATGCCTTTTTGGGCGTGAATTCTCAGCGGGCTCTTGGACCTCAATGCGCAAATTAGCGCGCGCAGTTGCCTTGAGCTCCTTGTCATGTTGGAGGTAGCGGTGACCCCCAGCGTGTTGATTCGTTCGGGGTTTTCTTAGTGGGCCCAAACGTTCTTGGATCGGAGCTTTGCTTCGCTCATCGGGAATTGGACCGAGGCGCTCCAAGACTGGCTTTCTTCTTCGGGAGGATTCTGCATGATCTCCCGGAGTAGCTATGGGAATTCTCGGCGACTTAGCTGGGTTCGCCGGAGGTTGAATTTTGGTTGGAGGCTGCAAAGGTTGCTCCTTAGCCTGAATTGCCGCTTCAGACTTTGGCCTCCAAACTTTGCGAGTTGGTGGCGGCTTCTTGGCCACTTCTTTCTGCAACTTTCTACGGGCTTCTTCGGCTTGAGCCCGTGCCTGCGCTGATAGTGCGCGGCGTTTGCGGATGCGTTCTTCCAGCGTCGAACGATTCCGTTTGACACGGACCCATTCCATTGTTGGCGGCTTGGAAGAGGCGCCGTTCATCTGTTGTTGAGGCTGTTTGCCTCTCTTGTTCTTCAGACCCGCGTTGTAGCGGACTCCGTCGGTGGACTCCATCGCTTTGGCGAATTGTTTGGCCAAGCGTTGGCGTTGCCTTTGGCGGGCTCTCTTTGAGAGAGTCACCGCTCCTTTGGTGACGGAGGAATTGGTTGGAACCAGCTTGATCTGGTTGGAGATTGGTGGAGCCTCATCTGACGCAACTTTGGCGTCAATCGAGATGAGGTCGTCGTTGGTAGCTTCAACTTCTTCGTACCAACGCACCTTTCTGTTGGAAGAGAACTTGGACTTCTTGGACTTGCGGGGGGAGGTTGATCTAGACGAGGATGAAAGGTATTCCTCGAACTTGGTCTGATCGAACTCGTATTCGACCTCCTCCACGACTGGGATCAAGATCCGCGGCTGCGACGCTCCGATCTCGGCAGCGAGATCGGTGGCTCCCACTGTGGTCGCAGGCAGTAAATCCACTTCTGAGTCTGAGTCCGAAACTGATCTTGATTCGATCGTGATTCGTCCGAGTCCGCTCTCGGTTGGATGACTCGTTGACTCTTTAACACTTGGCTTGATTCCGAACGCGTATGGGTGCATTCCGTCGCTTTTGTGCCGAGCTATGCTAGGGGACCTATAAGCAATTTTATATGCCTACACTACCGTTTGAGTCGGGCTAGCATGCGGATATGTAACGTTGCGCTAGAGGAATGAAATCCCTTAGACTTGATGCTACGATTTTGAATACGTAGACTTCGCCATTGTTACGGGAATAGGCTACCCGGCGACACGGTATTAGACGCTGACTTATCCCTACTTAGGCTTCGGGATAAAATACCCCAGACTGGTATTCTGGTGTCTTTTTCTACGGAGAAAGACTAACCCGGTGACGCGTGTTAGGCGTCGGCATATCCTTTCTTAGGATTCAGGATGACATTCCCGATACGTGTAAGGCATGGATTTTGGTGTTATTAATAACAACCTGCCACAATGTTGAATATGTGGGCGGGTGTTCTTTTCAACAGTTAAGAACTAATCGGCAGCGCGAGTTAGCCGCAGACTTATCCCTACTTAGGTTTCAGGACAGAATACCCCAGAATCGAACTCTGGTGTCTTTTTCTACGGAGAAAGACTAAACCGGCAGCGCGTGTTAGGCGCAGACTTATCCCTGCTTAGGATTCGGGATAAACTTCCTAGGATGAATCCTAGATTGATAAATTCTTGGAAAAGGTTGGTACGGGAAAGGAAGAATTTTATATTCTATTTCCCGGTCTTCTTTTAGGGTGAAGGCGAACCCGAATACAAGGAAGAAAGAATTTTATATTCTATTCATTGATTCTGGAAAGGAAGAATTTTATATTCTATTTCCAGTGCAAAAGAACCTAGAAGTGGGATCTCCACTCCGAGAATCTGGAAAATCTAGATAAACTTACCTTTTATAGGATTGGTTATCTAAACTGAAGATGAGTTTTTCGTTTATCGAAGTGAAATTTCAACTTCGGTTATAACCATGAGAAGGCTTAACCAAAGAGAAAAAGAAGTGAGTTCTTTCGTTTATCGAAAGGGGACTCTGAACCGAAAGTGTACCTCTTGTTCATAGAGAGAGTCAAGAGGGCCAGAAAGACATTTTTGGTGGACTCATTGTCAATTAAAATTGATCAGTGAGGGATTTTGGTGGTGAAAATGATTTTGGGTTATCCTCTAGAATATTAAGTGTAATATTCTTCAAGGAACTTCCCGTTAAATGGGTTATCCTGAATGTACTAGGGATTGTACTTTTTCAGGAACTTCCCATTTATTAGCATTAATTGCCTGGCGCCTTCTTGAGTAATCAGGCGATATGCGCCGTTTGAGTAGACTGTGTCTATCACAAACGGTCCTTCCCATTTGGGTTTAAATTTACCTTTCTTCTTAGGGGGTGTTTGGTTCAATTTCTAGAAATTATAGGAAATGTTTTCCGCCTAAAATATGATTTCCTTGTATTTCTTAAAAAAATTATAGGAAAAGTTTTGAGAAATCAAAAAGTACCAATTTTCTTGTTTTTTGTACTTGACTTGTTTGGTTCAAAACAAGAAAATAGCTCATAACTTTATAGAAAATAACAAGATTTGGTAGGTTTTTAATTAAATATGGTATGTGTCAGATTTCTGGTGATTTCCTCTCATTTTGAGAGAAATTTGCTTTTTGTAAAATTTGGTAGGTTTTGATATTTTATAGAAAATATTTCTGTAAATTTTTTGTTGAACCAAACACAATTTATAGAAATCTCTGGAAAACTTTTAATTACAAATTTACCATTGTCAGATGTTTTGAGAAAAGTTTTCTCAAAAAGTGTGCAACCAAACAGCCCCTAAAACTAGAGGATTATCGGTCGGCGAGCAGCGAGGACCAGATCTCCTTCCTTAAAGCTTCTCTGTCGGACTCTTTTGTTAAAAGCCCTAGATATTCTGGCTTGATAAAACTCAATGTGTTGTTGAGCCTCCAAGCGCTTTTCATCCAACCTTTCGAGTTCTTCGAGACGTTTCTGATGTTGTTCTTCTGTCGTCATCTCAGTCGCGAGGGCGATCCGAAGGGATGGAATTTGAATCTCCAATGGTAGCACAACTTCACATCCATATACCAACGAATATGGGGTGGCTCCTGTAGGTGTGCGTATGGTGGTGCGATATGCCCAGAGCGCTTCACCGAGTTTATCGTCCCAGTCTCGTTTATTGGTCTTCACGAGCTTTGACAGGATCTTAATGATCGTCTTGTTAAACGCCTCAGCTAATCCATTCGCAGCGGGATAATAAGCTGTTGACGAAACATCTTGAATTTTGAACTTGTCACAAAACCTGACGAAAGCGTTGCTTATGAACTGTGGACCGTTGTCATGAATGATCCGTCTTGGCACGCCGTGTCGGTATATGACATGATGTTTGATGAAATTGATGACGTTGTTCGTCTTCACTTCTCTAAGCGGAATTGCTTCAGCCCACTTTGAAAAGTAATCCGTGATTGCGAGAATGAATCGATCACCTTTGACTAAAGGGGGAAAAATAGGACCGACGATGTCCATACCCCATGTCTCGAATGGCCAAGACATGGTTGACGTGTGTAAATACTCCGGCGGTTGGTGCATATATTTTGCATGTACTTGACAAGCATGACACTCTCGGGCGTATTCGATTGCGTCACGAACCATTGTTGGCCAAAAATATCCCATTCTCCTGATGCGATCATACAGTTTGGGACCGGGTTGATGCGCACCACATTCTCCTTCGTGTGCTTCCTTAAGAACTTCTTCTGCTTCTTTGTTCGAAAGGCATCGGAGTAACAAACCATCGTACCCTCGACGGTATAATGTATGGGTCTCGGTATTATAGAAGAATCTTGGTGCTCTTCGGCGGATTGATTCCCTTTCTTTTACATCCTCTGGCAATCCTTACTGTGACTAACAGTTCAGTTTCGGGAGGCTGCGCAAGTGATACCGCTAGTGCCGCTAGTGCATCCGCATAAGCGTTCTGGAGACGAGGGATGTATTCAATAAAGAATTCTTCAAAAGAATCTGCCATTTTGATGGCCTCCTGGTGGTACGGGATCAGGTCTTGGTTCCTGACTTCATACTCTCCACGGACTTGGTTGACTATTAATTGAGAATCCCCAAAAGCTTCGAGATATTCGACCCCTAGCTCTTTGGCGAAACTGAGTCCAATGAGAAGCGCGTTGTACTCGGCTACGTTATTGGAACAGGGACTAATCAGTGAATAAGCCTGAGGCATCACATGCTTTCCCGGGGAAACTAAGACAACTCCAACTCCGGAGGAAACTGTAGAACATCCGGGGGTTATTGCCTTATTAACTGCCCTCGAAGCACCATCGAAATATAATTGCCATATTTGTTGGTGTGACGTAGTATTAACCTCGTGGGTTTCATCCGGCAAGTCATCATACACTTCTGCCGTATCCGTTGTCGGGTTTACCGCCAAAAGATCACAAATTGCTTGTCCTTTGATCGACTTCTGCTGTTTGAAGTGCAAATCATATTGGGACAAGAGAAGGGCCCACTTCGCTAACCGCCAACTCATAGAGGCCGGTTGCGTCATAAATACCCGTACTGGATTAACGTTAGAAATGACGTAAATCGTCTGCCCAACCAAGTAATGCCGCATCTTTTGCACTGTGAATACTAATGCGAGGCATTCTTTCTCAATCATCGGATATCGAGACTCAGCACCTATCAAGGTCCGACTTAGGTAATAGACTGCCTGTTCGTGACCGTTATCATCGTCTTGCGCTAGTAAGGCACTTATCGAGTGGTTCATCGCCTTGAGATAAATCAAGAACGGTCTACCTGATTTTGGCGCGACGAGAACAGGAGGATTCGTCAGATATGTTTTGATATCTTCGAATGCTTTTTGGCAAGCATCATCCCAGATAAATGATACCCCTTTCTTGTTCAGCTTAGAGAACGGTTGGCACTTCCCAGAAAGATTTGAGATGAAACGCCGCGCTGGACATTCCAAGGAAGGATTTAGTGGGGTTCATCTTCAACTGATGACTCCGCATGAGATCGAACATCGTCTTCAAGTCCTTGATGTGATCTTCTTTGTTGCGACTTTTCACAACCAAGTCATCAACGTAGCACTCGACTGTTTTCCTGAGGTGTTCTTGGAAAATCTTAGTCATTGCTCGCTGGTACGTGGCGCCTGCATTCTTTAGACCGAAAGGCATCACCGTGTAGCAAAAGACACCAAGGGGCGTTCTAAACACTGTATGCTTCTCGTCATCTGGGTGCATCTTAATTTGGTTATATCCTGAAAAACCATCCATAAAAGACATTCTCTCAAATCCGCACGTATTGTCGATAATGACATCTGTGATAGGGAGAGGAAAGTCGTCTTTTGGACATGCCGTATTCAGGTCCCTGAAGTCGATGCAGATCCTGATTTTACCGTTCTTCTTCATGATTGGAACAATATTGGCTAACCAATCTGGATGTTGCTCCTCTCGGATAAATCCTGATTCGATCAATTTCTTGACTTCTGCCTCAATGGCTTCCATAACCTACGGACGAAACCGTCTTTGCTGTTGTTTGACAGGTTTGGCATCCGACTTGATATCGAGGCGGTGCATTGTCACATTAGGGTCGAGCCTTGGCATGTCTTCATAGTTCCAAGCGAAGACGTCAATGTATTCCCTGATGAGAGCGATTAGTTCCTCCTTCTCATTTGTTCATAGTTCCAAGCGAAGACGTCAATGTATTCCCTGATGAGAGCGATTAGTTCCTCCTTCTCATTTGACGGAAGACTATCGCTGATGAATATCGGCTTTGGGTTGGCCTCGTCGCCCATGTTAACTTGGACTATTTTATCTTCAGTGGGGGGTTCTCTCTGTTCAAACCTATCACCATATTGCATGTTCAGGTGATGAACCCATGGGTCTTCCCATGTTGGCATTTGATTGTCGTCCTCCATTGTGGACGGATCAGCTGCAGCCATGTTCGCCATTAGGGCTTTGAATGCTTCCCCCAGACTTGTATCGGAATCCCATTCCGAGGAATCTGACGAGTACCCATCTTTGTATTGCCCAGATGATTGGTTATTGATTAACCAGCAACATTCGTCTTCTGAAGAAGATTCATACCCTAACCCTCGTCCGTATTTATAATAATCGTCCGGTTTCCCTTTTGGTACATATGTCGCTTTGGGTGGAATACGAGGACCTTGATCGAAGTATAGACCTTTTCCGAGTGTGAAATCATACCCCTGCTTTTCCATGAGCTTGCGCGCTTCCGGACTATACTTAGATAGATACTGACCAGGTTTGTCATCATTCTCATCTTCCCTTAAGAAATGATCTGGTAATGGAGAGCTTTTTCCTTTACCGTAAATCACTTCTTTTTCACCTCCTATTTTGGTCGGGATGACAAGGGTTGTTCCGAAAGAATGCTGGAGGCGTTCCTTCGCTATATAGGACGATCGAAGCGTCATATATAGATCGGGATTATCATATAATTCTTTTATCACATCATCAAGAGACAGGGAGTACTCTAAATCATTGTTTATTTCATTATTGGCAAGTTGCCAGTTACAACTGCCCTCTGACGATTGTTCATCGTCAAGGTTGATTACAAAGGGTACAATGTCGTTTAAAACATAACCTCCATTGTAATCAAATCCAGCTTCAGTATCAGCTTCTTCTCCGCTGTCAGTACCATGGGCTGATGATTCCGTATCGGATTCGTTACCATAAAGGAGAGAATCAGTGAAATAATTCTCATACCCTTTGAATGGTTGCTTATCCGCGACCACCGTCCTAACCTTGTTATCAGTGTCAACATATTTCAAACACTGATGGAGAGTGGAGGGGATTATAACATTACTATGGATCCAAGGCCGACCCAATAGTAAGTTATATGAAGTCTCGGCATCGATCACATAACATGTGACTTCCGTCTTCAAATCTTCCATTTGACACTTTACCCGGATCTTACCCAAGGGTCTTGACCCGCTAGTATTGAATCCATAGATAACAGTGCCTGTGGATGCCAACTTACCGAGGAAATGCATCAAGCGAAGCGGCATAATACTCATAGCAGAACCCGGATCTACTTGGATTCGGTTGACTTTGCTGGAGCCAATGTACCCAATGAAATATAGGGGTCGATCATGGTTTGAGTTCTTCGTCTGCATATCCTCTTTGGTGAAGGTAATGCAGGGAAGGTTTTTACCCGCTATATTGTAGTGTTGAACTAATGGTTCTGGCTCTTCAAGTGCCGGCTTGATCCGAGTGAGGAACACTTCTGAATTGGCCAAGGCTTCTTGCAAGGCTTCCCTGGTTTCTTTGGACAACCGTAGCAACTCATACAATGTTATCCGCACTGGGATGTTAGCTAGTTGAGCCATAATATCGAAGACGTGCGGAGTGTTTGAGCTTTCCGGTTTATCTCTTCCAATCGGGCGGTTGAAACGAGACTGCTTCGGATTCTGAACCTCCTGGGGCCTCTTTTCTTTCTATTTATCAACCGGCTGTCGTCGAGTTTCTTCAACCGGTCTAGGAGTCGTAATCACCCCCATCTCCGTGAGAGTTTTAGCTGGTCTCCGTTTCGTCACCCTCTGCTCAGCTAACTGATCACTATGTGATGGATAGTTGAAGTGATACTCATTTCCGCTTCTAGTGGCAAAAACTTCTTGTTCTTCTTCGGAGAGCGGGAAGGTAGGAGCTTCATTACCATCTTCTTCAAAGATCGCGGAGGTAGCATTGTAGGACTTGCCTTTACCCTTTTTGGTCGAGGAAGTCGTCCACTGATCGTCTTCAATTAGATCGGGATGAACCCAGAGGATTTCGCCGTTTGGGGCTGTGTGTGGCACAAGTCCTTTCTGGCGCTGTCCATATGGGTCGTCATTCACTGTCTTCATTCCAACTTTGGTGATGTGTTTTGGTTCAAACCATGCTGTGGGCACCGATCCAAAGCTGATTTAAACCACATTTGCTCTAACATTCTTGGACGGCTTCGGAGTTATGACACCTACATCAATCAATGCCTGGATCTTATCCTTGAGGTGGTAGCATGACTTGGTAGGGTGATGGACCGCTCTATGGTATGCGCAATACTTTGGATCCGTCACTTTGCTAGCCCCTTCTTGATCCACGATCAACGGCAGCTGGATTTTATTGTTTTCCAACAGGTACTTAAAGATGCCGGGAACTTCGTCATCTTTGAAGGAGTACACCTTAGGAAATCTTGGCTCCGAAGATTTCTGCTTCTGAGGCCGTTGTTGCCATTGCCCCCGAGATTGTTGTGGTGCTTGTTGCTGTGGCTGTTGCTGAGGTTGCAATTGGAAAGTTTGATTAGCATCAACAGCATTAGCATGTGCCTTACCTTTCCCTCGTGGGACGAAATTCTGTTGCGGAGCATTCGTCGCCTGTTGGCCTCTTTCCGCCTTCTTCCTTCTGAGGAATCGCTCGGCTTGCTCTCCTCGGACCTTCAAATCCTTCCAGGTTTTGGACGGTGCTGTCCTCATTGCTTCCAACACGTCCAACGCGAGGTTGTTGTCTCCATATCGTCCCAGCTGTTCACGCTACCTGGCTTGAGGCGGCGATACCAATCGAAGGCGGCTCCGCGAAGAGTGCCGACGAATGATCGCACCATCAGAGGCTCATTGCCGGAGATTACCCCCAGGTATGATTTAAAATAAATCACATGCTGAGTGGGTGAACCCATCCCATTAAATGGCGTGAAGTTAATTAGATTGAACTTCGCCGGATATGGGATTGATTCCCATTCTCTTGGGTATGGACAAGGAATGCCCGTCTTCTTCATCTCTTGAGCGGAAATCAATGTATTGATTTTGCTCTCGAGGTTTTTAATCTTCAAGCTTTCACCTGTGTTTTTGCTAGCATTCTCGTTACCACCCCCTGCATTGACGGGAGGATTATTGGCATTATGAGCTTCCTTCGCATTTGTGTCCTCATCTTCCTGATTAACCTGGTTACGACGACTTGGTTCGCCTTGCTGGTTTGTCAGTGCTTGGATCTGTTGGTCATGCATTTCTCTCATATTCTGCATGGCCATCTGCATTTCGAACCTGAAGCTCTCCTGTTGTTTAGCCATGGCTTCTTCGAGCATCTTGGCTACTTGTTCTGCAATTATCATAAGTACCTCGCGGGGTTGTCCCTCGCTAGATACCGTATTATCTGACACGACCGCCGAGCCGGCATCTGATTCTTCATCTTCTGAAGGTAACCTTGTCCGAATCCTACCATAAGTTGCTCGTTTGATGGTCCCAGACTGTAGACGCGTTATACGCCGGGGTGCTTTCAAAATCGACTCGAGATTATCCTATGTCGATGTCCCTTTGCTGGTCATATTAGTGGTGACCCTCGGAAATTCTCCGTCTTCAACCACCGTTCTTCTTCGCCGGAAACGCCTAGGCCTTGGTTTTGGCGTTTCGATACTGAGTCTTTCGAAAACCGAAACTCTTTCAGGGACTGTCTTGATGCAGTTGTACTCAGACAATACTGCCCTAATAAGTTTGGAGCAGGGGCATTGAGTCTCTAGTCCTTGAGGACTCCTCTTCCTGGTTTTTCTCATACTCCCATCACGATAGTACAACTCGTCAGCTTGACAGTCGGAGTAACCTATCGTGTGTGGGCACGACTTCTCAGGTATAACGTCATCATTATCAGACGACGACGTTTCCTTCTGAGGGCGGACTGCCTTTTTAGGGCCTTCAATAGTCACGCGCCTCGAAACATGCCTTTTTGGGCGTGAGTTCTCAGCGGGCTCTTGGACTTCAATGCGCAAATTGGTGCGCGTAGCTGCCCTGATTTCCTTGTCATGTTGAAGGTGGCGGCGACCCCCAGCATGTTGAGTCGTTCGGGGCTTCTTTATCGAGCCCAAATGTTCTTGCACTGGAGCTTTGCATCGTCCATCGGGAAGTGGACCGAGGCGCTCCAAAACCGACTTCTTTCTTTGGGACGATTCTGCGTGATCTCCTGGAGTAACTATTGGAATTGCTGGCGATTTCGGTTGGTTCGCCTGAGGTTGAACTTACTTCGAAGGCTGCAATGATTGGGCCTTAGCCTGAATCGCCGCTTAAGACTTTGGCTTCCATACTTTGCGGGTTGGTGGCGGCTTTTTGGCCACTTCCTTCTGCAGTCTTCTGCGGGCTTCCTGGACTTGAGCCCGTGCTTGCGCTGATAGCGCGCGGCGCTTGCGAATGCGCTCATCAAGTGTCGAACGATTCCGTTTGACACGGATCCATTAGTTCGTTGGTGGCTTGGAAGAGCTGCCATTCATTTGTTGTTGAGGCTGTTTGCCTCTCCTGTTCTTCAGATCCGCGTTATAGCGGACTCCGTCAGTAGACTCCATCGCTTTTGCAAGTTGCCGCGCCAGGCGTTGACATCGCCTCTGGCCGGCTCTCTTCGAGAGAGTCACAACGCCTTCAACGGCGGAGGCATTGGCAGGAACAGATTTGACCTGGTTGGAGGTCGGTGGAACTTCACCCGACGCAACTTTGGCGTCAATTGGGGTGAGATCTTCATTGGTACTCTGCACCTCTTCGTACCAACTGACCTTTCTCCTGGAGGAGAACTTCTTGGACTTCTTGGACTTGCGGGGGGAGGTAGATCCGGACGAGGATGACAGATACTCCTCGAACTTTTGTTGGTCGAATTCATACTCGACCAGGATTGAGATCCGCGGCTGCGACGCAACGATCTCAGCAGCGAGATTGGTGGCTCCCACTGCGATCGCCAGATTGTTCGCGGGAAAAATTGCTTTCTTCATTGATTCCATCGATTACAAAGATCCGGTCTTTTTATAAGATCCGGTTACAACGAGATCAAAAAAGAAATAAAAATTACAACTTTCCTTTTATGTCGAACGAATCGCGAGATCCTGTTTTGCGGTCTCTCACTTTTGTGGGTTCTTCGCCTGCGCCGGGGTTAATCTGTGGACCACCGCGCGATCTTGATCTGGTCGGATCTACACGGTATGACGGGTATTATTTCACGAAGGAAATAATAGCTGGGGGTACTATTTCACCAAGGAAATAGTAGCCTTCTCGGGATCAAAAACCAAGTTTTGATCCGGAGTATTACCGTGCAGATCTCAGATCCGATCTCTCTCGAACTCCTGCCTTGTTTGACGTGGATGCTCGCCAAGAATCAGATCTGAAAATCCAAGTCTTCAAAGCTTCAAAACTCCAAAGTTGAGCTCTCAATTCAGCAGAGTTTCGCCTCAAAAAGTTCCAACCCCTTCAAAATGAGCCCTCATCCTCTATTTATAGCCTCTGAAAGCAGATCTGGGCCCAGATCTGAGTGTGGCTCCGCCACCGAGCCACCTAGTGGTGGCTCGGCCACCGAGGCTAGGCTTTGGCCGAGCCACCTATAGGTGGCTTGGCCACCGAGCCACCTAGAGGTGGCTCGGTTTTGGCCGAGTCCTTCAGGTGTTGTGTCGTGTTGTCCGTTGTCCGGTTTTACGGTTTCGCAGTTTATCCGAGTTTTGTCGTTGATCTGAACTCTGATTTGGCAGTCCGGATCCTGATTTGGCAGTAAATCCGCTTCGGTGTTCGAGTTCGAATCTGTTCTATGGTTGGATGACTCGTTGACTCACCGAACCGTTAGCTTGATTCCTCACGTGAGTGGATGTATTCCGTTGTTTGCGTGCGGTTCGTTAACCTCGTCGCCTCGTTAATCCGCTTCGTCGCGTGTCACTTAGCTTCGGTGTTGTGGACTAACGATCGTGTTTAGATATGTCATCCGATGGTTCATTGGTTTGTCGAATCACCGTGCTGAGCTGTGTTAAGGGACCTATAAGCAGTTTTATACGCCTACACTTACCTTCAGGGCAGTTGATGTGGGTCCATCTGGACCTCCTCGGCGATGAGCAATAGACTTCAAAGCCTTCGAGGAAGACCAAAGGTAAACCTTGCAACGCCGTCTCTGCTATCCCAGATGAAGATAAAGCAGCAGTAGCCGCCCTCACCGACTCTGATGAGGAGGCTGTCGATTCGCTAAGGATCCGGTAGGACCCTCTACGCGGCCACCTGAAATAGCCCCTCCAAATCCCGATGGGCCGAGCTCGAGTAGTCAACCCTTCCGGTTCAACGTACTCACACAGTTGAAAAACATCCCAGCCAGAATAACCATGTACGAACTCCTGCGTCTGTCTAGACCTACTCGGGAGGCTCTACAAGAGGCATTAGCTGACTCAGGGGTTTTTGCCACGTACTTCTCATCCATAAGAGAGGAAGATGTGGGAAAGAAGTATTTCCAGTGCTGTCAGGCCACTGAACAATGGGTCCCCTGCACCACATTCACCCCTGAGGATATGCTAATCAAAAACACTTCTCACGATCGACCCTTGTACTTCATAGGGTACATAGGTTTCTCCAAAGTGGATCGAATCTAAGTTGACCAGGGAGCTGCACTGAGCATTGTCCCCCTGAAACTTATGTAACACCCGGGGGTCCCCCAGAAGCGTCTTTCCGCAACCACCACGACCATCTTTGGCTTTAACGCCACTGGGACGAGGCCGCTTGGCAAGATCCGCCTAAAGTGTCGTATATGCGACATGAAGACGGAAGTCACCTGCTATGTCATCAACACCGAGCATTCCTACAACGTGCTGTTATGACGATCATGGATCCACAACAACCGCATTGTCCCATCCACATTGCACCAATGCCTAAAATACGTGGACGACTACGATCGGGTGAAAAAAGTAGTTGCCGACAAGCAACCTTTCAAGGGAGTCGAGAATTACTTCACGGATTCCCTGCTTTACCAAGACTCCGATGAACCACCGGTCGAGGAGCCCGGGAGTGGTAACGAAGCGGATAGTGAACCCGAATACGACGATAGCCTTGTCCTAAACGATTTCAAACCAATTGTAATCGGCTACGAAAGCTACAATGTAACCTACGCTATTCAGGCGGACGAGATTATCTTGAATGAGAAGTACAACTTTGCTTACTTGTCATCTTGCCCGACATCCGAAGATGACCTACCTAATGATTCAATGTCGGGGCTGTACAATGATTCTTCCCTGCACTTTCCTGTATACTCGTCGTATGTTACAAAGGGACAAGCGATTGAATCTTCACAGGCTGTATTCCTTGTGCCCGCCTAAGATAATTACCAAGAAGATATTATCTTTGGAAGGATCTATCACCCATTGTGCACATTATGAGACGATTCCGAAAAGGAGGAGCCCGCACCCCAGTTCTCGCAATACAGTCAAATAGTAAAACGAATGATGAAGGATATGGGTTATGACTTCACTCATCAAGAAGGCCTGAACTACGGCAGAGGGGAAAGATGGTCATCTGGCCCCCTATGTACCTAAAGGTAGACCCTCAAACTACTTCACCAAGACTCAAAGAGGGTTGGGCTACACTTCCTCCTCATCAGAGTTGTTTTGCAACCTCGGTGAAGACTCTGATGACGCCCACTCGGATGATCAATCATCGGCATCCTCGGCGTGGGACTCAGATATCAGTATGGGAGACTTGTTCAAAGACCTCACAATCAACATAACCACGACCAATCCCGCCGAAATAGAAGGGGACGAGCAGGTCCCACTTTACGATGAGGCATGGGACCACCATATCAATGCTCAATGGAATAGTCGCTTCGAGCAGCGCGAACCGTCCATTGAGGATGAAATCCTCTAGATAAACATGGGCAATGAGGCTAACCCCAAGCCCATATTTATCAGTGGTAGCTTACCTCCCTGATGAAGCCGGAATAATGTTGGTTACCCAGTCGGGGTGTTGTTCCTCCCTGATGAAGCCGGATTCGATCAGCTTCTTCACTTCGGCCTCGATTGCCTCTATGATTTGTGGGCGAAACCGTCTTTGTTGTTACTTGACTGGTTTGGCGCCTGGGCTGATATTGAGGTGATGTATGGTAACTCGAGGATCAAGCCCGGGCATGTCGTCATAGTCCCAGGCGAAGATATTGCTATATTCCTGTATGAGGGATATGAGGTCTTCTTTTCCTTGAACTTCAGAAACCTCAACGCAGCCTGCCCAAAGGAAAAATTTCCTCTACCTATCACGGATGTCATCATTGATAACACATGTGGGTTTGAGAGAATGTTCTTTATGGACGGGTTCTCAGGGTATAATCAAATCAAGATGCACCCTGAGGATGAGAAACATACCTCATTCTAAACTCTGATGGGGATATACTGCTACACGGTTATGCCTTTTGGACTCAAAAACATTGGCGCAACCTATCAGCATGCCATGAGCACGATCTTTTAAGACTATCTACACAAAATAGTCGAATGCTACGTAGACGATCTGGTCGTGAAAAGTCGTAGCAAAGACGACCAACTCCAAGATCTGAGAGTAATGTTCGAACTCATGCGATCTCATCAACTCAAGATGAACCCTACAAAGTTGTTCTTAGGAATGTATAGTGGGAAATTCCTTGAATTTGTCATCACAACGAAGAGAATTCGCATCAACCCTGATAAGGTATGAGCTATCCAAGAGCTGCAGCCGCCCCGGAATCTTAAAGAATTAAAGGGTCTCCAAGGTCGCTTGGCTTATATCCGCAGGTTTATTTGGAATCTTTTGAGTAAGTGCCAACCCTTCTCCAAATTAATAAAGAAAGGCATGTCTTTCGTATGGGACGAGCCCTGCCAACGAGCGTTTGACGAGATCAAAGTTTATCTCTCCAACCCACCCGTCTTGGTAGCTCCGGTCTTAGGGAAGCTATTCCTCATCTATATACGGGCCATGGACCATTCCCTTGGCACTCTTCTGGCACAAAACAACGATGATGACCATGAGCAAGGCATCTACTACCTAAGCAGAACTCTGCAGGGAGCCGAACGACAATACCCTATGGTTGAAAAGGAATGCCTAGCCTTGGTATTCGCCATCCAAAAGATGTGCCACTACCTTGTTGGCCAGACCATCCATGTCATTTCCTGACTAAATCCCATCCAGGTCTTCATGACATAACCCGGAGCCTTAAACTGGCAACTGGCTATATGGACGCTCCTGCTTTCCCAATACGACATCTACTTCATGCCACAGAAGTCGATCAAGGGGCAAGCCATCTGCGACCTTATGGTCAGTCATCCACTGGAGAAGAGAACTAACTTGTTCGAAGATCTACCGGATGAGACTCCCGAAGTCAACACAACCTATCCTGGGGAAGTTTGGCAATTGTTCTTCGATGGCGCTTCTCGCGTCGGCACGAGCGGGTCTATCATTGCGGGAGTGGGGGTGGTCTTCATCTCCCCACAAAACCATGTATTACCTCGGGCCTTTTCTCTAATAGAGCCATGCACCAATAAGGTGGCTGAGTACAATGCACTGCTCATTAGACTCGAACTGGCTAGGGAACTAGAGATAAAGAACCTCGAGGCCTACGGTGAATCTCAACTCATCGTCAAACAAATGACGGGAGAATATGAAGTCAGAAATGACGATCTGATCTCGCTTCACAAGGCAGCTGCCGAACTAGTCAAGTCATTCGAAAGCTTTTGCATTGAGCACGTGCTTCTCTCCAAGAATACACATGCGGACGACCTGGCATCATTAGCAGCTAACTTGGCCTAGCCACCGAGGACGACTAATGTGTCACCGTCGCAAAGCCGATGACTCTTTCGGTCGGAAGATGCTCTGGAAGTGAACACCACTCATCAAGCCCCGAGCCAACCAGACCCGAAAGATTAGCATTTCCTGATCATTGACTACGTCTTATACGGCATACTACCCAAAGACGTTAGGGAACGAGAGTCTATTCATAGGCGCACCGCTAGGTTCTACTACGACTCCACTACTAAGACACTGTATCGTAGGTCGTATGATTGCATGCTACTTCGATGTCTTTTGATGACAAAAGCGTAGCGAGCTCTGCACGAAGCCCATGATGGTATTTGTGGGGCCCATCAGCCTGGTCTAAGCTATGGGATCGCCTACGAAGAATATGCTATTATTAGCCCGGGATGGTCAGCGATGCAGTCGCGTATGCAAGGCGCTGCCACGCTTGCCAAATCCATGCCAATTACATGTACTGGCCACCTAAAGACCTGCACCCGACAACGACTTCATGGCCAATCGAATCATGGGGAATGGATATTATCGGACCAATATCTCCGCCATCAGCAAGAGGTCATCGTTTCATACTAGCGATCACCGATTACTTCTCGAAGTGGGCCGAAGCTGTTCCCTTGAGAGAAGTCAAAACCAATGATGTAATCAGATTCATCAAATATCATGTCATATACCGGTATGGTGTTCCAAGGCGAATCATTCATGACAACGGCACGCAATTTGTCAGTCATGCGTTCACCCAGTTCTGTGACAAGTTCAGGATACAGAACCTTTCCTCCACGGCTTATAATCCCTCAACAAACGGTTTAGCCGAGGCCTTCAACAAGACGATCGTCAAGATCGTAACCAAGCCGACATCCAATTGCAAACGCGATGGAATGAGAAGCTTGGCAAGAGCTTATGGGCGTATCGCATGACAGTCCATACACCGACCAGCACCACGCCTTCCTCATTGGTATACGGCTACGAAGTGGTACTACCTCTTGAGATCCAGATCCCATCCCTCCGTGTTACCCTCACGATGGGAATGACGATGGAGGTTAGCCATCGACAGCGTCTTGTAGAGCTCGAAGCGCTAGATGAGAAGCGGCTTGAAGCTCAATAGCACATTGAGTTCTACCAGGCCCGGATAGCCAAGGCCTTCAACAAGAAAGTCAAGCATCGATCTTTCAAGGAAGGAGAGCCGGTCCTTGCTGTTTGATGACCAATGATTCTTAACTTCAAGAAGAAGGGCAAGTTCCAACCCAAGTGGGAAGGACCGTTCGTAATAGAGACTGTCTATTCGAATGGAGCTTACCGCCTCGTCAAACTGAACGACGATAAGATCATGATGCCTATCAATGGAAAATTCCTGAAGAAGTACTATCCTTAGTCCTCTTTCAACTCCACCTGGTGCATGAGTCTAAACTGTGCCTTATACTCCCACGAGTGCATGAGTCTAAACTGCCCATTTATCCTCCAACCGGTACACGAGGCTAAACCGTTCCTACCTCATACATGCTGATATAAGTACAGGTATGAGTCACTTCTTGAGGGAAACCCCAAGGGATACTACATATAATATCCTTAGGGATGGCCCAAATCACTATTTGGTCTGACCCTCCTACAGCTAGGGCCAAAGCCAACTACCAAGGTAGTTTCCACCTCTGATAGTCACTTCTCCACCAGTTTCATTCAACTGGATGATGAATCACCTAAAACTGTCAAGTTAACTATTACCTCTGGCAAAATCAACCTGCTAATCCTCTCCAAAAGGATGACAGGTCCTTATAGTTGCTCCAATCGTAACAAAATGCTATCATGTTAATGATCACCTCTGATGGCTAGCCCCGTTATTCCCACGAGTAACATGGCCTAAGTAGTGACCTACCATGCGACGTGTTGCTACTCTGGTCGGTTGTCACACTCCTACATCCCTGAACTACCTGACCTATTCTGGACATTCTTATACTCCCTTAGAATAACCGATGGGTAGCAGCCCACCATGCGACAGCTCCTACAACAATCAATCCTCATACTCCTACGTCCCTGAATGATTTGATTATTTCCACTCTGTTATTCCCCTGAGTGACGGTGTCATCGATAGCGACCTACCAAGCGATGTGTCCCATCGATCCTCAAGCGGTGACCTACCAAGCAATGGGTCATGGTTCGAACCCTACCCCGACCACCTACATAGGTGATCGGCCGTTCTAGGCTAAGTGGTCCAGCTTAACCACGACTTAACGGTTGAAGTTAACCCAGCCCTACGCTTCGAACAAGCCAAGGGTAGAGGATAAATCTTAGCATAAAGCCTAGAAGAAGCTCCTCGATGACTCACCACGTTGGGGGGAAACAGCGTAGCTAGCCCGACTCAAGCAGCAGTCGATAAAGGCGAGTCAAGTTCGTTTACTGCCAAGGATTTGCTAAAAGTCCTAAGCATGGACCAACACAGAAAATGAAGAAAGGCTATGAATACAAAACCAAAAATAATCAAATGCATAAGAATTCATTCCAGGCTGAGTTCAAGAGCACCATGTTTTAGGAACATCAGCAATATTACAGCAGTGCATAACAAAAAAAAAGGAAAAGCATCCTAAATTAACTTCAGTAGGCTGAAGGTGGCGATCCTAGCCTTGACTTCCGCAACCTCCGCCACCTGCCTAGCTCGAACCTTTTCCTCCTGCCTCTGTTGGAGCTGGGCGAGAGCAGCCTCCACATCCTCTTCTTCCTGGCATAGGCCTTGTAGGGCTTGCAACTCCTCAGTAGCGAAGCGAAGAACCCTTGCGTTCTCTTCTTACCACTTCTTTAGATCCTCCTCTCCCCGAGCAGACTCGACCACCAAGAAGGAGCAAGCATCATGATAGGCATCCATCTTGGCCAGTAGGCCGCGGTGTTGTTTGCGTAGACGTGCCAACTTGGTCTCCCTCTCCGAGATGCTCCTCTTTCGAGCTTCACGTTCGAAAGCCGTCTGAAATTGGGCACTCATCAGCAGGGGGTTGGTTCGTCACTAGGCTCGGCATGCCCCAGCTCCTCTAGATGGTACATGAGCCCCTCCAAATGATGAAGCTCTCGCTTGCATCGCCTGGCGAGTTCGGAGCTTCCTACGCACCGGATCTCCTCGAGACCTTCGACCACGAAGGGGAGCATGTCATGATACCTCCCACAGCCCTGGCTAAAGAGAGTAGCCACCCGGTGCAAGGAGACCTCCAGCTTCTGAAGAAGGCCATACACTAAGGAGAGGCCCAGAGCAGCCGACCCCTGAGTCAGGTCGGTAGGGGCGGTCAGCGCCACAGCAGCACCATCGACGACCGAGGAAGAAGCAACCTTCCTTCTCCTTAGAGATGCATGATTTCACCTTGGAGGCCATGTTGTAGGTAGGGGAGATGTCCGAACTCTCGTTAGAAGAAACTTCTTGAGCACAAATGGTCCTCAGGAGGAGGACGGGCGAGTTATTTGAATGGGATTTCGACAGTCGAGATCCACGGACTCGAACCGAGCAACGACTCTGATTCCTCGTAGCGGTTCGAATTCGACGACCATGAGAACCCCAACCTTTGGGATCCTACACCAACGGCTCGGATCGAGCAGAAAAGATGAGGTGTCCCGTCACTTCGCATCTAATGCGAGGCGGTGTGCCCACATCGCCTTAGCTGACAAGCACAAGGGTCCACGGAAGGATGCGTGGCTCATTTAACCCGACTCCACTTGTTGCAGAGAGTTCGCCTGTGGCATAGACTCGCCAAGGCTTGAGTTCACCTGTGGCATGAACTCACTGAGGCTTGAGTTCACCTATGGCATAGACTCGCCGAGGCTTGAGTTCGCCTATGGCATGAACTCGTCAGGGTTTGAGTTCACCTGTGGCATAAACTCGCCAAAGCTTGAGTTCGCTTGTGGAATTGAACTCGCCTAAGCTTGTGTCTGCCAATTGTAGAAACGATCCTAAGCTTGAGTTTACCCATGGCATGAATTCGTCTATGGCATGGTTTCTCCTGGACTCGGGATAGCCTATTGCCAACACAACTAAAGAGCTAAGTGTTAGACAGCAATACACAGCAGAAAGGGGTACATGCACAGTGTATTAAGAAATCAAGAAAATATGAAATTCATTCATCAGTAGTTTTCAAAACAAGACATTCAAACAAAGTTACGACTTTACAATCAAACAAGTCATAACGCTACATTAGGAACAAAAGATCGAACAAGATAGTTGGAATCTACTCCTATCTTACAAGCTCATTCCAGAAACTACATTAGGAACAAAAGATCGAACAAGATAGTTGGAATCTACTCCTATCTTACAAGCTCATTCCAGAAAGCTAAAAGATGTAAGCTTCGCCTTAACTATAGTTGGAATCTACTCCTATCTTACAAGCTCATTCCAGAAAGCTAAAAGATGTAAGCTTCGCCTTAACTGCAACTATCCTCTCGGCCTGGATCGTGTGATCCTCGTCCTCTACCGCCTGCCTGATCCTCGCCTCCAAAGAAGCATTGGCTGCAGCGTCTTCTTGGCGCAACGCTGGAAGAATACGCCTCTCCCTCACAAGGGCACCCTGAATAGTCTCACTCTGGATTTGTAGCCCCGTCAAAGTCAATTCCCCCTCGGCAGGTGGGATGTGCCCCTAGATAATCGAGGAAAAACTTCCAACAGGCGCCGTCGGTTGTCCAAATCAGCAATGAGAGACTCCTTGTCTACTATGTCTCTTCTCCGGCGTTCTTGTAGCCATGCCCCGCGACGCCGAGCCAGAGATGAGAAGAACACCACGTCAGGCTCCAGATCTGCATGTCGCAAATCCTCTAACCTTGTTAAGAGCAGTTCCAGATCGAGAAGCTTAATCGAACAGCGTATGGCGAGTTTGTAATCGCCCAGGTGCTGAATGTTGGCAACACGATCTAAGAGAGGCTGCTTGAGATCCACATAGGTACCACGGCTTTGTTCAATGAGGGAGATCACTCACTTCGCGGCACTCTCTAATCCTTTAACATGCATCTGTAGATTAGCGAAACCTGAGGAACTAGATTCCTGGCCGCGATCAGGTGCAGCGACAGAGGAGGCCTCAGGGTGAGACTCCACTTCTGGTTGAGGAGCGGGTAGTGAAGCGGGCACAGCCACGTGCTTGGGTTCGGGCTCCGGCCCCTAAGAGCCTAGTCTAGCAAACTGAAAGACGCAAGCTCCGCTTTAGCAGTGGCCACCCTCCTTGCATGGTCCTCCCGAGCCTCATCCTCCGCTTACTCCTGGACTCGGGCCTCGAAGGTTGAGGTGGTAGTAGCATCCTCCTGATGCAACATCTGAAGGTTTTGGGTCGCCTCCCCAGCAGCTCTGCGAGCCTCCCCACTCTCAAACTGTAGCCCTCTCAACGTTGTTTCTTTTAGTTCCAGTTCGGCCCTCAGGCGGACAATCTTGGAGGTGGAAGCATCCATCATGGCCTGCAGTAAACGCTGTCGACCGCTCAGTTGAGCAAGGTGAGACTCCAAGTCAGCAATATTCCTCACCTGAACCTCCTGTTCCCACGCTCCTCGACACTGAGCGTGAGACCTGAACTGCTCCATGTCAGCCATCGGATCTGTGTGCAGCAAACATTCCAGGCATGTCAGGCGTGATTCCAAGTGAAGCAACCTCGTCAGGCAACATGTAGCAAGTTGGGATTCATCCTGCCACCTAAGGTTGGCCACGCGATCCAAGAGAGACTGCTTCAAGTCGGCATAAGTTCCCCAACCAAGACCGATGATGGAGATCACCTGCTTTGCGGCGTTCTCTAATTCTCTAATGCGAGCCTGAATAGAGAGGGAGTCTGAAGGGATAGCTTCTTCGCTGCAAGGAAGTGTTGTGATAGGCGGAACCTCAGTGCAAAGCCCTGCTTTGGGCTGAGGAGCAGGCTGGTAGGTGGACGCGATCGTGGCTTCCTCGGATTCATCATCTGAAACAAAGATAGGTTTGGATGCAGGCTCCTCGGCGGCCGACGCCCCTTCTCGAACTGCACGACACAACAGAGAGGTTAAAATCATGAGATCACTCCGCTCGCAAGGCCTTTAATCTACCATGAAGCTTAAATGTGAAAAATACCTCCGGCAGCAGCAGACCCAACGGTGGCGGAGGAGGAAGCCCCCCTCCCTTTCTTCGAAACGGACACTTTTACTTTCGGTGCCATCTCAGGCGTAGTAAGAGGAAGTTTGGGGTTTTTCTCTGAACGCTGTAACTTCCCCCAACGAGGAAGATGAGAGTCACATATATGTGGCTCGGATGCTCTCCCACCGTCCGATTAGACAATTCAAATCGAATAGCCGAAAATAAGGTGGGGTGATTCAGAATCTCATGCGTGCCATTGAAGATTGGGTAGTTTTAAACACGATCTCTAGCCAATGGCTCAGATCGGGCATGGGGAACGAGGAGCCCTCATTATGCCACCTTTAATGTGAAGCGACGTGAGCACGTCGTCTTAGCTAGCGAGCACGTGGATCCACGACGGTCGCCGAAGCAGGAGACGATAAAGTGGCAGCAAACTAGGTGGATGTCTCCCCTCACGTCAAAGCCTTCGACTGCGAGGTTGGCGCGTCATCGTAAGCCAATGTTTCTTCGTAGATGGGGACCACCCCTTGTTGGGCCAACGCTTCTTCGTGAGATGACGCCTCCTCCTAGCCAGACGCCTCCCCATGGCTCGACATCTCCTCGTGAGGCGAGGAATCCCTCCCTTCTTCTCCTTCATCCTCTTCTCCGGCCGACCAATTAACCTTGGAGGGAGGATCCTCCTTACCAACGGTCTTGAAGGCCAGGTCAGCTGCAAGTACAAAAGGAATATTAACCGTGAACCCTATTAAGAGCCCCGGTAGCAGGTCAACAAAATTTAGTGCCACTCTTACCTGAGTCGTTGGGCTCCTCTTCATCTTCGGTTCCCTCCTCCTCATCGGAAGGGATGGGGATTACCCCCTCAACCATGTCTACGTTAAGGTAACACAATCATCAGGTAGTGCAAATTCAACCTTATACTCGAAGATATTGTGTCGAAAGGTTACCTACGGATACGATAGTCGAAGTAGTTGACATCTTCGCATGATGCCCCGCAACAAGTGTCGAGGGGGCAGCTTCCAAAGCTAATGGAATCACCCCGGACGTAAGGATAGGGGTAGGCATAATAGCCTTAGTCACGGGGGCACTCACCCCTGGAGTCGATGTGAGGGTGACTATGGTGCGATCCTCCACCATCTTAGTGGCCTTCACTGCCTCCTCATGATGGGCTTTCTTTATTGCCTCCCCTCTCGAGCTACCGGTCTCGGTCTCCCGTTGTCTCTTAGGAAGAAGTAAGCCCCCAGGAGCTAAAACAGGCACCCCCGTGCGTCCAGCTACTGTTCCTCGGACCTGATCTAAGCATGCCCCTGCCCGGGCCAAGTCATCAAAGACCCTTTGCTCGCTGGCGGGATCCAGCTGAATGAATGGAGGAAACCTGCGTAAAGGTCCTCAGTGTCTTCGGCGGGGACATCTTCAAGCAACTCCCCGGCAGTCTGATGACCCCTCTGCCTCGATGGGTGAGGGTATGCCCTTACGCGGTGCCCACGCTCGGACAAGGATGAGCTTTGGAATTGGAAGCCATCGGGATTTGCACTGGCCCCCCGGTACCACCGGCAATAGATGAGCGTGTGGTGAAGGTCACGATCCCTGACGGGCAATTCGAAGTACACATTGGTGAATCCGACATAAGTCCATAACCACCCCCACGCACCATCCACTAATCCTCCTTCATGATGTAAATGAGGGTTGACATTCCCTATGTACAACTGGCCATACCTAAATTGGGGCAAGCCTTTATGGGAAGGTAGCGCTGCCAGATAACAGACCGGGCTCTCTTGTGCAAAACAGTGAATACCCTGGCCAGATGTTAACAGCGCATCGAAGGGACCACAAGAAAGGGTGGTGTTTCACTGTCGACGCATCCCAAAGAGACTCGCTGTATCCCCCGCCGGTAAAATAGGGGAAGAATCAATAAAAATTGTAGTAGCCAAAGTGGGACAGCGTCTTCCTCATGTCAGGGATGTCCTTACATTTCCAAGAGTATTTTTCCAAACGTTGGATGAAGGGGATGAACCCTTCTCCCTAGAGGGCCGCGGGGGTTCTCATCAAGCACTCGCAATGATAGATGAACCACGCCATCAAATAAGTGTACGGCAGACCGACTCTAGGGTTAGGAGTCTTGGCGACTTCACCGTCCCCCTCGTCAACGTACGACACCTGACAAAATTGGGTTGTTAACGTGCAAAGCCCCCTCTGGATGCATGCAACTATCGCCGACACCAACACGTATGTCCTCACGTACGCCAAGCGTACCGCAGGGTAGATGACCTCCACCGGGATCAACTCAAAAGAATGGGTGGGAACGACGCACCTCTTCAGCCATAGCATGAGGTAACCCGCGAGCAGAGCCTTAGCTGATATATGGGACCTAGCTTGATGATGGAACGACTCGAAAGTCGTCCCCACTTTGAACCCACCCTTATCATACGCAAGGGTTTCGGCGGCCCCACCTTTGGCCATCCTTTTCTCCACTTCCGCCTGGTCGCACTCACCTAGCGGCAGAGTGGGTCATCCCTTAACATCATTCTCGGGGAACAGGTGTAGGCATCAAAAATTGCTTATAAGTTCCCACAAATAGCTCGAAACTAAGAGAAGACGATGAACGTCACTATCTGAGTCACGTAAGATTAATTAACGTCGAAGAGCTCATGAAGTAATTCAAAAAACTGTGTGAAGCAACGGAACTGTAGAATAACGAGGATATGAACTGATCGGGAGCCACGCTTTGCTGATAAAAAGACGAAACACCATTCATATCTCATCTGTTCCACATATAATCCAACTACAGGAGCTTGTAGATCTCCTCGTTAGCCTTCCTACACACTTTGAATCATGTAATTCCTAGTTCAGACGGCAAAGATACGGCGGGAACGGACAGAACGCGCGAAACAATGTTCCAGGCCTCTGCTAGACTCCCACAGACACTGCCGAAACACCACGGGTGTCCGCAGCCCTGAAAACTGAATTTTTTATAGTTTCAAGCCGTTTTTCGATGTTAACCACCTGGATTTGTTCCAACTGATCTGAACCAATTCTAGAATGTGACAAAGTGGTTATGAGGGAGGATAATAGTGAATCAGTCGGTCTTATCCAAAAACAGATGTCCCAAAGCCTATAAATACAGCCCCAGGGCCTTCATTTTTTTAGATCTGAAATTCTCGAGCATCGGTGAAGCCCTGCTAAATTGAAGACTAAAGGAGCATGAATTTCAGAAAGGAGGAGAAGATCAGATCGAGTTCTTCAGCATAAAGAAGAAGAGTTTGTCGGATCTACAGTTCCCAGTTCCTTCCTTGAGATTCTCCCGTTGCGGTGATCTTGAGAAGAGTGATTATCTCACTGTTACCGAGATAATTGCTTCGGTTTCTTGATTCCTTTGTGAATCAACGAAGCTCCGGATCTGATCTGATCGTTTGGTGGTCCACAGATATCAACGTCCCCGTCACAGGCCAAGATCCCACGTAAGCAGCGGATGATAAACGTTCGTTGCGTTTGTTAAAAAGAAAGTTATAATTTTTGTTGAAAGTCTTATAAAAAGCTTGTTTTTTTTTGAGTTTATTGTAAACGTTTGAAATTGTAAATGAACTCATCAATGAAGAAATCGACTTTCTCCCCAAACAACAGGTAGTCAGTCCAATTCTTTTGGCTGATCCCCGGGGCTCTCTTCTTCTTGCCGTTATGATCCATGGCCCCTAGGGTGTTCAGACATATGTGGTATCGGCAGAGAAGCTCCCATAAGGTCTCCACCACCTGAGGGGACCGAGCTGAGAGGTAGTCAATCTCCTCCTGGCTTAGCACGTACTCCTCGTAGGGGAATCCTCCTAACGGCAAGCCCGACACGTCGTACATCTCGTGAAGGGTTATGCCAAGCTCACCATTGGGAGTGAAGAAGGTGCCGCTATCCGAACAGTATAGTTCCAAGATGCTGTGGAACTGAGGTGCATTGATCTTTAGACCATGCCGGATAGCCCTGATAGCCACGTACAACTCTAAGCACACAAGGTCGGAGTTCTCCGTAAAGATGTATTCGGTGATCTTAGACCACCAAGTGTTGCTGCCACTTGGTGCCAGGCACGGAGTGAATCAACCCCGGAGCCTAGAAGTCCTTCGGGGGAAACTGCCTCCCGACCTAGAAGAAACGATGATGGAAGGTCTCCACCACCGCAGTCGTCTCCCCCACGGGCGATTCATTGTGCAGCAGGCCGGGACGCAGAGCAGTCACGCGCTTACAAGAACTGTCAACCCCATATCCAGCTGTGGAGCCCATGAGGAGACCACAAGTCACCCCATCTTGGGTCGGGGTCAGATCCTAATTCACGATTCTTGGAACCGACAGCAAGCACAACTCCACGATTGAAAATCCTCTCGGCATGCTAGGGAGATAGTAGTGGACTCCATCCACAACTCGGAGCCATCAACTCTCCCCAAGCAACAGAGCCGAAGGGTCAGTCGTGTTAGACCCTAGAGGGGGGGTGATTAGGGT
Organism: Asparagus officinalis; assembly: GCF_001876935.1. Taxonomy (NCBI): domain Eukaryota; kingdom Viridiplantae; phylum Streptophyta; class Magnoliopsida; order Asparagales; family Asparagaceae; genus Asparagus; species Asparagus officinalis. Next base: position 38,356,806 of record NC_033794.1, read on the forward strand.
CTTATGCTAATCTAATCTGATTTTATGCCAATTAAAACTAATTCAAATATTATTCTTGCAAGATAGATATACAATATGATATGAGCAAGAATATGTAATATGAACAAAGAGATATATCCCAGCAAAGAGGTATATGATGAAATATATGCAAGGATATATAAACTAATGCAAGGGTGAAATAAACATAAACTAGATAGTGGGTTAAATAAACAAAGAGCAATAACAATGGAGATATAAGATATGAATATGAAAATAAGTGCGCCAATGCAATCTTAAACAAATGATATGTTCATGTAGTTCGATCCCCACGACCTACGTCTCCGCTCCTCACCTTGAGGAGATCTCCACTATCATAACCGGGTTTTCTACGCTTATCCGAATAACATTTACACCTCACAATATCAGTTTTCAATGCTCACCGATCAACGTTCACACCTCACACTCTCACTCGGTTTTCTAGCTCACCGAAAACTTTACAACAACACCCTCGGTTTTCTAGCTCACCGAAAACCTTACAATCTCACAATATAACAAATGATTTATTCTCTACAATAGATAAAAACTCAATGTAGGCTCACACTCAATGTTACAACTCTCACCATCCCAAATATAATATGTATGAAAATACAATAAGCTCAAGTGGGTGTGTGTAAACAATGAGTGAAATCAAATCAACAAAACTCAATTAAAATCTAGCTTATGAGAATTTATGAATAAAACAATAAATAGCTAGAAATAGAGTTTAGGAAAACTTCTCTATAGATCAAGAGGGAGAGGTAAAAGAGGTTGATGCTCAAACAATGTAGATGATCTTCCTCAAGCCCTTGTGAAATTATTTTCACAAAACAAACCCTTTAAACAAACTTAAAACAAACTTAAACTCTTTTAAAACTTCTTTAAAACATTCTCTTAGTTATGCACAAAAGATGAGAGCAAGGGGGTATATATATCCTCCCAAAATCTCAGCCAAAAACCCAACAGAAAAGACCAAAAGCCCCCTGAAAAACAGCTCAGGAAATAGCCATTGGAGTCCAACGGTCAAATCGGCGGTCGACCATGGAAAACTCGCGGTCGACCGCGAGCAACAGAAAGGCAAAACTAGGCTCTGAAATGACATCCGGTCGATCCTGAGGTCGACCGCCACGGTCGACCGTGAGCCTCTGAAAAACTTACTGAGTCTCTGGACTCATGGGCGGTCGACCGTGGCAGTCGACCGCAAACTGACATATGAAATTCCAGGTTTATAAACTGTTTTCTGATTTTAAAACCCTATTTAAAAATATCAAATAAATTCCAAAAAATATAAAACTTTAAGAAATGATTGTAAACATGATAATACACATGCTACAAAAATAGTCCAAAACATGAAAATGTAAACACATGAGTTTTGATACTTTAGCTTAACCATGTTTTGAAATATTACAAAATGATTTTGTGGACTTAATAAAAGATGTATATGATTATTGTTAAGTCCATAAACCAAGAAAACAATATTATCACAAAATTACATATTTTGTAAACATTTCAAAAGTAAATATGATTTCATTGAACTAAATAAAATTGATATTGATGAAATCAGATATATGCATGTAAGTATGAAACAAAAATATGTTTTCTAATTATATTCAATTGTTTCATATTAAAACTTGAAAACTCAAAACCATGTATGTATATATATAACTAAATATACATAGAAACCAAAACTTAACTTATGTATATATATATAACTATATATATATACAAAGAAACCAATAAAGTGTTTGTGCATATTATATTGAGCTTAAAGTACTAACACACATAATATAACACCTAAACTAAATGTTACCCAAACAATCTTGATCTTCAATAAGCTTGACTTGGTAATCTTGCGGATGAAGCTTGAACTTAGATCTTGAACTTGAATTGCATTGCTTCAACCACTATATCCGCCAACCTCCATTTGATATGATCGTTATGGTGCAATCCATCCAACCTCCAACTTGTTGTTTGTCTACAATAAATAGAATTATACAAACACTAGACAAACAACATTAGAAGTAAATTGTTTGTTAAACATCATCAAAACAAGAAGGCCAACAAGTCGTGGCATCACCAAACAAAAACTGGGGCTTCTTCAGCTCTGACCTAGCCGCGTCCGTCAATGCCGCATCAGTGATCAGCTCACGCAACGTCAAGTGGTGCCCATCGGACACCCTCTTTACCAATTCAGTAGGCTTGTCAACAGCAAACACCGGCACAGGATCGAGAAGAGGAAATCGAGGGCGCCACATAGCCTGACCTACCAGCAAGACCAATAGTGATGTCCTTCGGGAGGGCCTCATCAGAAAACATGGCTGTGAGACAAAGCCAGAGAGAGTTAGAACAGAATTTGCACTACGAGTCCTCCAAACAGGCGGCCCTCTATAGGCGGAACCCACCCGACAAAATTATTTTTGCCTGGCAAGTTCCGAATTCGCCCGACAGAGGTTAGACTAGCCTAACAAAAGTCAGATTCACCCGACAAGGCCGAACCCGCCTAGCGTAGGCCGGGTCTGCCTTATAAAGGTTGAATTCGCCTGATTAAAGGCCAAATTCACCAACTAAGGCTGAATCCACCTGACGAAATCTAAATCCACCTGAAAAATGCCAGATTCGCCCAAACCAGGGGAGATTGCCAGAAATGGCAAAATCCGCCGAAGGAGATGAGCAAACAGTACTCGTTTTCCCGATTCCACATTGTTCGGATATAAAGCATCATCCAACAAACCACAAAACTTACCCGTGTGTACTCCGGGGGCGCTAATGGCCACACCGGCGACGACCCCGCCAGAAGAACGGTCTGGACCCTTTCCCTTCGAGGTATATCTCTTGGTTTTCGGCGCCATGTCGGAAAGTTGAAGAGGGAGATGAAGTTCTCTTGAAGATTTGAGCGGGCAAGATTTTTGAGCATAGTAATTTCCCCCAAAGAGGAAGACGAGGCCTATTTAAAGGCGAGATGCTTGCGGTTAGCAGGCGTGGCCACGATTGAGGTCGTCGGTCCGGATCACTCGCGAGTGGGAGGCGTGGCTACGATCGTGGCCACGAGCAAGATCAACGGCTTGGATCGCTCTCGACAGTTCAAATTTGACGGTTACGAACGAACCGTCGAAACATAGGGCGGGTCAGGTAGACCAAACCAAAAGCCCAAATAAAGAAACGGTTTCCTAGTAGATCTAATGGCTAAATTCAAAAGGCGGCTTCTGAGAGTGACGTTCACGATTCGTCATCGAGAGAGGCACGTGAAAACGATGTCGCCTTGTCAAATCGCATTTAATGCGACCTGACAAGCCCATGCGGCACCAACTGGCAGGCGCCAATTCGCCCGCGAATACATTGCTCACCTTTGGCCCTTTTCGGAATTCGCATGTGAGAACAAATCTCGCCTGTACTATCCCATTCGCCTGTTCAGTCTAGTTCGCCTGAGGCGTAAGCTCTAAGCTCATCCTCTACTCTTTCGAACTTTGCCTGTAGGGATGGACCTCGTCTACACTTCTCCATTCGCCTTTTATCCCAGCTCGTCCGAAGCACCAAGCTTTGAGCTCGCCCGAACAAGACGGACTCGCATGCATGATCAGACCCATCAATCGATGCAACTCGTCGACGCTCCTCGGCCGATCCGCAAGTGACAGTCATTTTGAGAATGAATCGTTACGTTTAAACGACACGGCCCAACCAAATTACAGCCTAAACGGTTATGATTAACTTGAGCCGACGCCTCAAACGGCTAAGGTTAGAGAATAAATCTTAGCATTAAGCCTAAGAGAGACTTCTTGACAACTCATCATACTGAGGGGATAGTACGATTAGCCTGATTCAAATGGTAATCGGTAAAAGCATACCAAACCCGCTAACAACTGAGGGTATGCTAAAAATCCTAAAGGTTGATCAACGAGAGGGAAGTATGCACATGAGATGTAAAAAAAACAATAGATGGACAACAAAAGCACGATTCCATCATAACTGACTTTGAGACTATACATTTGAACAAAGTTATGACAATACATTCAAACAAAGCTATAACGAAACAAGACAAAGAGAGTCTAAGGTTTAGTCTACTCCATCGGTCCTAGTCCACCTCGATGAGAGAAGCGAGTTCAGTGTTAATTGCGGCTATCTTCTCTGCCCGAACCGCTCGAGCCTGGTCCTTCGCCTCTTTTCGGATCATGGCCTCAAAAGAAGCAGCAGCAACGGAGCCCTCTTGGCGGAGCGCCTGAAGAGTATGCATCTCTTTTTCGACAGCGTTGTGAATGTTCGCGCTTTTAAGCTGCAAGCCTCTCAGAGTCGCCTCTTCCTCCATGAGCTGAGCCTTCATTCAGGTGAGGGTAGAGGTTGAAGCATCGATTTCTTCCTGCAGTAGGCGTTGTCGATGAAGCAAATGCGCGACGAGAGCCCATTGGTCCGACAAGCCCTTCTCTCAGATCTCCCACTCCCGCACCCCTCTGGTCCGGGCCTGGGCCATGAGCCTCTCAACGTCTGACTCTGAGTCCGCACGCAATAGAGTCTCCAAACGTGTCAGACGCAGCTCAAAACTGAGAAGTTTGACCAGGCGGCGCGAAGCCTCTCGAGCCTCACCCAAACGCCCGAGGTCAGCTATGCAGTTCATGAGGAAGGGCTTGTAATCTGCATAAGTCCCCTAACCGAGGCTAACGGTAGAGACCGCTTGCTTCATAGCGTTCTCTAGTTGCCCGACGAGGCCTTGCACGGATCCGAGACTCAGGACGGCGGATTCCTGGTCGGCCGGGATCATGGCAATGGGCTGGATCAAAGGGATCACCCCTTCGTCATCAAGAGGAGGCTGAGAGGAGGAAGACGGGTTCAGGTTGAGCGGCCTCCTTTTTCCCCTTCGAAGCGTACTTTCTCATTCTTGAAGCCATCTCGAACTTGGGAAACCTGAACTTTCTCTAAGAAGATTTTAGCAAAAGAACTTCTGAGTATAGTAATCTTCCCACAGAGGGGATGAACGCTATATACGCGGAATCTTAACAGTCGAGGTTCACCAGCAGACGGCTTCGATTCTGTGGTTCAAATCAAACGGCCACGAACAAGGCGAGACGTCTAGAATTCTACATGAACGGCTGAGATTGGGCAGTTCAAAACATAGTCTCCCATCAAATTGACGGTTGAAGTCAAATAAGCTATCAAATCCGCATCTCAGAGCGGAAGCGTGAAGGCGAGGCGTCATCTTAGTTGGCAAGCGTGGGGACTCGCCCTCAGACACATGGCTGGCCCTCTTAAGCTCGCATTTCACCCATGTGGACCCAACTTAAGCAGCACCAATCTCGCCTGTTGGCACCAAATGGCTCAACTTAACTGGAGAAATTGAATGCACCTGGACTTATAGAACAATGGTCACTTTCATTCAAAGTATTCAGGACCATATTTTCAACGTGATTTAGGTTTGAAAACTTTAAAGGGGGTCTTGTAGGCTATAAAAATCGCTTGCCTGCAGAAACCCGCCATCAAGAGCTCGATATTGCCTACATGCTTGACTTGCCAGCACAAGTCAATCTTATTCGGGAGTCAAACTCGCTAGCACAGACGAAACTTGCCTGCATGCTTGGCTCGCCAGCATAAGCCAAATTCACGCAACTGCAGAACTCGCCTGCACGAGTCAAGTTGATCTTGCTTGCACACTTGACTCACCCACATGAGTCAAGTTCCTTCAAACACGCCTGCATACTTGACTTGCCTGCACGAGTCAAATTCATTTAGGCACCAGGTTCACCTGTACGTTCAAGACGTCAGCTAGACGATCGACAATCTCACCAGACTCTCCTGAGTACTAGGCAGCTGCAATGTCATGTACAGGGATGGACCTTCCCACTCCTGCGACGTGAATAAGAGGAGTACAGTGCTCCGAGCCCATCAAGTAGCCGCTCAAAGTACGAGTGACCAGTCGAGTCCATATAGTCGCTAAACTCGCCTGCATACTTGACTCGCCTGCACGAGTCAAGTTCGTCCAAGTGACCGAGCTCGCCTGCACATTCAATCCGTTAGCTAAATTCGCAAGAGTACCTAACGGCTGTGCTGTCACGTACAAGAATGGGCCTTCCCATCTCCTGCGACGTGAAGAGGAGGAGTACAGTGCTCTGAGTCCATCAAGTAGCTGCTCACAGTATGAGTGACCAATCGAGCCCATCAAGTAACCGGTCATAGTACGAGTGACCAGTCGAGTCCACATAGTCACCAAACTCACCTGCATACTTGACTCGCCTACACGAGTCTAGTTCGTCCAAGTGACCGAGCTCGCCTGCACATTCAAGTGTCAGATATATTCACCAGAGTACCTGGCGGCTACGCTGTCGCATATAGGAATGGGCCTTCCCATCTCCTGTGACGTGAAAGGGAGGTGTACAGTACTCCGAGCCCATCAAGCAGCCACTCACAGTACAAGTGAGAGGCATGACATCTCTCAACAGGACATGGTCACATCTCATGATTCAAGGGGGTAACCATGCCGCCTCCCCCTATAAAAGAACCTCTCTTGACCATAGAAAAGAGGTTCACGTTTTCACAATTGATTGATTGATTCAGTCAGTTGACCGGACCACCAGCTCTGGGCCCTCGATCGAGCTAAGGACATGCTCTCTACATTGTTCTTGCACTGTAGAATCTCCTTCTACCTCTCGGCCTTGATCGCCATTGATCTCGGATACTCGAACTCGACCAACACGAGCTTCTACTATGCACCGAAGCTCATCCGCAACCTCGATCAAATCGTCCAAGGGAAGCAAACTTAGTGCGAGAACTGAGTGAGGCGTCCTATCGTTACCAAAGTCCCCACGTTAAACAAGGAGGACCTTCCCTCCGCTTCTGTTGTAATTTTGATTCATTAGTTTGTAATAAGCTATCCATATCAATACAAACAAAATCCCCATTTCGAAAAATTAATTTTTACACCTACATCTACATGAAAACAAAATTATCAATTTTGAGTGGATTCAAATAACCCTAACATGTTCATACTTATAGGAAACCTCATGAAAACAAAGAAATTTAACGTAAACTCATGTTAGATATATTTCAGAACTTAAATCCAAAATAGATATGTCACTTCATAACTTTTTAAAATAAAAAGATCAAATCTTTGTATCTTATGGTTTAAAAGAGCAATCTTTATACTTAAAGTAGGTTTGAAATCCAATAAATCCAAATAAAACCAGAAAATAAAATGGGGATAGGCTTGGAGGAGATGAAACTCACCCCAAAATATGCTGGAAAACCCAAATATGCAAGAAAACATATTCTCCTTCACTAAAAACCAACGATCTCACCCTCTTCTCGGTATTTTCTTCACAATGCTCTTCAAAATAACCAAAATAAATTCTAGGGTTTGCTAAGGGGAGAGGGTGGCTGCTATGGTTTAGAAATATGATGAAAAGGAGAGATTTTCATGAAATATACTTATATATATATAAACAAATCAAAACCCAAACAGCCTGATCGCGAAACAAAAATCTAACAAGTTTCTGGCTTCCCATCAGTCGACTGATCACTTGGCATCAGTTGACCAGCAGAGGCAAATTCTAGCCTTATAGGTTTGTGCAACATGCCACGTTACACTGTTTTATATATATATATATTAGTGATATATATATATAGTTATATATATATATATATATACTAATATATATACTAGTTATATATATATATAAATAATTATATATATATATATATATATCTTAATTATATATATATATATAATATATATATGACATAATATATAATATATATTATATATATGATATATAGTATATATATATATCATTATATTATATATAACTATAGTATATATATATAATATATATAATATATATAATATATATTAATTACTTAAATCAAATCTCTACATCGATGTCAAACAATGTCATTCATCCTAATGAATCTCAAACAATTATAATACTCATTTAATATTATTTTTCCATAATATTATCAAAATTTTCAAGGTTTTACAGATAGAATTCAGCTAGTTGCAAATCCCCTAGACATACCTTTGTCAGTTTCTACTCCTTTAGGTAAGGTGCCCTATTAGAGAGTATCTGTAGTAGATGAGTTGTCAGCTTAGATAAGTCTGAGTTCATAGTTGATTTGATCGTCTTGCGCATGTCCGAGTTCGATGTGATTCTTGGTATAGATTGGTTATCTTCCTACCATGTCAGTATCGACCGTTTTACCAAAACAATCAATTTGCGAGCATCCGATGGGACTGAGTTGGTTGTAGCAATCTCACAGGGGAGCTAGTTTGTAGAGTCATTTCTAGCATACATCGATGAGGTGTTGCAGCGGGATTAGGGTGCCATTTTGTACGAGACCAAAGTAGTCTCAGAGTATCATGATATCTTTTAAGAAATACCTAGATTACCTCCAGTGGGAGAGGTTGAGTTCTACATAGATGTACAATCAGACACATCACCGATATCCCGTGCACTCTATCATATGGCACCTGTCAGAGCTCAGGGATTTATTCACCGAAGCCATTCTCCATAGGGAGCACCGGTCTTTTTAGTGAAGAAGAAGGATGGCAGCCTCCGTTTGTGTATTGATTATCGTGAGTTGAGTAAGGTCACCATCCAAAACAAGTATCCGTTGCCAAGGATTAATGACTTATTCGACTAGTTGTAGGAAGCCCAGTATTTCTAAAAGATTGATCTTTGATCTAGTTACCACCAGTTGCGTGTACGGGGGATGGATATTCCCAAGACCTTATTTTGAACTCGGTATGGGTCCTTTGAATTTCTTGTCATTCCATTTCGGCTAACTAATGCACCCACAGTATTCATGAATTTGATGAACCGAGTTTTCCATCTGTATCTGGATAAGTTCATGATTGTTTTCATCAATGACATACTCATCTACTAGAGGTTAGAGGCTGAGCATGAGCAGCATCTTCGTTTGGCATTGCATACTTTACGAGAGCACCAGTTGTATGTGATGTTTAGCAAATGAGAGTTTTGGCTTACAAAAGTCAGATTCTTGGGTCATGTTATTTCCAAGGATGGTATTGCAGTTGATCTAATAAAGGTTGAGGTGGTTCTTGATTGGGAGCTGTCGTAGACAGTCATAGAAATTTGTAGTTTCTTGGGGCTTGCTGGTTACTATAGGAAATTTATCCAGGACTTTTCCAAGATTGCTACCCTACTGACATGCCTTACGAAGAGGGTGTTCTATTGTTTGGGGGGCAGTGTCATAATGCCTTTGAAATTCTAAAGGCCAAGTTGACTACCGCAGCAGTGTTGATTACCCCGAGTAGTGACAAGACTTTTTTTGTCTACACAGATGCATAGTTGTCAGGACTAGGAGGCGTTTTGATGCAGACTCAAAAAATGGTTGCTTATATCTCATGGCAGTTGAGGCCTCCAGCACAAAAGTGTCACGCCCCACTTCCTAAAATACCCGAGAATCGGAACGTGATCAAGCCCGCGACGTATTAGATTGAGAAGAAATATACACTATTATTTTTTCTTTTCTTTTCTTCTCAATCCAATACGCTAAGCATCTGGAAATAAATACAATGCGAAGTCATAGGTCCCCGATCACAATCAACAAGAATATAATAGACAAACTCAGAACATAATGATACATATCACAACTGAAATATCATCCAATACATAATAATCGGGTCAACAAGCCCTTATACAAACTATCTGAATGAAGTACTGGAGAATATAAAATACAATGATCAGGAAAAAAAGGAAATGCTACAAAATAAGCTGAAGGAATAACTAAGCTCAGTTCTTCTTCTGCTCTGTCTGTTAGACACTCCTGCTGAGAATACTCGGCTCTGGCGCATCTCCAAGCTGAACCTGTTCTTCTTCTAAGTCTGACGTACACCAGAGAAAACAGGTGTACGTCAGCGTGTATGGCACACGGGCAAGACCCCAAAAAACAAATAGAGCGAACGAAAACCCAAGCAGAAAACGATACGATAACAGAAATGACAAAAGAACGTGCAACTGGAAATCTAATAAAACCAACATGCGAAAACACTACTAAAACATGATAAATATAAAGCATCCAAAATCGATCAGGTAACGAGATCATGCAGCTAGCGATCAGTCTAATCATCCAAGTAACAGGGGCATACAATAGATGGAATTAATACCTACAAATCTACAACAAGAGACGTAGTACGTCGAGCGAAATAATCCAAACAAGGAAACCCTCATGTATATACCATATGTCTCGAATTGTAAATAACTAAATATTAATCCCAATCTATGTATGAAAAGAGAAATATTGGTCTACATCTCAACAAAACTAACAAAGTCCACCATAAGACACGCAAGCATATTATTCTTGTTTTACATGTTATTTGAATTGGGGAAGAATATTTTGATGTGTATAATCGGGTACCCGTAAAGTCGTCCGGGGGCCGCCTTCAAGTCAAGTATTGGCCCTCTGGCCCATATATATAACACTCATGATATTATGATAACAGGAAAGCGTTGTGCCCGTTTATATACATGCTATATTCTCCGTCCAATTCCCCTTTATAACCCCATGTTTGCCATATTAATTACGCAACTGTACATGAAATATTGTGCACTAGGCACGGAGTTACCGTGGAACGACTTTTGTAAAACTATGAAAATAACCATGACTCATAACACGTCCGATCAAGAGTGCATCATCTAGTCAATGCTATAATAATAATAATAATCAAGGGAACCTCATACCGGGATATCGATATCGAGGGAACTCGGGACTCCTCACATCGGGATATCGATGTCGAGTGAGTAAGCCATGCTTTGAAGCACGCTTATAAATCATATTTTTAACAGAAATCGTCTTCATGTACAGTCTCTCCTATTTGGTAACAACTAAGTGATAAAACAACAAGCTTTCACACAACTATTCATGTCAAGCAATCCCACGCAGGTAATAATATATCACAGACTAATCTAATTAATTAACTCATAACAGATCTAAAAATTGAACGACGAGTCACATAATCATTTACGATAAACTAATAATTAAAATGAAATAATCAAGGTTCGAGATCTTGCCTATGAGACCAAGAGGTCTGCGGACGAGGCGTCGGCGCCGATGTGGGTGTTGCCCGACGGATCTAAAGAGAGGGCAGCGGTGACGGCGAGCTCCATCGAGGTGGCAGCAGCAGGGGTCGTTGTCGACTGTCCAAAGAAGGGGCGGCGACGGAATCTCAACGGGGCTTAGTTGCTGGGACGACGGCGTTGGCGACTTGGGAGTTCAGATCTGGGCTTGGGAGGTCGAGGCTGTTTGGTGCTAGGAGCTCGTGAGAGGAGCTGTTTGGGGTGTCGGACTCACTGCTGCACGGTCGGGGAACGGGGGCTGAACAACGGGGATGCAGGAGGAGCTCAGCGGTCTTGGGTGACGGATCTGGGCGCGGGCGAGGGCGACGAGGCTGGGCGCGGCTGTCAACGGCTGTCAGGGCTGACGGGCATGTTGTGGCTGACACGGTCGAGAAGGTAGGAGGGGATGGTCGGCGACGGTTGCTGGCTGGAGCTCGAGCGGCTGAAGGGAGCGGAGCGGCGTCAGGCTGGAGCTCGAGCTGAAGGGGAGGGGCGCTGTGGCCCGGAGAAGGGAGAGGCTCGAGCGGGAGAAGGGGCTGCAACGAGATCGGAGGCGGCGGGCCGCGGCTTTGGCGCTACAGAGGAGGGGGTCGTGATGGGGTCTGGCGGCGGGTTGGGGAAGAAATGAGAAGAGAGAGAGGAAAATAAAAATAAATATTATTTATATATATATAGAGAGAGAGAGAATTAGGGTTTTAAAAATTTGTTTAAAATAATAATAATTACGGAAAAATATAAATAATTATATGAAAATTATCTACACATCAAAACGTACCAGTTGTGGTATTATAACCGAAAATACGCAACAGTTGAATTAATACTACAAATTGCACAATTAAACAAGAATAATTAATAAAAGTATAATTTCTTATATTTAAAATCAAATAATTATGGGATAATTATCCACACAGTAAAACGTACTAGTTATACTAATACGACAGATAATATGTAACAATAGTAATAATACAATAAATTATACAAATAATACATAATTAATAATACAACGTATTATACGAAATATATGTAATAATAAAAAATAATACAACGTATTATTTAAAATGACATGTGACAGTATCGATAACGCAACAGATAAATTTCATAAATTTTCACCGTATAAAATTAATTTATAAATTTTAATACCATTTAAATAAATATAAAACTTAGACTTTAAATCATAGAAAATTATAGAAATTCAAGAAAAATACAAACACTCTTTTAAAAACATAATTAAATATTTTAAAATACTAGAAAATTATTTTAACTAGTATCAAAATTCATGGTCCTTACATTCTACCCCCCTTAAAACAAATTCCGCCCTCGGAATTAAAATAAAAGTAATGCAAAAAGAATCCAAGGACAGAGATATGGAACGATATCCATAAACAGAGGAGAATGTAAGACAAAAATGACACAAAGTAAGATACAAGATGTAACGGCTAAGATATCGCTATCGTATTTCAGACTAGCAACAAAGTCCAAATAAATACTATGATACAAACATATTTAACTATATGAACTTGATATACAGTACTTGTAAATATATAAGCAATCTAATCAGTATAAAGTATAAGATAAGTAATAATATAGAATCAAAACAAATAGGTACAACATAAATAAACAATCATATAGAGTGAATCATACAAATGATATATAAGCATTCCTAGAAATAAAGCAGAATCATATTAAGTAATAAGAAACAGACAGAAACATAAACAACATAATAAGAAAAGTCGAAAAGTCTAAAATACATAACAGTTTAAACAAACATAATAGCAGGGTATAACAATGGTTAATAAAAACAAAAAGAAATTTAATTATGAAAAACACAATCAATACAGGCTCAAACTAAAGATATTAAATACACAATGTAAGATATAAAATCAATAAAACAAGTAAACGAGTGAAAACGAACATCAACAGGAACAAAAAGAAATTTAATTATGAAAAACACTATCAATACCGGTTCAAACTAATGATATTAAAAACACAATGCAAGATATAAAATCAATAAAAATGAGTAAACGAACGAAAAACAAACATCAACCGGATCATATAACAAAATAGAATGATATACTAATAAGTATAAATCAAAGATAATAGGAAAAACAACCCTAAAACAATTAGAATAATAATACATACAAAATAAACACAAATAAAAGAAAACATATTTAATTGATGAAATGATGAAAAATAGTCTGAAACATAGAAAATATACAAAGACAGTCAAGTATAAATAGCTAAACATAATTATTAAAATAATTATACAATCAAATAATCATGTAAAGCAGTATACAAAAATTAGTAGATAAATAATTCATTACACAAATATTTGGAATTTACAAATTGTATACACAGAAATTAGAATGCGACAAACAATATAATTATATAAAATAAGCAACACAATGCAAGTGGAATATTAGAAGGTAATTGAACATAAACCAAAAAGATATTATATACAAAACAATACAAGGTAGATAATCATGGAAGGACAAGGTGATATGACACAACAACATATAAGAAAATGAATTATATGTAGTATATCATATCAAAAACAAAATAAATAATTATAGTCGTATATCACAGCAATATTTATCAAAAACACACACTTTATATAAATATTATGACTAAATAAATGAAACAGACTAACATGAACAAAGAACAAAATAAAAAGTAAGTATTAGAATGAATAAGAAACTGTATATAGAAAATAAGTAAGCAAAACATAAACAAAACTAAGAAAGATGAAATGATTGATAAATTAAATCAACAATGATGTTACATGTAATTGGAAGTAAAGAATGAAATAAAATATACTAAATGAAACTACTTTATACGTAATAAAATAAGCTAGCAAGTTAATAACGCACTCATAATATAATATACAATAGTAGACAAGGATAATGTAAAATGACTGAAATATACCAAACACGAGAATGATGCAATATCACTAGAAAAGCACAAGATATAAGACAAGAATGCAGAACAATCAGGCAGAAGGATAATAAAGATTATAATAAGGTATACAGAGCATAAATAATCACAATTGAAATAACATTAAGAAATAAACACATATATAGAAAAGTATCAATACATATAGACAAACAAACAGAGGCAAATCATAATAATAATCAATAGCAGAATAAAACAATACACAATAATTATTAGCATACAAACAGTTATATAAAGCAAAGTAAATAATACAAAATCATAGTTAGGCTCAAAGAAACACAAATAAAGTCAAAGTATAAAAATAAAAGATATAAAAGCAAAAGGGATAAATAAGATTCAGAAACATATGATGTGTATAATAAATATAATCATTATGTATAATAAGCGTAAAGATGAAAACACATACATAATAATAATCATATAAAAGTCTGAATACTCATGGTACTAATCATGCTAACAAAAATAAATTATGATGGAAATAATCATAAAATTTTATATGATAAAATATAAAATAGACGTAAGAGTAAACAAGCGATTCAAAATAAACATATTATATAAAACATAATAAAAAGAACATAATTATATATTCGACAAACAATATGATAAGTTAGAAGTATTTGTAATATTCATAATATAAACAAGATACAACAATAATAATCATCACTATATAAAATCCATTTAGACATAGTAGTATATTGTGTAGTAGTCAAAAATCACATAAATACAATCAGCGTAATATACATAAATAAAATGTATAATACATAAAACATGAACTATGGAAGATAAGATAGATTTATAAACAAATAAAAACATACAATACAACACTGTATGTGATACATACAATATGTAATAAATAATGCAAAATTAATACAATCAAATAATATATAAGTCAAATCAAAGAAATATAGTCGTAAAAATAATAACACATAAAATAAAGACCGGCACGAGGAAAGAGAGGTTGTACAAAGAGAGGGTAATTGCGAAGCGATGGGATAAGAACCGTGAAAAACTCCGGAGTCAAAGAATGATAAGATAGGGACGAAACGAAATCTATCAAGAAATAGGATAAGGGCTCAAGATTAGTCTTACGGATGAAATATGATATATATCTAAATTGTCCACTATATTCTTACTAGTAAGGACTCGGGACCGTGACTCGGGACCGTGACCTGCATGGGCCACCAAAAAAACCTGTCACGCCCCGCTTCCCAAAATACCCGGGAATCGAAACGTGATCAAGCCCGCGACGTATTAGATTGAGAAGAAATATGCACTATTATTTTTTTCTTTTCTTTTCTTCTCAATCTAATACGCTAAGCGTCTGGAAATAAATACAATACGAAGTCACAGGTCCCCGATCACAATCAGCAAGAATATAATAGACAAACTCAGAACATAATGATACATATCATAACTGAAATATCATCCAATACATAATATTCGGGTCAACATGCCCTTATACAAACTATCTGAATGAAGTACTGGAGAATATAAAATACAATGATCAGGTGAAAAAGGAAATGCTACAAAATAAACTGAAGGAATAACTAAGCTCAGTTCTTCTTCTGCTCTGTCCGCTAAACACTCCTGCTGAGAATACTCGGCTCTGGCGCATCTCCAAGCTGAACCTGTTCTTCCTCTAAGTCTGACGTACACCAGAGAAAACGGGTGTACGTCAGCGTGTATGGCACACGGGCAAGACCCCACAAAACAAATAGAGTGAATGAAAACCCAAGCAGAAAACGATACGATAACAGAAATGACAAAAGAACGTGCAACAGGAAATCTGACAAAATGAACATGCGAAAACACTACTAAAACATAATAAATATAAAGCATCCAAAATCGATCAGGTAACGAGATCATGCAGCTAGCGATCAGTCTAATCATCCAAGTAACAGGGGCATACAATAGATGGAATTAATACCTAAAAATCTACAAAAAGAGACATAGTACGTCGAGCGAAATAATCCAAACAAGGAAACCCTCATGTATATACCATATGTCTCGAATTGTAAATAATTAAATATTAATCCCGATCTATGTATGAAAAGAACAACACTGGTCTACATCTTAACAAAACTAACAAAGTCCACCATAAGACACACAAGCATATTATTCTTGTTTTACATGTTATTTGAATTGGGGAAGAATATTTTAATGTATATAATCGGGTCCCCGTAAAGTCGTCCGGGGGCCGCCTTCAAGTCAAGTATTGGCCCTCTGGCCCATGTATATAACACTCACGATATCACGATAACAAGAAAGCGCTGTGCCCGTTTATATACATGCTATATTCTCCGTCCAATTCCCCTTTATAACCCCATGTTTGCCATATTAATTACGCAACTGTACATAAAATATTATGCACTAGCCACAGAGTTACCGTAGAACGACTTCTATAAAACTATGAAAATAACCGTGACTCGTAACACGTCCGATCAAGAGTGCATCGTCTAGTCAATGCTATAATAAGAATAATAATCAAGGGAACCTCATACCGGGATATCGATATCGAGGGAACTCGGGACTCCTCACATCGGGATATCGATGTCGAGTGAGTATAGTCATGCTTTGAAGCACGCTTATAAATCATACTTTTAATAGAAATCGTCTTCATGTACAGTCTCTCCTATTGGGTAACAACTAAGTGATAAAACAACAAGCTTTCACACAACTATTCATTTCAAGCAATCCCACGCAGGTAATAATATATCATAGACTAATCTAATTAATTAACTCATAACAGATCTAAAAATTGAACGACGAGTCACATAATCATTTACGATAAACTAATAATTAAAATAAAATAATCAAGGTTCGGGATCTTGCCTACGATACAAAGAGGTCTGCGGACGAGGCGTCGGCGCCGATGTGGGTGTTGCCCAACAGATCTGAAGAGAGGGCAGCGGCGATGGTGAGCTCCGTCGAGGTGGCAACGGCAGGGGTCGTTGTCGACTGTCCGAAGAAGGGGCGGCGACGGAATCTCAGCGAGGCTTGGTTGCTGGGGCGACAGCGTCTACCGATTGGGAGCTCAGATCGCTTGGGGAGGTCGAGGCTGTTTCAGCGGTGAGGAGCTCGTCGGAGCAGCTGTTTGGGGTGTCGGACCTGGCTGTTGTAACTGTCGAGGAAGGGGCTGACAGTGGGGATGAGGAGGAGCTCAGCGGTCCTTGGGCGACGGATATGGGCTCGGCGAGGGCGACGAGCCTGGGCGCTGCTCAGCGGCTGTCAAGTGGCTGACGGGGATATGGTGGCTGACGCGGTCGAGGAAGCGTTGGAGGGATGGTCAGCGGCGGTTGCTGGCTGGAGCTTCGAGCGGAGGGGGTCGTGATGGGGTCTGGCGGCGGGTTGGGGAAGAAAAGAGAAGAGAGAGGGGGAAATAAAAATAAATATTATTTATATATAGAGAGAGTGAGAGAATTAGGGTTTTAAAAATTTGTTTAAAATAATAATAATTACAAAAAAATATAAATAATTATATGAAAATTATCTACACATCAAAACGTACCAGTTGTGGTATTATAACCGAAAATACTATAAATAATTATATGAAAATTATCTACACATCAAAACGTACCAGTTGTGGTATTATAACCGAAAATACACAACAGTTGAATTAATACTACAAATTGCACAATTAAACAAGAATAATTAATAAAAAAACCGAAAATACACAACAGTTGAATTAATACTACAAATTGCACAATTAAACAAGAATAATTAATAAAAATATAATTTTTTATATTTAAAATCAAATAATTATAGGATAATTATCCACACAGTAAAACGTACTAGTTATACTAATATGACAGATAATATGTAACAGTAGTAATAATACAATAAAGTATACAAATAATACGTAATTAATAATACAACGTATTATACGAAATATATGTAATAATAAAAAATAATACAATGTATTATTCAAAATGACATGTAACAGTATCGATAACGCAACAGATAAATTTCACAAATTTTCACCGCATAAAATTAATTTATAAATTTTAATACCATTTAAATAAATATAAAACTTAGACTTTAAATCATAGAAAATTATAGAAATTCAAGAAAAATACAAACACTCTTTTAAAAATTATAATTAAATATTTTAAAATATTAAAAAATTATTTTAAATAGTATCAAAATTAATGGTCCTTATAAAAGTATCCCACTCATGACTTAGAGTTGGCGGCGGTGGTCTTCGCACTCAAAGTGTGGAAGCAATATCTTTATGGAGTACAGTTTGAAATCTTTACAGATCATCAAAGTTTGAGATATCTCTTTTCTCAGAAGGAACTTAACCAGAGACAGAGGCGATGAGTCGAGTTCATTAAGGACTACGAGTTCGCACTTTGGTATCATCTGGGGAAGGCAAACGTCATAGCAGACGCTTTGAGCAGGAAGCATCATCACAAACTTACAACTTTGAGATGCTCATTTTACCGAGATCTTCTTACCCTCAGCCAGTTTAACTTCAGACCATAGGTTGGTGGAGGTGGTGCATTTTTGGGAGCGTTAGCCGTTCAGCCATCGTGGATGGATAGAGTAATCAACGCTCAGTTGGAGAACTCTTGGATTCAAACATGAAAGGGGGAGATCTCTAAAGAGCCCAAGGCAGATTGGACCATCAGAATAGATGGAGGCCTTTTGATGAAAGGTCAGTTTGTAGTGACGAATATTCCACAGTTGAAGAAAGATCTATTCGATGAGTCACACTGTACTAGGTACACTGTGCTTTCAGGCACAACAAAGATGTACATGGATTCGAAGAGGTGTTTTTGGTGGAACGGCATGCGTATGGATGTTGCAGAATATGTATCTAAATGCTTTACCTGGCAACAGGTGAAGGCAGAACATCATAGGCCAACTAGTACTCTACAGCCCTTACCAATTTCTGAATGGAAGTGGGCAGATATTTCGATGGATTTTATTGTGGGTTTACCGAGGTCTAGCAAAGGAAATGATTCCATCTGGGTGATTGTCGATCGACTAACAAAGTCAGTGTACTTCTTGCCAGTGAAGACAACCCACACCGCAGAGACTTATGCAAGGATTTTCATTTGGGAAATTATTCGATTGCATGGAGTTCCAGAGACGATTGTATCATATCGTGGTTCAGTATTCACATCTCATTTCTGGAAGAGTTTCCAGAATTCTATTGGCAGTCAGTTAGCCGATAGCAGCATTTCCCACCTGCAATTAGATGGTCAGACAAAGAGAGTCAACCAAGTGTTAGAGGACATGCTTTGGGCATGTGTAATCGATTTCTAGGGTAGTTAGGAAGATTGCATACCATTGATTGAGTTTGCCTATAATAATAGTTATCAATCGACTATAGATATGGTTCCTTATGAAGCATTATATGGGAGGCCCTATAGATCTCTGATTTGTTGGGTAGAGCCGAACGATAGCTTACTACTTAGGCCTGATCTTGTGAGGTAGACTAAAAAAGGTAGCATTGATTAGAGAGATTATTCTTGCAGCTCAGAGCCGACAGAAGAGTTATGCAGATCATAGACGATGACCCTTAGAGTTTCAGATTAGAGACTATGTCTTGTTGAATGTCTCACGTATAGAGGGCGTCAAATGGTTTGGTAGGTGGGGAAAGCTTGCCCTGAGATATATCGGTCCGTTCAGGATTGTCAATCGTATTAGAGTTGTCTCATACCAACTAGAAATTCTAGCATCAATGTTGGGTATGCATGATGTCTTTTATGTCTCGATGCTCAAGAAGCACTTACGAAACGAGGAGCAGCAGACAATGTTTGATGTGCCAGATTTAGAGCTTCAGGCGGATTTGACTATAGTTAAGACTCCAGTCCAAATTCTTGCCAGGGAGGACAAGAAACTCCGGAATAAAATAATTCCATTAGTTAAAGTGCAGTAGAATAGGAAGAGAGTTGAGAAAGTTTCTTGGGAGCATGAAGAAGATATGCATCGTGACTATCCACATCTGTTCGAGCAGGTATATTGTTAGTTATATTATTGTTGGCAATTACTTTATCTATATAATCTCATTTACACTTCGTGCTAGAATGTGGGTATTAACACTTAACACGTAATCATTCGGAATATATGGTATATACATGGGAGGTTTTTTGTTTGGATTTTTCACCCGGCGTACTAGTTCTGTGTAATTAAAGGTTAAGTAGGAGTATTCACATTCTATATGTTAAGTGTAAATATTGCATGTGTGATACATATCTTGTGATTAACAACAATTGCTGAATTTCGAGGACAAAATTCTCTTTAAGGAGGGTGAATGTAAAACCCCGAAAGTTTGAAAATATATTTGTAAATGATAGTAAATGAGTTTTATTATGGTTGATGACTATTCTAGGATGACTAGATCAAATTGTAATCAATTTGAGATCAATTATATATATACATATATATTTATCATATAAATATATATAAAGAACTGTTATTTCAACCCATCCTCGGATCCGTCGACTGATCAGAAGAATCAGTCGACCGATAG
>NC_033794.1:38378687-38380421 GCF_001876935.1 Asparagus officinalis
ACCCAAATTTATCTCTTCCCCCTTCATCTCTCTCACGTTGAGCAGCAGCCACCCCCCCTCTCTAAACCCTAGAATCTCAGTTTGTTATTTTTGGAGAAATTTTGTGAAGCAAAGATCTAGAGGAGGGTGAGATCTATAACTTTTGTAAAGGAGGATTGAGTTCCTCTCGCGTTAGAGAGATCAAAACATCATCTATAGGCAAGTTCATCTCTTCCCAAACCCATCCCCTAAGATTTTTGTTTTTAATTGTTTAAACCCTAAAATATGCGAATAGAACTTTAGATATAATCACTAAAAAACAAAAGGACATGATCTTGATGGTTAAGTTTTTGCTAATTGAGAATTGATTAGGATTACAACCCTAATTAATCGAATTAAATCTAATTGTGATGTTTAGGGAATTTTGATCCCAAATCCATATTTTTATTGATGAATACTTGTTTGACATAGTTCCCATTTGAGCAAATGAAAGATTTGAAACATGTTTCACCCCATATTAATAATTCCACCAGTTTTAGACAAAATTAATTAACCTTTAAAATATGGCAATTTTTGTTTTAGTTTTCGGGTTGGTCGACTAACCCCATTGATCAGTCGACCGACCCAATTGATCAGTCAACCGATCGGTCTTCAGGACATTTAATCTTTCTCTCTGGTCGGTCGGCCAATACCTCTGAGTAGTCGACCGATTACAGACCCGAGTTTTGGGAATGTTCTCTGGATGGTCGATCGATATATCATCAGTCGACCGCCTGAGACTTGTTAGTTATGCACGTTGTGCACATTCGACACTCGGTCGACTTATGGGATATTAGTTGACTGGTTGAACATCATTCGACTGATTCCTAAGAGCAGTTGACTGATCTGGTGTTGTTCAGCATATGTTGATCTTCCACGTGCGTTTGGTCACAAACACGAAGTACAAGCCGCACGTCGATACACGTGCGTGAACATAGGAGTGTATGCATTAGGTTTGAGCACGCATGAGCCTTTGGGAGTGTGTAGTCTAATGTTTTGTATTTGTTACTGTTTGGGTAAAAAATTAATTTCGTTGAAGAATCCATTACAACTTTAAACGTTACAACAAACTCAAGAAATTAGCCTTTTTATATGACTTTCAATCAACGATTACAACTCTTTCTCAAACTACACACAATAGTAGTTCTAACTCTTATTGCTTATGCGGGATCGTTACCGGTGCCGGGGTTTATCCGTGGACCACCTACGGATCAGATCTGGTTAGTAGAAGATGGATAATCAATGCTTTCACTTCACGAAGGAAGTAATCGCAGCAGCGGTAATCTCGACCAAGCGAGATCACGGCTCTTCTCGAGATTAAAACTATGCTTAAATCCGGAGGAATAGGAAGAACAAGTCTCAGATCTCTCGAACTCTGATTTTGTTGAGGAACTCCGCCAAGATCTGCTAACACTGTGAAATTCGTGCTCCAATCTCCAATTCGATAGCACTTCGTCCTCTTGATTTTCCAGATCTCGAGAAATGAACACTCGAGCTCGTATTTATAGGCTCCGATTAAGGGGTTTTTGGATCAAAACGAGGGATTCCTCCTTATCTTCAGTTAATAACTAATTAACCATAGTATCAGATCAGTTGGGATGCTCAGGAACAAATAAATCCCGAAAGAATCCGCGAAAACCGAAAAAACTGGTTTTGGATCGAAACTGGCCGATTCGCCACTTGGTGGCTCAGCCATGGCCGAGCGACCAAATGGTG
>NC_033794.1:38380428-38403351 GCF_001876935.1 Asparagus officinalis
CTTGGTGGTTTGGCCCATAGCCGAGCCAATAGCATGGCCAGGTCGTTTTGACGTGACTCAACCGCCAGGGGCTTTCTTGGTTTTTCGGGCTTCGACTTGTTCCGTCGTTTACATGTATTTTATTGTTTCGCTGATTGGTACGCTTCATCAATTCACTCTGCGTGTTTCGTGAATGCGCGGATCGCTTGACGGTGGCCGATAAGCATGCGGGCCACTTGGCGATGGCCGGTGAGTACACGGAACGCTTAGTTTACCGTTCCGGTGGTCGATCGGTGTACGGACCACTTGGCGGTGGCCGATGAGTACGCGGGCCACTCGGACAAATCTTCTCGACTTGGATGATGACGTTTATCACCTCCTCTTCATCTCGAGCCATATACGGGAACCTATAGGCATTTTTAGACGCCTACAGATACCCCCTCCAAAGTGTTTCATCCTCATTCCTTTATAGAGGAGTCTGAAATACTTTGGATGTGATAAGCCCACACCTTTAGTCGATGTTAATGGACCTATAACCGGTTTCAGTTCTTGACTTCTCCACATTTCAGTCTATTCAGTATTTTGTCGAACAGTTAAAATTCTTCTGGTGCTGCATTTATCATCTGACCGTTGTCGAAGTCTCAAATCAAAATTGGTGAGTTAATTTTGGCTCATCTCACTGAGTTGATTTTGAACTAATTATCTGCATCATAACGTGTTGACCGGCGTTGACTCCAGGGTTTTATATCGATCGGCGTTGACTCTCATCGCAACGTTGACCGGTGTTGACCTAAGGCTACGAATTGATCGGCGTTGACCCTAGGGTTTCATATCAATCGGCGTTGACTCTCATCGCAACGCATTGACTGGCGTTTGACCTGGGGCTACGCATTGACCAGCGTTGACCCTAGGGTTTCATGTTGACTCTCATCGCAACACATTGACTGGCATTGACCTGGGGCTACGCGTTGATCAGCGTTGACCCTAGGGTTTCACATTGACCTGAGGAGAACCAGTTTATACTCATATACTCTTAGGAGTTTCGGGAATCAGTTTAACCTCGTGTACTCGTCAAAAGTTGCCGGGTTATCCTTAAGAATATTACGCGTAATATTTTCCAGGAACTTTCCATTAAGAGTGAGAAACATTTTAGACTCGTGTTCCCATTGGAGTATAAATTCGGACATCGAATACGTCAAAAAAAATACCCAAAAAAAGGATCAAAATGTATGTGAAGTGCCTTCGAATCCCTCCACACGCGCGAGCCAACGTTTCGTGGCTCATGCACGTGCGAGCCAACAAATGGAATTTATCCCGGTCTGGTTCAAGGTTCTGGTTCGGTTCAGGCCGCTCCGGTTCAGACTGGTTCAGCCCCCCTTTAAAAAGGCTTCCGTTAATTGTTTCTATGCTTTTGGCTCTTTTAGAAAAACTCCAAGAAATAGGTGCCAATACTAGGATTGCAGAATCTGCTGTCCCTAACGAAGGTAAATCCAATTCTTATTTATTATGGATTCCCAATTTCTCTTCCTGCGTCTTAAAATTTAGATTTTTCCATAGATATTCCCATGGAGAGTTCAGATAATGAAGACCCCTTTCATGATATCGCTTTTGAGGTGTCGGATGATCGTTCACCTGATCCGGTATTAGACCCTTTGGTATCTGACGATATGTTGTTGGAACAAGCTTGTCATGATACCGTCGAAGCGTCCGCCGAGCCCGGTTCCTCGACAGGTATAAATTTTATCCCTTTACGACAGTTATTCCTATTTCGGATTTACTTAACTATAGAGGAGTTTCATTTGTAGGACCAGTCGTTGAGACTGATACAAACACCAACGTTGAGATATCTGACACTTCTAAGGGTCCCGATTTTCTGCGAACGGCAGGAGCTATCGTACAAGATCATTCGTCGATTACTCCGACTCATCTCCTACTCTTAACAAATATGATGACTATCTCAGGTGTGGGGCCTAATCCGGTTGAACAAGTTGTCAGACCAAACGAAGAAGTTGATACATCGATAGCTGTTGCTTTTGTAGCGCCTCCACCAGTTCATGAGGCTAGGCAGATGGAATCCAGTGTTGGGAATCCAGCTGAGGGAGCTTCTGCCGGTATTGGTAAGCTCCACCCCGAAACTTGGAGATATTCGAGTTAATATTCTGAAATATTTGACTCCTATTTTTTTCTTACAGAAATTCCGTTTCAACTTCACGATCTTGTCAAAGCACTATTTTTAGATGACGATCCAAATCAGATTGTCCTCTGTATGGAATTTAGCAGCTTTTTTACTTTTGTGATCAAGATGATTGACAAACTTCTTCATAGTGGGGCCTCTTTCCGTCAATTTAGGCTACTTCTTGATCTCAAATTGGTCCAGATAGAGAAAATCGGGTCGCTACACTTGGCGCAAGCTATTGCTGATGACTTGAATTGCATGGAACGTGATTTTCAAACACTTCAAGAGTTTCGTGATACAGATGTTCCTTCATATATAGCTGCTCAGATGGCATCTCGGCTGCGAACGTGGCGTGACGCCCAGGCGTTGGTTGAACCTGAGGTCCAAATGCACCAAAGTAAAGTAGATAAGATGAAAGCCTTCCTTGATGACAAATTACAAACTCTGCACAATATCAAGTCCTCCCTTGCATCAAGTACTGGCAAGATAGCGCGACTTAAACAGGAGCTTCAAGCGGAAGAAGAGGCTTGGGAAAGTTTAGAAGTGGCAATGGTTGACGAAGAACGCGGCCGAGAGATGGTGTCTATGTAGTTGGAACTCTCGAAACAGGAGCTGACCAAGGTGAAAGAAGAGGCTGCGAGGATGTTAGCTGCTAACGAAGAATCCATGAAGGCTACATTGCAGGGTGAGCTCAAGCAAGCTTATGTGGAAGAGTTGTCGAAGTTAAAACAACAAGTTCTTAGCCATAAGCTTCATGTAGATTGACTGTGACTTTTGTACCTGCAAACTTAATTTTTATTAATAGAAGATATTTCTTTTTCGTTCATTATATCTCTTTTATTATGATGTCCTATTCTGTTTGGAATAATCAACCATAATATTTAGAGGATTTTTGTCAAATCCTCAGTCATCAACAGGTTTGATGAGCCTTTACCGACTACCGTTTGAGTCGGGCTAGCATGTGAATTGTTAAGATCCGTTTCACATGTGATATTGTGATAAGAGAATTAATTCACTTAGACTTGGTGTTATGACTCTGAATGCATAGACTTCACCATTTCGTATGGGAATATGGCACCCGGCAACGCGTGTTAGGCGCTGACTTATCCCTACTTAGGCTTCGGGATAAAATTCCCCAGACTTAGACTCTGGTGTCTTTTTCAACCGGTGAAAGACTAAATCGGCGACGTGTGTTAGACGTAGACTTAGGATTTTGGGCAAACCCCCAGCCTTCAACGGATTTGACGTGCCTTTACCGATTACCGTTTGAATTGGGCTAGCATGTGAATTATTAAAACCCGTTTCACACGTAACGTTGTGCTAGGAGAGTTAATTCTCTTAGACTTGGTACTATAATTTTGAATACATAGACTTCACCATTTCTTACAAGAATATGGCACCCGACAACGCGTATTAGACGCTGACTCATCCCTACTTAGGATTCGGGATAAAAGTCTCCAGACTTGTATTCTGGTGTCTTTTTCACTCGGTGGAAGACTAAACCGGCAACGCGTATCAGACATAGACTTATCTTTATTTAGGAGTCGAGATAAAGTTCCCGTGCATGAAATGTACGGATTTGAAGTTGAGAATTGTGTCTTTTTTAGGGTAAAGACAAACACAAAGCTGGAGAGGAAGAATTTCATATTCTGTCCCCAGGTCTTGTTTAGGGTAAAGACGAACCCAGAATGGAAGAGGAAGAGTTTTTTATCCTATCTCCCAAAACTGAAGAGGAAGAATTTTATATTCTATCTCCAGTTGTAAAGGAGACTCGAGGTGGGATCTCCATCCCCAAAATTCAGAAAGGTGAAACTAGGAGTGGGATCTCTACTCCGAGAATCGGAAAGATTCAAGCAACCCTAACTTTTATAGGATTGGTTACTTAATCCAAGAAAAGAGTTCCTCATTTATTGAGGTGAAATTCCGATGTCGGCCCTAACTTTTATAGGTTTGGCTAAAAAAGAAAAGGTAAAAGTCTTTCGTTTATCGAAAGGGATGACCCGATCTTGGTCCTAACTATCTACAGATTTGACCAAGTGAGGTTGGAGGTAATCCTAACTTTTATAGGTTTGATTGCTCAATTTGAAAGTGGACCTCTCATTCATGGAAAGAATCAGAGGGGAATCTGGCTTTGGTCCTAACTTTTATAGGTTTGACCTGAAAGCAATGGGAGTGGAATACAGATAGTCGTAGAAATACTGACTTGTACTAGCCACTCGATGGTGGATTTTGATGTTAAGTGATCAGGACTTAACACGTCAAGTTTTGAAAATTGCTAAGAATTGGTGGATAAAATTTTTGGTGGGCCCACCGTCAATTGATTTGATCAGTGGGGGATTTTGTGAGAAAAGATTGATTTGTCAAAATTGTCGAATCTCACCTCAGCAAAAGAATTCGTGAGAAGTGGTAAATTCGATACCAATAATAGGATACATTCCAACTTTGGAGACATTTAGAATCTAAGTGTGGATTTCTTATTTATCACTTTTGTATTGACTGGGTTATCCCTAAGAATCCCAGATACAGTATTCTTCTGGGAACTTCCCGATACATTGGTTATCCTGAAAGTACTAAGGATAGTACTTTTTTAGAAACTTGCCGTTTATCGGCATCATGAACCGGGCGCCTTACTTGGTAATCAGGCAGTATGCGCCATTTGAATAGACTATCTCTACCACAAATGGTCCTTCCCATTTGGGTTCAAATTTTCCTTTCTTCTTGGAATTAAGGATCATTGGCCGTCAGACTGCTAAGACTACGTCCCCTTCTTTAAAACTTCATTGTCGAACCTTTTTTATCAAAAGCTCGGGAAATTCTGGATTGGTAGAACTCAATGTGTTGTTGAGCTTCCAAACGCTTCTCGTCAAGCATTTCGAGTTCTTCGAGACGTTTCTGATGTTGCTCATTGGTCATCATCTGGGTTACAAGAGCGATTCGAAGAGATGAAATTTGAATTTCTAATGGAAGGACTGCTTTACATCTGTACACCAAAGAATATGGGGTTGCGCCAGTAGGCGTGCGAACTATGGTGCGGTAGGCCCATAGAGCTTTGTCGAGTTTATCATTCCAATCTCGTTTATTAGTCTTCATGAGTTTTGATAAAAGCTTAATGATAGTCTTGTTAAAGGCTTTAGCTAATCCGTTTGCTGTGGGATTGTAAGCTGTTGACGAGATGCCTTGAATTTTGAACTTCTTGCAAAATTTGATGAATGCATTACTGACAAACTGAGGACTGTTGTCATGTATGATTCGCCTTGGGACACCATACTAGTAGATAATGTGGTGCTTAATGAACGCAACGATGTTGTTCGTCTTCACTTCTTTGAGCGGAATCGCTTCAACCCACTTGAAAAAGTAATCGGTAATTGCCAGAATGAATCGATCGTCCTTGACTAACGGGGGATTTATAGGTCCAACAACGTCCATTCCCCAAGTCTCAAAAGGCCATGATGTAACCAAAGGATGTAGATGCTCCGGGGGTTGGTGTATATAATTTGCGTGTACCTGACACGCATGACACTTTCGGGCATACGCGACTGCGTCTTTTATCATGGTGCGCCAAAAATATCCCATCCTTTTGATGTGGTCGTAAAGTTTGGGGCCAGGTTAGTGTGCACCACAAACCCCTTCGTGTGTCTCCCCTAAGGACTTCTTTCGCCTCTTTAGTGGATAAGCAACGTAATAGTAAACCATCATACCCCTGACGATATAGCGTTCGACTCTCCGTGTTATAGTAGAATCTCGGTGCTCTTCGTCGGATTGAGTCTCTTTCCTTCACGTCTTCTAGTAAGATTCCATGCAAGATGTAATCGATGATAGAGAAACGCCAATCTCGGGGTTCGAACTCAACTTGAGTTGAATATACTTCTTTAATGTCATCTTCTTAGTTGTCTACATCGTAGATTGGTACGAAGAGTTGGTGAGTTCTCACCATAACAAATTGTTCTATTTCGGGAGGCTGTGCCAGAGATATTGCTAATGCTGCTATTGCATCCGCGTAGGCATTCTGTAAGCGTGGAATGTATTCAATGAAGAATCCTTCGAACGATTCTGCCATCTCAACGGTCATCCTATGGTATGGTATCAAATCCTATTTTCTAACCTCGTACTCCCATTGAACATGTTTAACTACCAGTTGAGAGTCACCGAAAGCCTCAAGGTATTCGACCCCCAGCTCTATAACAAAGCTAAGTCCAATAGGCAGCGCGTTATACTCGGCTACGTTGTTCGAGCACGCCTCGGTCAGCGAGTAGGCTCTAGGCATCACATGTTTTTCCGGGGAAATTAAGACAACTCCAACTCCGGAGGAAATCTTAGAACATCCATGAGCACTTGCTACATTAGTTGCTCGAGAAGCACCATCGAAGTATAAGCGCCACACCTGTTGATGGGAAGTTACGTTGGCTTCGTGGGTTTCATCTGGCAGATCGTCGTACACCTCGGCAGTATTCGTAGTTGGGTTAGCTGCCAGGAGATCATAAATAGCTTGGCCTTTGACCGACTTTTGTTGCTTAAAGTGTAGGTCATATTAGGATAGAAGCAGGACCCACTTCGCTAGCTGCTAATTCATGAAAGCGGGCTGCGTCATGAATACTCGGACTGGGTTAACATTGGAAATGACGTAAATGGTCTATCCGACCAAGTAGTACCGTATCTTTTGAATAGCGAATACTAAGGCGAGACACTCTCTTTTAATCATTAGATACTGAGATTCGGCGCCCACAAGGGTCCGACTCAAATAATATACTGCCTATTCATGACTGTTATCATCGTCTTGTGCAAGTAATGCACTTAACGAGTGGCACGTCACCTTGACATAAATCAGGAATGGTTTGCCTGATTTTGGTGCAATGAGTACAGGAGGTTTCGAGAGATATTCTTTGATATTCTTGAATGCTTTTTGACAAGCGTTGTCCCATATGAATGATACGCCTTTCTTTGTGAGCCGGGAGAATGGTTGATATTTTCCTGAAAGATTCGAGATGAACCGACGGATATAAGCCAATCGTCCTTATAATCCTCTGAGTTCCTTAAGGTTTCTCGGGGGTTGCAACTCGTTAATTACCTTCACTTTATCAGGGTCGATGTGAATACCCTTGGTGGTGACGACGAATCCAAGGAATTTGCCGCTGGATATTCCGAGGAAAGATTTGGTAGGATTCATCTTCAATTGGTGAGTCCGCATCAGGTCAAACATTGTTTTTAAGTCTTTGATGTGATCATTCTTATCATGACTTTTCACAACTAAATCGTCCACGTAGCATTCGACGGTCTTCCGGAGATACTCCTGGAAAATCTTTGACATGACTCTCTGATATGTGGCACCTGCATTCTTTAAACCGAAGGACATAACCGTGTAGCAGAAAACACCGAGGGGTGTTCTAAATGCGGTATGCTTTTCATCATCTAGATGCATCTTTATCTGATTATAACCAGAAAATTCATCCATGAAGGACATTCTCTCGAATCCACACGTATTATCGATGATAACATCTGTGATGGGAAGAGGAAAATGGTCTTTTGGGCAGGCAGTGTTAAGATCTCTAAAATCGATACAAATCCTAATTTTCCCGTTCTTCTTAAGGACCGGGACAATATTGGCAAACCATTCAGGATGTTGCTCCTCCCTGACGAAACCCGAGTCGATAAGCTTTTTAACTTCGGACTTGATTGCCTCCATAATTTGTGGACAAAATCATCTTTGTTGTTGTTTGACAGGTTTGGCATTCGGCTTAATATTGAGGCGATGCATTGCCACCTTTGGGTCAAGCCCTGACATATCCTCATAGTTCCAAGCAAAAACATTAATTTACTCCCTAATGAGGGCAATTAACTCCTCTTTCTCATTTGGTGGGAGACTGTCGCTAACGAATATCGGCTTCGGATTATCTTCGTCACCCATATTCACCTGGATTACTTGGTCCTTGGTAGGAGGTTCCCTTTGTTCAAGCCTATCACCATACTGCACATTCAGGTGATGAACCCAAGGGTCTTCCCAAGTCGGCATTTGATCGTCTTCCTCTATTATGGCAAGGTCGACCGTAGCCATGTTCGACATTAGCCTTTTAAACATTTCCCCAAGACTAGCGTCGGATCCCAAGCTAAAGGATCGAAAGAATATCCATCTTTTCCCTTATTAGCTATTTGATCAATGACCTGCCAGCAGCATTCGTTGTCGGACGAGGAGACATAGCCTAAACCTCTTCTGTAGGTATAATAATTATCAGGTTTTCCTTTTGGTACATAGGCCATACGAGGTGGAACTCGCAGACCTCGACTAAAGCAAAGACCCTCTCCGAGTGTGAAGTCATAACTGTATCTCTCCATGAGATTACGCGCTTTCGTGTCATATCTGAATAGATGAGGGGCAGGTTTGTCATCATCGTCATCTTCTTTCAAGAAGTGGTCTGGTATTGAAAATCCCTTCCCTTTACCATAAACAACTTCTTTCTCACCCCCTGCCTTTGCGGGAATAACGAGTGTTGTTCCAAACGGATCCTGAACATGCTTCTTCGTCATGCAAGACGATTGAAGTGGTATATACAAGTTAGGAACGTCATATAACTCTTTCATAATATTATCAAGACACAACGAGTACTCTAAATCATCATTTATTGCTATTTCTTCTGCAAGTTGCCAATTACAACTACTTTTCGATGATTCTTCATCGTCAAGATTGATTACAATGGGTACAATGTCATTAAGTACAAAACCGCCATCGTAATCAAACCCAGCTTTGGTATCAGCCTCTTCCCCACTGTCTGTACCTTGGGCCGATAGTTCAGTATCGGATTCGACACCGTAGAGAAGGGAGTCGGTAAAATAATTTTCCAACCCCTTAAACGGTTGCTTATCCGCGACCACCGTCTTGACTAAGGGAGTCGGTAAAATAATTTTCCAACCCCTTAAACGGTTGCTTATCCGCGACCACCGTCTTGACTTCATTATTGGTGTCCACATATTTGAGACCTTATCCGCGACCACCGTCTTGACTTCATTATTGGTGTCCACATATTTGAGACATTGATGGAGGGTAGAGGGGACTATAACATTACCGTGGATCCAGGGTCGACCAAACAATAAGTTATAGGAAGTCTCCACGTCGATCACATAACACGTGACTTCCAACTTCAAATCTCCAATATGGCACTTTACTCGGATTTTACCCAATGATCTGGATCCACTGGATTGAATCCGTAGATCGTAGTACCTGTGGAGGCTAGCTTCCTAGCCAGTATTCTAAGATTATACATCAATCGGAGTGGCATGATACTGACAACGGAACCCAGATCGACTTGGATCCGGTTGACAACGCTGGAGCCAATGTGCCCGGTAAAATAAAGGGGCCGGTCATGCTTTGAATTCTTTGTCTGTATGTCTTCTTTGGTGAAAGAAATGCAGGAAAAGTGGTGCGCCGCGAGATTGCAATGTTGGATTGACGGCTCTGGTTCTTAGGAGATGGCTTGATCTGAGTTAGGAAAACTTCAAAGTTGGCCAAGGCTTCTTGTAGTGCTTTCCTTGTGTCTTTTGAAAGACGCAGTAGCTCATATAAGGTTAGTCTAGCCGATATATTAGCTAGTTGCATTATAATGTCAAAGCGATGCGAAGTACTCGAGCTTCCCGGTCTATCTCTTCCAATCGGTTGATTGAATCGAGACTGTTTCGGGTTCTAAACCTCTTGGTATAAGGGCTCTTTTTCCTTTTATGTTTGTTGAGCCTTCTCAACAGGTGTAGGGGGAGTTGTGGCCACTCCCATTTTATCTAGTGTTTTAGAAGAAACGGTTTTGGTCACCCACTGCTCGGCTAATTGATTGGAGGCATGTGGATATTTGAAGTGGTATTCGTTTCCACTCCTGGTAGCAAAGACTTCTTGCTCATCTTTGGAGAGTGGGAAAGCTGGAATTCTTTCATCATTTCCTTCTGGAATGGTCGAGGCTCCACAACAGGACTTTCCTTTGCCTTTTGATTTCTTCTTGGACGACGATCCGGCCCACTGTTCATCTTCAATCAGATCGGGATGGATCCATAGAATCTCGTGATTTAGGGCTGTATGTGGTACGGGTCCTGTCTTCCTGATCTTGGATGGGAGGCAACTTGATCTTGTTATTCTCTATGAGGTATTTGAAAATACCGGGGACTTCGTCTTCTTTAAAAGAGTACACCTTTGGGAATTTTGGTTCTGAAGTCTTCTGTTTCTGAGGTTGTTGTTGCCATCGTGATTGCTGAGGCGCCTTTTGCTGTTGCTGTTACAGTTGCGATTATAGTTCGAACGTTTGGTTCGCGTCGACTACGTTCGCTTGCGCTTTCCCTTTACCCCTAGGCCAAAATTCTGTTGTGGGACATTTGTCGCCGTTTGACCTCTTTCGACCTTCTTCCTCTTGAGGAAGCATTCGGCTCGTTCTCCTCGGACCTTCAAATCCTTCCAAGTCTTGGACGGCACCATTCCCATGGCTTTGAGTATATCCAACGAAAGATTGATGTGGCAAGTTTCTAGGATGAAGTCCTCGCTGACCGGATCTCTACAATTCATGGTTTTGTTTCGGAATCGTTTGATGAAATTTTCGACCAACTCTCCGTCCTTTTGCTTCTCATCAAATAACATTCCGATTGAGATCTCGGTGTCGTCGTCAAAGAAATTTGTAAGGAACATGTCCTCCATGTCATCCCAACTACCGATACTCCCCGGTTTAAGACGATGATACCAATCGAAGGCTGCTCCACGAAGAGTGCTGACGAATGACCGTACAATCAGAGGTTCATTCCTAGAGATTATTCCCAAGTGAGACTTGAAGTATATTAAATGCTGAGTGGGGGAACTCTTTTCGTCAAATAGTGTGAAGTTGATTAAATTAAACTTTGCCGGATACAGGATTGATTCCCACTCTCTTGGGTATGGGCACGGTATTCCGGACCTTCTTATTTCCTGAGTACTCATCAACGCATTGATTTTGCTCTCTAAATCCCTCATCTTCATATCCTCGCTTGTATCTCTCTTTGAGCGATTTTAGGGAGAAGTGACGTGGTCCTCTTTTGTATTGTTATCATCCGAGGGGCCACTCCCAGTATCGTTGTCGACAGGAGGGGGATCCATGTTGGTATTCTCTTCCGCTTCCCGATCACTATTAATTTGGTTGGGATTATTACGATGGTTGGACTCTCCCTACTGATTCGTCAATGTCGCGATTTGTTGGTCATGCATTTCCCTTATCTGCTGCATAGCCATTTGCATTTCAAATTTAAAATTCTCTTTCGGCTTGGTTAAAGCGTCCTCAAGAATTTTAGTCACCTGCTCTGTGCTGATCATGAGTGACTTATAGGATTGCCCCGCACTAGATGATGTATCATCGGAAGCCATTGCTGAGCAGGTATCTGAGCAAGCATCTGACATTTTGTCATCTGAGGGTAGTCCTTTTTGAATTCTTTGGTAATCCCTTTGTCTAATGGTTCCCGATCACAATCGGGTCATACGCTAGGATACTGCTGAGAAATGATCGGGACTAAAGTGTCGTGTCGACTTCCCTTTATCGGTCACATTGACGGATACTTCAGGAAATTCATCATCTTGAAGGGCAGCTCTCTTCTTGCGGAAACGCCTTGGTTTGAACTCGGACGTTCTAGTGGAGATTCTTTCAAACACTGAAACTCTCTCCAGGGCAGCTTTGGAATAGCAACATTCTGACAACACCGCATTGATAATTTTGGAACACGGACAATGGGAGTCCGGTTCTCGGTTATTCCTTCTCTGAGACTTGTTCGTACCTCGAGCCTAATAGTACAACTCATCGGTCTGATGACCAGAGCAACCTATCGTGTATTGGCACGACTCTCTAGGTATAACGTCCTCGTCCGACGAGTATATTTTCTTCTGAGAATTCAACGCCTCGTGAGCGTCTTCAGGAGTCACATGTTTGAAGCTACGTTTTCGTGAACGTCGGGCTTCAATAGGTTCCTGGACTTTGACACACAATCCAATGTGGTCATTTACGGGGATTTTCCCGTCATGATCTCTTCCACTACTTAGGAAAATTATTACGACCCCCAGCCTGCTACATCGTTCGAAATTCTTTCAACGGGCCCAAACGCTCTTTGACTGGAGCCTTGCCTCGATTCGCATGTGAAGGATCCAGATGATCTGTGATCTTCATCTTAAATTGGGAAAAGTCTACACTGCCGTGAGACTCCACCAGAGGTGCTTGATTTGCCGGGACCGTAATAGGGGCCGTTGGAGACTCAGACGGGACTACAGGAAGTGAACCAGTAGCGAAATGGAACGAACCAGTCTGACTTTTGCTCGAACCACCCTTTGGTGGCTCAGTTCTGGCCGAGCCACCATTTAGTGGCTCGGTTCAAGTGGTTTTTTAGTTTTTCGATGCCTTCGGGCACTGGTCTCCAGACTCGGTGTGATCTTGATGGCTTCTTGACCACCTCTTCTTGTTTTAATTTCGGCGCTTCCTGCATGAGAACTTGCGCATGCGCGAGTAACGCACAGCATTTCTGGATCCATTCTTCAAGGGTTGAATGCGTTATTTTGATGCGGATCCATTCATTCGTCGTTGAGTTAGAGGAGTTGGTTGCCCGCTGTTGCGGCGCTTGGCGCCTCCTGGACTTCAGATCCGCTTCATAGCGGATTCCATCAACTAGCTCTAAGGCCTTGGCCAGCTGGCGCGTGAGGTGTTGTTGTCGTCTCTGACGTGCTCTCTTTGATAGAACGGGTGCATTATTAGTAGTCAACCCCTTGCTCAAGGGGTTCAGATCTGCGACTTCGGCCTCGTCGGATGCCGACACACAAGTGTAGCAGTGGCGGGGAGATCTTCTTCTTGGACTTCTGAAGCTAAAGTCCAACGAGTCTTCTTAGAATAGGCCTTCCTGCACCTGCGAGGAGAGGCCGATCTGGAGGAGGAGGATAAGTACTCCTCGTACTTCTGATGGTCAAACTCGTATTCGACCTCTTCTTCAACCGGGATGCAGATCTGAGGTTGCGACACATCAACCTTCACAGAAAGGTTGTCGGCTCCTACTGTGGTCGCCAGCGTGTTTGGGTAGAAAATTGATTTCGTTGAAGAATCCATTACAACTTTAAACGTTACAACAAATTCAAGAAATTAGCCTTTTTATAAGACTTTCAATCAACGATTACAACTCTTTCTCAAACTACACACAATAGTAGTTCTAACTCCTATTGCTTGTGTGGGATCATTGCCGGTGTCGGGGTTTATCCGTGGACCACCTACAGATCAGATCCGGTTAGCAGAAGATGGATAATCAATGCTTTCACTTCATAAAGGAAGTAATCGCAGCAGCGGTAATCTCAACCAAGCGAGATCACGGCTCTTCTCGAGATTAAGACTAAGCTTAAATCCGGAGGAATAGGAAGAACAAGTCTCAGATCTCTCGAACTCTCACTTTGTTAAGGAACTCTACTAAGATCTGCTAACTCTCTGAAATTCGTGCTCTAATCTCCAATTCGACAGCACTTCGTCCTTTTGATTTTCCAGATCCCGAGAAATGAACACCCGAGCTCGTATTTATAGGCTCTGGTTGAGGGGTTTTTGGATCAAAATGAGGGATTCCTCCTTATCTTTAGTTAATAACTGATTAACCATAGTATTAGATCAGTTGGGATGCTCAGGAACAAACAAATCCCGAAAGAATTCGTGAATACTGAAAAAACTAGTTTTGGATCGAAACTGGCCGATTCGCCACTTGGTGGCTTGGCCATGGCTGAGCCACCAAATGGTGGCTCGGCCGCCGAGCTACTAAATGGGTGGCTCAGCCTCCGAGCCACCACTTGGTGGTTTCGGCCCATAGGCCCGAGCCAATGGCCTGGTCGTTTTGACGCGACTCGGCCGCCAGGAGCTTTCTTGTTTTTTCAGGCTTCAACTTGTTCCGTCGTTTACGTGTATTTCATTATTTTGCTGATTGGTACACTTCCTCGATTCACTCTGCGTGTTTCGTGAACACACGGATCGCTTGATGGTGGCCGATGAGCATGCGGGCCACTTGGCGGTGGCCGGTGAGTACACGGGACGCTTGGTTTGCCGTTCCCCACTTGGCGGTGGCCGATGAGTACGCAGGCCACTCGGACAAATCTTCTCGACTTGGATGATGACGTTTATCACCTCATCTTCATCTCGAGCCGTATACGGGAACCTATAGGAATTTTTAGACGCCTACAGTTGCGATAAGGAGTGACGATTGTTTCGGTTTACAATGGCTTTAGATGCTTGAGTGCATTACTCCTTGCACCGCATAAGAACGTGGGCGACTACACTCTGAGTGTGTTAGTTTGTGTACCGCATGAGATTATGGGCGACTACACTCCGTGATGCAGCTTTATTTAGGTGGTTGAGTGCGCTTGTCCGTGCACCGCATGATATTGTAGGCGACAGCACTCTGAGTGTGTTAGTACGTGAGTCGCATGATGCTACGGACGACTACAATCTACATCTTTAGGATGCCTAGGACTCGGGCGAGTACTATTTGTAGACGTAGTCTAACATTATGATATTCATAGATGACGATACACACTTTTGACGAGGATTTCAGAGGATCGTATATTTGTTTCCATGCCTCCTACATGTGGGTAGGGTGAAATATTGTGATTAACACGTCCTGGATAAGGTATTGATGACGCATTTTTGTGATACTTGTTCATAGGACTTAGANTATATATATATATATATATATATAAGAGTTTCCTTGTTTGGATTATTCCCTTGACGTACTTATCTCATGTGTGGGTCTCTAAATCTTAACTCCTCTTGGTACTCGCTATATGATACATATATATGTGTGTATACATATGCATGTATGTTATATATAGTATTTTATGTGTTTTACCCCCCTCCCCCAGGGGGCAGTGGAGATGTCCTTACTAGCGCTCTGACGCTCGTTGTTTCCATCTTTTTCAGGTAGCAAGTCAGGGGTTCGGAGAGCCACAGGTTGACGGAGACTCAGTATAGTTTACCGTCATTTATAGGTATCTAGTTGGAGCTCCAATTAGACTATTTATGGCTTTTCTATTTTAGAGAGATGTATTTCATTTTGGAAGCTGAGTGTCTTTATACTGTTTAGTTGACACTTATGTTCTTAGTGATTCATTATTCTTATTTCAGTTTATCAGATGTATTCTCTTTACATCTGCTGGGACATACTTATTATTACTATTGGATATCTCTTCTTTACATTATGTTCCTTTTCACCTCACAATTGTTATATCTGCTTGTACAATCACTTCTTTGTACTTGACATCTGCTGAAGTGATAGTAACGGTGACAGTGAAAATGTATATGGATAGTGTTAGGTACATAGCAGGTTTGACATCTCTAGGTTCAACTTGGACTATAGTTGTAAAACCTATAAATTTGAATATTGTGTGGTAAATAATATTTAATATGTTATATTGTGATAAATAACATATTTTTGATATTTGAGTACGTTAGAAATTGATTTTACATCAATTCAACGTACATATTTTTGAGTATGAGAATGAATCAGTTTACACAGGCAAACAGACTAAGAGTAGTCGACTAGTGCCCTTATCAAATGACTACTCTGAGCCCGTAAACAGTTTACAAAAACTCGAGTTGAGCTTAGTAGTCGACTATTAAGCTTAGTAGTCGACTAGCGGGAGTTTTCCCAGTGTGTACAGGTTCAGTATCGGGCTGATTTTGTTTGTTTCAAACCCAACCGTGAACATATGTGTTTGTACTCGTTTTAAACCCTAATTCCTCACCTTACACGTGAAATATCAGCAGCCTCTCACCTCCTTCAACCCAAACCCTAAAAGTGTGAGTTTTAGGTGTGTTCATGAGGCCTTTGTCGAGAGGAAGGCAGGCTTTTGGCGTTTTTGGGGAGGGATCTTGCGTGCACGTGTTTAGGAGATCAACACCACTTTGAGGTAAGATTATCTTTGTCCAAACCCATCCCCATAGTTAAATAACTAGTTTGAGATGTTTAATTAGTATTCACATGCTTAAATCATAACCTGAGGTGTTAAAGTTTAGTTTTTGATGATAAATCTTAACACTATGCTTGATCTGAAGTTAAATCTTTATTGTCGATGATAGAAACGTAATCATGATCATTAGGCTTTATGCTAATTTCATTTATGACTTGTTAATTATGTTTATCTCATGAGTAAACCCTAATTAGTTTGTTAATTAAGGTTTCCTATAAGCTAATTATGCTAAAACCCTAGGTTTGTGATATCTAAGGCATATGAACATGTATAAATGAAAGTCACTCTTGTTCATGAGTAGTTAACATCATTGTGTTGATAATTTCGAGGTTTAATTAAGAGCTTATGGAGGAATTTGGTTAATTAGTATGTTAAACCCAAATTTGAGCAAACAAATAAAATTGTTTCATGTTCAGGATGGTTCTTGAAATTTGATGAATATTACATGTTTTTTTTGTATTTAAATCTCATTATAAGTTTTGGGTGATTGATATATACATATTCATGCATGAAAGAATGCACGTTTTGATAGGGTAGTCGACTACTACGCTTAGTAGTCGACTACTCATGCCCAGTTTAGGTTTACAAAAATGGAATTAATACAATGTAGTCGACTAATGTACTTACTAGTCGACTACTAAGTTTGACACTACCATTACAGCTTCTGGATGGACTCAGTATAGTAGACTACTAAGGTTAGTAGACGACTATTAAGACTTTTCCTGAGCATATTATTGCATTATTTTTGAGATGCAATCGCAGGGTTCGAGTCATACGATAGTATACGTATAGATATGAATAAACATTAATAGTGTTGTATTACACACATGAGTATCCCAAAGGGGATTTGACAAGTGTTGAGTGATTACACTTGAGTCGGAGTAGTTTATACACATGTCGGATATCGTTAATGAGCCCAGCTCAGTACTATATAAGATAGTGTGGTGATATGCCAGATTTATACCGTTCATACATGGGATGGATATCGTTGATAAGCTCAGTTCAGTACTACGTGGGGTAGTGCATGGATATTCCATTTGTACAGGCCATTGAGTCGGGTTTGGATGCTTTGTCTAGCAGTTCGTCGGCATGAGGG
Source organism: Asparagus officinalis (assembly GCF_001876935.1). Lineage (NCBI taxonomy): Eukaryota > Viridiplantae > Streptophyta > Magnoliopsida > Asparagales > Asparagaceae > Asparagus > Asparagus officinalis. The sequence goes on from NC_033794.1 coordinate 38,397,640, forward strand.
TGCGATGAGCTTGTGAGCTGTCTTTTTGGATACCTATAAGGTAGGTCATCCCACATTCATGTTACGCACTGAGATCGCGATGAGACTAATGAGGCGTGTACATTGTTTTAGGATACCTACAGGATAGTCCATTGTGCAGGATAATGCGATGAGATCAGGATCTTACAAAGAGTTGCAAATGAGAGAATTACTTGATAGCCTGAGTTTTGGTGGATGCCAAAAGTGTTTATGTCACACTGTTGAATATATATATGACTGAGATACCTTACTCTTTTGAGTACATGAGACTTATATGTTGATGTTCATTATGGCGTTTTATTTTCCAGTGATGATTCTTTCCATAGTTCGGGATTAATATTTAGATATCTATAGTTTGAGACATATGGTATATACATGAGGGTTTTCTTGTTTGTATTATTTTATTCGACGTACTACGTCTCGTGTTGTAGATTCCTACGTATAAATACCATTAGATATAGGGAAAATGATGTAGGTAAACTATGCTTAATAGATAGAGCCTCCACTACATCTAGCAGTCCTTCCCCATAGGGAAAATGATGTAGGTAAACTATGCTTAATAGATAGAGCCTCCACTACATCTAGCAGTCCTTCCCCTGGGGGCGGATGGAGCTAATCTTGCTTTAATAATAGATAGAGCCTCCACTACATCTAGCAGTCCTTCCCCTGGGGGCGGATGGAGCTAATCTTGCTTTAACGCTCTGACGCTCTTGTTGTTGGTTTTTTTTTGTTTTAAATTTCTTTTTCAGGTGGTTCAAAGCTTCGAAGAGCCGTAGGTTGATAGACTTCTAACATAGTCACCGTCGCTCAGATATAGTAGTTGATACTCCACTGTAGTTGACTTTCATGTTCAGACATTAGAGTTTATTTTTTTATTGGAAAGGTTGTGACCCTTAGTACAAGTTTTATTTGATTCATGTTGAGACACTTTTTAGTCATTAGATGTATTTCAGATTTTTCAGTCAAGACATGAGTTCACTTATGAGATTTATCTTTCGACATCATGTCTATTGTATTTATTTCCTTATTTTTGCTTGTATTGTACCTACACTTTATTTTTGATTCCACTAGAAGATATTACTGTGATTGGTGAAATGTGATATTGTATAATGTGAGTGTATGGTAGGTTTGACATCTCGAGGTTCACCTTGGACTGCTGCCATGTGTGAAAATATAGGCGTCACAGTTAGTATCAGAGCTCTAGTTCTAGCATCCTTAGAATCATCCTATGTCGAGTTGTGGAGCTAGAATAGTGTTTCCTAGGATTCATGTATAGAGTTTTCTAGGAATTCCCAAATTGAGTGAGGACGATATATATGTATATCTTAAAAATTGTGATTTTTTTTTCATACGACAAGTATTTTACTTTGATTATAAAGTAATTACATGAATGACTTATGATACGATTTGATTATTTCTATGTGATATATATGCTATTGCCAGGGGTCTTATTACTGTGTCTTATAAATGTATAGATGGCCGGATGAAGATGTGGATAGAGAGAATCTCGTACTCAGAGAGAGGAGCAGGCCGGAGCAGCAGTAGGCTCCACCTGAGCAACAGCAGGATTTACCCGAGTAGCAGTAGGCTCCACCCGAGCCGCAGTAAGCTCCACAGTATCTTATAGACCTCATGGCACCGATAGCAGCCAGGATAGTAGTGCTTGAGGAGCAAATGGCGAGCCAGATTTCGCCAGTCACACCACCACCTGTAGTTCCACCACTAGTGATTCCAGCAATTCCTGTCACGGTGGAGTCTCCAGAGGTAACACCAGGGATCACACCACCAGTTATAGGTAGAGCCACAGAGCAGGAGGCTTGGCTCCGTCTAGTCGAGAGGTACCAGAAAATGAGGGCACCTAAATTCCAGGGATCATCAGATTCACTAGTAGCCCACAAGTGGAAGGAAGATGTGGGAAATATCTTTAACTTGCTTGATGTGGATTCAGTTCAGAAGCAGAGGTTAGCAGCTTTTAGCCTAAAGGGTGATGCCGGGGGATGGTATAGGCTTCAGTTCACCCGGAGCAGTGGATGACGCTTTCATGTGAGGATTTTGTCTATTTCTTCGACGAGTAGTACATCTCTTTCGCAGCACGGACCAGGAAGGAGCTTGAGTTAACCAGATTGGAGTAGGGAGACATGTCTGTGGCAAATTACAAGAGTCGATTTATGGGTCTACTTCATTTCACAGGCATGTGGCAGACTAGAGAGCGCTAGACACAGATGTTTCTTACGGGGCTATGCCCAAGCCTTCGTTGTTATCGTAAAACTCCAAAATTTTGAATATTATATGATGAATAATAATAAACATGTTATATAGTGATAAATAACATATTTTGATGTTTGACTATGCTAGGAATTGATTTGAGATCACTTCAATGTATATGCGTGAATATATGAGTGCAAATGCACAAATCATGCACAAAGAAGTAATCTGTAAAAATTACTAGTTAAGAGTTTATTTCTTTTGTACACCAATACAGTTAGAATCTGGGAAAACTCAAAAGATAAAAGTTATAGGTCTCTTCAACATGTTAACAACAAATCTTAAATCACCTCATTCTATGGTTGAATGTGAATGTTACAGCCAAAATACCGAATACAGATTTTAGAAACTTAAAATTTACAGTGCAGTCGACTAATACTCAGTGTAGTCGACTAGCGGGAGTTTCCTGGGTGTGTCAAGTTATAAATTTCAGGTCGAATTCATCTTGTTTCGAGCATAGATGATAACCTAAGTATATATACATGTTTAGACCTTTTTTCCTGAGATCTTTCCCTTGAGTATTCAGCCCCCATCTCCCCTCATACCCTAGACCTCGTTCTTGACATTACTCGAGGAGATTTCGAAGCAAACAATTGAGCAGAGGGTGAGATCGTGTGCTTTTGAGTGAGGAGGGATCTTGCATGTGTGTCTAGAGGCTGAACATAACGTTTCACGTAAGATCACTTGCATCCAAACCTGCACCCTTAGTTAATGAATGATTTAAGATGTTTAAATCGATGTTTTACATGTTTAGATCTTAATCTAAAGTGAAAAAGATTAGAATTTTGATATTAATGGTAAAGAAATGTTTGATCTACATGGTTTTCTTGCTGTTTATGATAGAAACATGATCATGATCATTAGGTTTGTTTCAAACTTCGTTTGTATCTTGTTTATTATGTTTTAATCATGCTTAAACCCTAAATTTAGAATTAAATGAGTTTAAAATGTTAATTAATGATGATTAAACCCTAGGTTTGGTATAATTAAGTTTTGTAAACGTGATTAAATAAATTTATATCTGTTCTATGTTTCATGTAAGCATGTTTATGCTTTTTATGTCGATAACTAGGGTATATGTCGATAACTAGGGTTCATGTGAGATATTTAATTATTTGGTATGTTAAGCTTGATTAGGTTGAATCAAGAGTTTAAATCATCATGGAGATTTTTCTTTTTATTGGTATTTACTAGTTTTATATCGTATTAAAGCATGATAAGTACATATTTATTGTTAAGTACTGTTCGTACATGAATTTGTGCATTTTTTTAGACAAAGTAGTCGACTACACTGAGTAGTAGTCGACTACTCATGTCCAGTTGAGTTTAACAGAAACTATGAGTTTGCAGAGTAGTCAACTAATACTCAAAATAGTCGACTAATTAATATTGAGTTAAGTTACAGAGTCTGGATGGACTCAGTGTAGTCGACTACTAAGAAAAGTAGTCGACTATTAAGGTTGTTTTCCTGAATATTATGTTGTTTTGATTCGAGATGCGATCGTGGGGTTTGAGTCACATGATAGTACATGTATAGACATGAATATACATGAATAATGTTGTAGTATACACATGAGTATCCCAAAAGGGGATTTGACAAGTGTTGAGTGATTACACTTGAGTCGGAGTAGGAGTATCCCAAAAGGGGATTTGACAAGTGTTGAGTGATTACACTTGAGTCGGAGTAGTATACACATGTCGGATATCGTTAATGAGTTTGACAAGTGTTGAGTGATTACACTTGAGTCGGAGTAGTATACACATGTCGGATATCGTTAATGAGCCTAGCTTAGTACTATATGATATAGTGCATCGATATGGTAGATTTATACAGCTCATACATGGGATGGATATCGTTGATGAGCTCAGTTCAGTACTACGTGGGGTAGTGCATCGATATTCCATTTGTACATGCCATTGAGTTGGGTTTGGATGCTTTGTCTAGCAGTCCGTCGGCATAAGGGTGCGATGAGGCTTGTGAGCCGTCTTTTAGGATACCTATAAGGTAGATCATCCCACACTCATGTTACGCACTAAGATCGTGATGAGATTAATGATCCATGTACATTGTTTTAGGATACCTACAGGGTCGTCCGTCGTGCACGATGAGATCAGGATCTTGTAAAGAGTTGCAAATGAAATAATTACTTGATAGCCTGAGTTTTTGTGGATGCCAAAAGTGTTTATGTCACACTGTTGAATATATATATGATCGAGATACCTTACTCTTGTGAGTACATGAGACTTATATGCTGATGTTCATTATGGTGTTTTATTTTCCAGTGATATTTCTTTCCATAGTTTTGGATTAATATTTAGATATCTACAGTTTGAGACATATAGTATATACATGAGGATTTCCTTGTTTGAATTATTTTGCTCAACATATTAAGTCTTGTGTTATAGATTTCTAAGTATTAACACCATTAGATACGCTAAAAATAATCTAGGTAGACTATGTTTAATAGATAGAGGCTCCACTACATGTAGCAGTCCTTCCCTTGGGGACGGATGGAGGTGATCTTGCTTTAGTGCTCTGACGCTCTTGTCATTGTTCTTTTTGTTTTAAATTTCTTTTCAAGCAGTCGCATGATTTTACCATTAGAGGCTCCACTATAGTTTTATAGTTGCATTCAGACATTAGAGTTTCGTTTACATGTTGTAAAGGCAGTGTGCCTTAATTTTGTTTCTAGTTGACTCATGATTGGGTTAGTTCATATTTATTTCAGATGTATTACAGATTGTTCAGTTGATACATGATTTCATATATGAGATGTCTTTCTTTATCATGTTTATTGTATTTATTTCTTTTAGTCTACCTGTTTTGTACCTACACTTTTTTTTATTCTACTAGAGGATATTACTGTGATTGGTGAAACGTGTTATTGCATAGTATGGGTGCATGGCAGATTTGACATCCTTGGTTTCACCTTGGACTGCAGCCTTGTATGAAACCAGAGGTGCCACAGTTATCTCGTATCGAGGAAGTTTTGCTCAGTTCGGCAGGTAGCGGTAGCCGATGCAGCCATTTCGTAGGAGATAGAGACTGTGAGGTTCTAGAAGAACAGAGAGCGTAGCTCTAAATCAGGACAGCAGAGTGACTAGGTCAAGGGTAAGAGGCCTTTCGTCGGACCTAGAGGACCCCAGTAGCGAGGTAAGGATTTTCATCATTAGCAGCAGGGGCAGAGGGGACCACTACATGATCAGTGCGTGCCGCAGTAGCGCAGAATTCAGGGTGCATGTTACAATTGTAACAAGATTGGGCATAAAACCAGGGATTGTTGTAGTGCACCAACAGGAGGCCAGCAGGGCAGAGGCCAGGGCCAGCAGTAAGGTCGAGGAGATGGGCAACAACAGAACTGTGGACATAGTCAGCAGCAGCAGGGTCGTGGTTACGTCTAACAGCAGTAGAGGATCGAGGCACCACCT
>NC_033794.1:38403361-38427607 GCF_001876935.1 Asparagus officinalis
TGCCATTCAAAGGATTAAGGTGCTAGTAGTCCATATTCGAGCGATTTAGGAGGTACCTTAGGGTCAAATAGACCCATATATTCCACCGCCAATAGTGCAGCACCGCCGGCCACCGGTAGAGTCTATGCAGTCATGCCACATGATCATAGTGCGAGTAGAGCCATAGTGGAAGGTACATTTTTAGTAAATTCCTTCCCATCTCGGATCTTGTTTGATTCAGAGCTTCGCATTCTTTTATCTCTCATACCTTTATGGATCGGCTCCAGTTGATTTCACATCCTTTAGATGTACCATTATCCATCTCTACTCCTTTAGGTGAGGTATCCCTATTAGAGAGTATCTATAGGAGATGCGTCATCAGTCTAAGTGAGTCCGACTTCATCATCGACCTGATTGTATTGCGGATGTTAGAGTTCGACGTTATTCTCGGTATGGATTGGCTATCATCCTACCATGTCAACATTGACTATTTTGCTAAAACAGTTAGCTTAAGGGCGTCCGATGGGTCTAAGTTGATTGTAGCAGCCTCATAGGGTAACCAGATTGCGGAGTCATTTCTGGTGTACGTCGAGGAAGTGATGCTGAGGGACCGGAGTACTAATTTGTGCAAGACTAGAATTGTCTCAGATTTTCAAGATGTCTTTCAGGACATACCTGGGTTACCTCCTGTGAGAGAGGTTGAGTTCTGCATCGAGTTGCAGCCGGGCATAGCACCGATATCCCGAGAACCCTATCGTATAGCACCTGCTGAGATAAGGGAGCTACAGACCCAGCTAGATAAGTTGTTATCTTACAGCTTTATTCGTTGGAGTCATTCTCCGTGGGGAGTACCAGTCCTCTTTGTGAAGAAGAAGGACGGTAGCATGCGTTTGTGCATAGATTATCGTGAGTTGAACAAGGTCACTATCCGGAAAAGGTATCCACTACCGAGGATTGATGACTTGTTCGACCAGCTGCAGGGAGCACAACACTTTTTAAAGATTGATCTTTGTTCTGGCTATCACCTGTTGTGAGTTCGGGAGATGGATATTCCTAATACTGTTTTTCTTACTCGATATGGGTCTTTCGAGTTCCTTGTCATACCATTTGGGCTGACCAATGCACCCGCAGTATTCATGAATTTAATAAATCGGGTCTTTCATCCATACTTAGACCAGTTTGTAATTGTTTTTATCGATGACATCCTTATATGTTCAAGATCGGAGTTAGAGCACGAGCAACATCTTAGTTTGGCATTGCGGACTTTGCGGGAGCATCAGTTGTACGCCAAATTCAGCAAATATGAGTTTTTCTATCAGAGGTTAGATTTTTAGGCCATGTTATCAGCCGAGAGGGCATTATAGTAGATCCAGCTAAGGTGGAGGCCGTTCTTGATTGGGAACCGCCAAAGACCGTTACAGAGATTCGTAGCTTCTTAGATCTGACCGGCTGTTACAGGATGTTTTTTCAGGACTTCTCAAAGATTTCAATGCCACTAATACGCCTTACGAAGAAGGATGTACAATTTGATTAGGACACGGAGTGCTAGGAGGCCTTTGGTACATTGAAGGCTAAGTTGACTATAATGCCAGTGTTGATTATTCCGAGCAGTAATAAGACTTTTGTTGTCTACACCGATGTGTCGTTATCGAGTCTTGGAGGCGTTTTGATGCAGACCCAGAGAGTTGTGGCCTATATTTCGAGGAAGTTGAGGATTCATGAGCAGAATTACCCCACGTACGATTTGGAATTAGCAGCAGTAGTCTTCACACTGAAGACTTGGAGATATTATCTGTATGAAGTACAATTTAAGATTTTCACAGATCACCAGAGTCTGAAATACCTTTTCTCTCAGAAGGAGCTCAACCAGAGACAACGGTGATGGGTTGAGTTTATTAAGGACTATGAGTTCACTATACAGTACATTCAGGAAAAGCGAACGTGGTACCGGACGCATTAAGTCGGAAGCGTCGCCGCGGGCTTGCAGCTTTGAGGTGTTAATTACATCGAGACCTTTACACCCTCAGTCAGTTTGACTTTAGACTGGAGATTGGCAGGAGCAGTGCATTTTTAGGAGCTATGTCAATACAACTATCTTGGAGTGATAGAGTGGTCAGAGGTCAGCTAGAGGACTCTTGGATTCAAACCTGAATGGGGAAGATTTCCAAAGAGCCCAAAGCTGATTGGACTATTGGAGCAGATGGAGACCTTCGGATGAAGGGCCGGTTAGTCATATCGAACAATACTCAACTGAAGAAGGATTTATTTGATGAGGTGCATCGTACCATTTATAAAGTGTATACAGGCACAACGAAAATGTACAAGGATCTGAAGAGGCATTTTTGGTGTAGTGGCATGTGTAGGGATATTGCAGAGTAGGTAGCTAAGTGTTTTACATGCCAGCAAGTGAAGGCATAACATCAGAGACATGCAGGAACCCCATAGACTTTATCCATTCCTGAGTGGAAATGTACGGATATTTCTATGAACTTTATTGTGGATTTACCGAGGTTGATCAAAGGGATTGATTCCATTTGGGTGTTAGTCGATCAGCTGATGAAGTCAGCACATTTCTTACTTGTGAAAATGACTTACCTGATAGAGACTTATGTGAGGATTTTTATCTGGAAGATAGTTCGTTTGTACGGAGTCCCAGAGACTATTATATCAGATCAAGGCTCAGTTTTCACATCCCACATCTGGAGGAGTTTCCAGAATTCATTCGGGAGCAAGTTATCATACAGTAGCATTTTCCACCCACAGATGGATGGTCAGACGAAGAGAGTGAACCAGATATTGGAGGATATGATGTGAGCATGCATTATTGATTTCCAGCGTAGTTGGGAGGACCACCTCCTATTGATTGAGTTCGCTTATAACAACAGTTATAAAGCAACGATTGGTATGGCTCTGTACGAGGTATTGTACGGAAGGCCTTGTAGATCCTCGATTTATTGGGCAGAACTGGAGGATAGCTTATTACTTGGACGGAGCTTGTGAGATAGACTACAGAGAAGATAGCGGTGATTTGAGAAAGCATTCTTGCAACGCAGAGTCATCAGAAGAGTTATGCAGATCATAGGCAACGACCGTTAGAGTTCTAGGTTGGGGACTATGTATTGTTGAAAGTATCTCCGATGAAGGGAGTTTAGCGATTTGAAGATTATTGAGCGTATTAGAGCCATTTCGTATCGGCTAGAGCTTCCAACATCGATGTCGAGCATACACGATGTTTTTCATGTTTCTATGCTTAAGAAGCATTTGCGTGATGAGGAGCAGCAGCGAGTGTTAGATGCACCAGAGATTGAGCTTAATGATGACTTGAGCATGATAGAAGTTCCTGTATGTATTCTTGCCAAGGAGGACAAGAAGCTTAGAAACAAAGTGATACCTTTGGTTAAAGTTTAGTGGAACTGGAAAGGAGCCGAAGAAGCTTCTTGGGAGCTCGACGATGATATGCATTGCGACTACCCACACCTGTTCAAGCAGATAATTTAATTGATTTGATTATGCTTTGATTATATATATAATTATCAATATGGACATATTTATATTTAGCACTAGAATGTGGGTATTAATACTTAGCTTCTAATCTTTCGGAACATGTGGTATATATATGGGGGTCCCTTGTTTGTGTTTTTTGTCTGACGTATTAGTTTCGTTTCATTAGGAGTTAAGTGGGATCACCCACATTCTAGGCTGTTAAGTGTGGATATCTCTATTATACGTTTGCATAACATCGGGGACGAAATTCTTTTAAGGGGTTGAGAATGTAAAACCCCATAAATTTGAATATTATGTGGTGAATAATATTTAATATGTTATACTGTGATAAAAGAACATATTTTTAATGTTTGAATACGTTAGAAATTGATTTGAGATTAATTCGACGTACATATTTTCGGGTATGAGAATGAATCAATTTGCACAGGCAAACAGACTCAGAGTAGTCGACTAGTGCCCTTAGCAGTCGACTACTTTGAGCCCGTAAATAGTTTACAGAAACTTGAGTTGAGCTTAGTAGTCGACTACTAAGCTTAGTAGCCGACTAGCGGGAGTTTTCCTAGTGTGTGCAGGTTTGGTATCAGACTGAGTTTGTTTCTTTCAAACCTGATCGTGAACCTATGTGTTTGTACTCCTTTTAAACCCTAATTCCTCACTTTACATGTGAAATATTAGCAGCCTCTCACCTCCTTCAACCCTAACCCTAAAAGTGTGAGTTTTGGGTGTTTTCTTGAGGCGTTTATCGAGAGGAAGGCAGACTTTTGGCGTTTTGGAGGAGGGATCTTGCGTGCGCGTGATCAGGAGATTAACACCACTTTGAGGCAAGATTATCTTCGTCCAAACCCATCCCCATAGTTAAATAACTAGTTTGAGATGTTTATTTAGTATTCACATGCTTAAGTCATAACCTGAGGTGTTATGGTTTTGTTTTTGAAGATAAATCTTAACCCTATGCTAGATCTAAAGTTAAATCTTTGCTGTTGATGATAGAAACGCGATCATGATCATTAGGCTTTATGTTAATTTCATTTATGACTAGTTAATTATGTTTATCTTATGAGTAAATCCTAATTAGTTGTTTAATTAAGGTTTCCTGTAAGCTAATTATGCTAAAACCTTAGGTTTGTGATATCCATGGCATATGAACATGTATAAACAAAATTTCACTCTTGTTCATGAGTAGTTAACATCACTGTGTTGATAATTTTGTGGTTAAATTAAGAGCTAATGGAGGAATTTGGTTAATTAGTATGTTAAACCCAAATTTGAGCAAACAAATAAAATTGTTTCATATTCATGATGGTTCTTGAAATTTGATGAATATTACATGTTTTTTTTGTATTTAAATCTTATGATAAGTTTTGGGTGATTGATATATATTTGTTCATGCATGAAAGAATGCACATTTTGACAGGGTAATCGACTACTAAGCTTAGTAGTTAACTACTCATGCCCAGTTTAGGCTTACAAAAACTGAATTAATACACTGAAGTCGACTAATGTGCTTACTTATCGACTACTAAGTTTGACACTACAATTACAGTCTGGATGGACTCAGTGTAGTCAACTACTAAGTTTAGTAGTCGACTACTAAGACTTTTCCTAAGCATATTGTTGCATTATTTTTTAGATGCAATCGTAGGGTTCAAGTCACACGATAGTATACGTATAGGCATGAATATACATGAATAGTGTCGTAGTACACACATGAGTATCCCAAAGAGGATTTGATAAGTGTTGAGTGATTACACTTGAGTCGTAGTAGTTTATACACATGTCGGATATTGTTAATGAGCCCAGCTCAGTACTATATGAGATAGTGTGTTGATATGTCAGATTTATACAGTTCATACATGGGATGGATATCGTTGATGAGCTCAGTTCAGTACTACGTGGGGTAGTGCATGGATATTCCATTTGTACAGGCCATTGAGCCGGGTTTGGATGCTTTGTCTAGTAGTCCGTTGGTACGAGTATACGATGAGGCTTGTGAGCCGTCTTTTAGGATACCTATAATGTAGGTCGTTCTGCACTCATGTTACGCACTGAGATCACGATGAGACTAATTAGCCGTGTACATTGTTTTAGGATACCTACAGGGTAGTCCGTTGTGCATGATAATGCGATGAGATCAGGATCTAGCAAAGAGTTTCAAATAAGACAATTACTTGATAGCCTGAGTTTTGGTGGATGTCAAAAGTGTTTATGTCACACTGCTGAATATATATATGATCGATATACCTTACTCTTGTGTGTACATGAGACTTATATGATGATTTTCATTATATTGTTTTATTTCCAGTGATGTTTCTTTCCATAGTTCATGATTAATATTTAGATATCTACAATTTGAGACATATGGTATATACATGAGGGTTTCCTTGTTTGGATTATTTCGCTCGACGTACTGCGTCTCTTGTTGTTGTTTTCTTTTTGTTTTAAATTTCCTTTTCTGGCGGTTCTGTAAAACCCCAAAAATTTGATACGTAATAGTATCGACAACACAACAGATTAATTCTAAAAATTTTTACCGCATAAAATTTATTTATAAATATTAATATCACTTAAATAAATAAAAAACTTGGACTTTAAATCATAAAAAATTGTAGAAATTTGAGAAAAATACAAATACTCTTTTAAAAATAATATTTTAAATACTTTAAAATACTAAAAAATTATTTTAACTAGTATAAAAAATTCATGGTCCTTACATCATATTTAGACATCAGCTTGTAGCGTAGTCTTTAGATGTTCCATTATCAGTTTTTACTCCTTCGGGAGAGGTGTCTCTCTTTGAGAGTATCTATAGGAGATGTGTCATTAGTTTAGATGAGTCTAAGTCCGTGGTTGATTTGATCGTCCTGCGAATGTTTGATGTTTGATGTTATTCTTGGTATGGATTGGTTATCATCCTACCATGTTAGTATAGACTGTTTTGCAAAGACAGTCAGCTTGTGAGCATTCAATGGGTTTGTATAGATAGTAGCAACCTCATATGGTAACCAGAATGCGGAGTCATTTCTGGCATACATCGAGGTGGTGATGATACAGGATTGGGGTGTAGATTTGAGCGAGACCGGACTCGTCTCAGATTATTAGGATGTCTTTCAGGACATACTGAGATTTCCTCTAGTGATAGAGGTTGTTTTCCTGCATCGAGTTGCAGCAAGCACTGTACCGATATTCCGAGAACTCTATCATATGACACTCGCTAAGATGAGGGAGCTACAAACTCAGCTAGATGAGTTGTTATCTCAGAGTTTCATTTTTCAGAGTTGTTGTCATGGGAGCACCGGTCCTCTTCGTGGAGAAGAAGGACGGTAGTATGCAATTATGTATAGATTTTAGTGAGTTGAACAAGGTCACTTTCCTGATCAAGTATCCACTATCGAGGATTTATGACTTATTCGACTAGCTATGGGGAGCGCAACATTTTTCAAAGATTGATCTTCGTTCTGATTATTTTTAGTTGCTAGTGCGGGGAATGGATATTCCCAAAACCGCCTGTCTGGCTCGATATGGGTCTTTCAAGTTTCTTGTCATGTCATTTGAGCTGACCAATGCACCCGTTCATGAACCGGGTTTTCCGTCCATGTTTGGATCAGTTTGTGGTTGTTTTATCGATGACATCCTTATCTGTTCGAGATTAGAGGTTGAGCACGAGCAGCATCTTTATTTAGCATTGCAGACTTTGCGGGAGCATCAGTTCTGAGGTTAGGTTTTTTGCCATATTATCAGCAAGGAGGGCATTGTAGTGGATATAGCTAAAGTGAAAGAAGTACTTGATTGAGAGCCACCGAAGACAGTTACCAAGATTCGTAGTTACGTAGGTTTGATCAGCTATTACAGGAAGTTTATTCAAGACTTCTCGAAGATTGCAACACCACTTACATGCCTTACGCATAAGGGTGTATAGTTTTGATTGGGGGCACGAAGTGCCAGGAAGCCTTTGAGACTCTAAAGGAGAAATTAGATACAACGTTAGTAATGGTTATTCCAAGCAGTGATAAAATATTTATCGTCTATACAGATGCATACTTAGTGGGTCTAGGAGGTGTTGCCCAGAGAGTTGTGGCCTATATTTCAAGGCAGCTAAGAACTCATGAGCAGATTTATCCCACGCACGACTTGGAGCTAACAGTAGTGTTTTTTGCACTAAAGGCGTGGATGCATTATTTGTATGGGGTGCAATTTGAGTTATTTACATATCACCAAAGCTTAAAATATTTCTTCTCACAGAAAGAACTCAACCAGAGGCAGCAGCGATGGATAGAGTTTATTAAGGATTACGAGTTCGCTATACAGTACCATCCAAGAAAGACGAACGTGATAGTAGACGCGTTGAACAGGAGTCACGGGCTTGCAGCTTTGAGGTGTTCATTACATCGAGATTTTTATACCCTCAACCACTATAATTTCAGACCAAATATTGGGGGGAGCAGTGCTTTCTTAGGAGCTTTATAAATACAGCCATCTTGGAGCGATAGAGTGATTAGAGCTTAGCTAGAGGACTCTTGGATTCAAATCTATAAGGGGGAGATTTCTAAGGAACCCAAGGCTAATTGGACTATTGGAGCAGATGGAGGCCTTCGGATGAAGGGTCGATTAGTTATATCGAACAATCCACAGCTAAAGAGAGATCTATTTGATGAGGGGCATCGTAGTAGGTATACAGTGCATCCAGGCACGATAAAAATATATAAAGACCTGAAGAGGTATTTCTGGTAGAGTGGCATGCGTAGAGAGATTGCGGAGTATGTGGCTAAGTGTTTTACCTGCCAATAAGTTAATGCAGAATATCAGAGACCTGCAGGGACCCTACAGCCTTTACCCATTCCTAGGTGGAAGTGGGCAGATATTTCCATGGACTTTATTGTAGGGTTGCCTAAAACAAAGAAAGGAAATGATCCTATTTGGGTGATAGTAGATCGGTTGACGAAGTTGATGCATTTCTTACTTGTGAGGACGACTTATACGGCGGATACATATGCAAGGATTTTCATCCGAGAGATCATTCGATTAAATGGAGTCCTAAAAATGATCGTATCAGATCGAGGCTCAATCTTCACATCCCATTTCTAGAGGAGTTTTCAGAATGCTTTGGGCAGCAAGTTGTCATTTAGTAGTGTTTTCCACCTCCAGCCCGATGGTCAGACAGAGAGGGTGAATCAGGTGTTAGAGGGTATGCTGCAAGCATGTGTGATAGATTTTTGGGGTAGCTGGGAGAACCACATCCCATTGATTAAATTTGCATATAATAATAGTTATCAAGCTACTATCGGGATGGCACCGTATGAAGCATTGTACGAGAGGCATTGCAGATCGCCTATATGTTGGGTAGAGCCAGAGGATAGCCTATTGCTTGGGCTGAAGCTAATTAGGCAGACCATAGAGAAGGTGGCATTGATTAGAGAGCGCATTCTTGTCACACAAAATCGGCAAAAGAGTTATGCAGATCAGCATTGATGACCACTAGAGTTCCAGGTCGAAGACTTAATTATGTTAAAAGTATCACAGATAAAGGGCGTTTAGCGAATTTAGTAGACGGGGAAAGCTTGCCCCAAGATATATTGGTCCCTTTAGGATTATTGAGCGTATTGGAGTTGTTTTCTATAATTAGAACTTCCAGCATCGATGTCGAGTGTACACAATGTTTTTCATATTTCGATGCTCAAGAAACATTTGCGCGATGAGGAGCAGCAGAGGGTGATTGATGCACCAGAGATCGAGATCCAGGATGATTTGACTACCATAGAGATTCTAGTATGCATTCTTGCTAGAGAGAATAAAAAACATAGAAATAAAGTCATTCCATTAGTGAAAGTTCAATGGAGCTGGCATGGAGCCGAAGATATTTCTTAGGAGCGTGAGAAAGATGTACGTTACGACTACCCACACCTGTTTGAGCAGGTAAGATGTTGATATTTATATGTGCTTATATGCATTGGTAGTTATGATTATATATGTTGTTTAGTCATGTTTATACTTAACGCTAGAATGATGGTATTAACACTTAACTCCTAATCATTCGGAACACATGGTATATATATGGAGGGTTCCTTGTTTAGATTTTTTTACCCGACGTACTAGTTCTCTTTAGTTAGGGGTTAAGTGGGAGTATTCGAATTCTAGATTGTTAAGTGTAGATATAGCTATGTTTCATATCCGAGGATTAATGGTACGAGATGTGTATGTAAGGGTTTCCTTATCAGGATTTTCCCCTCAACATGCTTTTCTGGTATTATTAATCTCTAGGATACGATTGCGGAATTTCGAGGATGAATTTCTTGTTAAGGTGGGAAGAATGTAAAACCTTAAAAATTTGAATATTATGTAAAAAATATAAATAAATATGTTATGTGGTGAAAAATAATATATTTTGATGTTTGAGTATGATAGGAATTGATTTGAGATCAATTCAATGTATATTTGTGAATATATGAGTGCAAATGCACAAAACATGCACGAAGAGAAATCTGGAAAAATGACCAGTTAAGATTTTATATATTTTACACACTGATGAAATTTGAATATAGAAAACCTCAAAAGATCAAAGTTGTAGTTCTCTTCAACAGCTTTTCAAAAAATCTTATATCACCTCACTTAGAGGTCGGATGAGAAAGTTACAGCCAAAATACCGAATGTAGTTTTCCTAGTCAGACTAGGTTTCCTGGTTCGGGTCAAACGGGTTTTGTTTCGGGTTTGCCTTTATATATATACATGTGTTTTCATGAAAATTATCATCTTTACATTAGAGTTTCAAACCCTAGCAGTCTTCCTCTCTCTCAAACCCTAGCCCTAAAGTGAGTTTTTGGGAGAGTTTGTAAGGAGAACGTCAAGGAAAAGTCAGAATTTTCGGTATTTGGCGATGGGGTAATCACTTGCTATTCTTTTTAGAGGCTTGTACACATGCAAAGGCAAGATCACCTCTGTCAAAACATTTCCCTTGAATAAAAATCATGTTTTTAAGAGATTTATATGTTTAACTTTATCTTTAGGGTTTAAATCTAATGTTAAACATGTTACATGTGATGTTTATGATTAAATCTTATGTTAAGAACAGTAGAACGAATCTGAAACTAAAATATTGACATGATCATGATCATTAGAGTTTATTTTAAAGAGTTAATTACAGTTTAATATAGTTTATATGCTTTAGATTGTTGAGATAAACAAGAATTAGGTTGTTTTGCATGATAAATCCTAGATCTATGTGTTCATGTGTTTCTTCTTGTTTAAACAAACTCCTGGTTAAGTATTCATGATAATGGAATCGAGTTTTAATCATCTAAGTTAACAAAAACCTGAGTTTTTGAAGAAAACACGAGAGAAGAACAAACTGTGTATTTTCGGCCTGTTCAGTCGACTGAAGTTGCCATCAGTCGACTGACAGGAGGTCATCAGTCAACTGATGGCAAGCATCAGTCGACTGACGGGCTCGTGTTTGCCCTGTTGTTTTATGAAGGACCCTATCAATCGACCGATGAGGTTGTCAGTCGACTGATCAGGTCGATTTTTGTGAGATTGAACCTTATGCTTGTGTGTTTCATTTGGTGAGCATTTGTGTGCAAGACGTGAGTTGATATTCACGCATAGTTCGAGGAGTACACGTACGAGGATTGAGTATGCATGATTACATTGTTTGGGGTATCCAAATAGGTCATAATGGTTAAGAGTAACGGTTATTATTATATATATTATAATTATGATCGGTTGGGTGGGGTTTAGTCGGGTCCCGTAATGAGACAAGGGATGGACTATACTCCGAGTACTTTAGTTGGGTCCTGCAATGAAATGCAGATGGACTAAAATTCTTTATCGGTCCACATGGACATGTGCAGAGGTTGAAATACCTATCTATCGGTCCACACGAAGATGCACAGAGGTTGAAATACCTATCTATCGGTCCACACGAAGATGCGCAGAGGTTGATATACCTAACTATCGGTCTACTTGGTTATGCGATGAGTTATTATACTTAGTTACCGGTCCACACGGGAGTGTGATGAATTGTCATACTTAGTTATCGGTCTGCACGAGAGTGCAATGAACTTGTATATCTAGTTATTGGTCCGCATGGGAGTGTGATGATTTGACATATCTATTTTACCAGTCCGCATGAGGGGACGATAGGTTGAAGAGTTCCAGAGAAGGACGATTTGATAAATAACCTAAGTGTAGGTAAATATTGACATCATCAATATGATCCATTGTGAAGGTATTTCACAACTTAGTTACACAAGATAGTATATCAATATCTGTTTTACCCACTAAGGGTAGTATGAGGAGTTGATATGATATTTTTAGAGATTTATGATGTGGTATTTCCGGTATTATCTTTCTTGTATTCATTTATTCTTAGTTTTGGAGTTAATATTTAGTGATTCATAATTTTGAGACATATGGTATATACATGATGGTTTCCTTATTTGGATTATTTCGCTCGTCGTACCAGTCTCGTGTTGTTAGTTTCTATGTATTAACCCCAGTTTAGTACAGGGTAAATAAACTAGGTAGACTATACACTTATAGGTAGAGCCTCCATCATACCTAGTAGTCCTTCCCCTAGGGCCGGATGGAGATGATCTTGCTAGCGCTCTAACGCTATGGTTTTCACTTCTTTTCAGGCAACAGAGCAGGGTTTCGGAGAGCCACAAGTTGACTGATTTTTAGCATAGTCGCCGTCATATATGTTTAGTAGTTCTGCTCCCCAGATGTTTAGTTTATATTCTAGTTGATGTTTTTATATTACATTTTGAGAGTTGAGAGAGCTTATGTACTTTTCAGTTGACTCTTGTAGTTGAGATTTTCGATCATTTATTTTAGATTCTTGGACATATTTTATTTTATATCTGTTAAGACCTGATTATTTGGAGATTTATCAAATATTTATGTGTTCTATTTCTTATCTTCATCTCTTTTATATCTTCTTATACATGTACTATCTTATTTGATTCCACTAGAGGGATATTTCTGTAATGGTGAAACATGTCATTGCACAGTATAGGTGCATGACAGGTTTGACATCCTTAGTTTCACCTTAGACTGTAGTCTTGTGTGAACCCGAGGGTGTCATAGGATCAGAGCTTCTCGTAGGTTGACAGACTTCCAGCATAGTCACCGTCGCACAGATATAGTAGTTGAGACTCCACTGTAGTTGACTTTCATGTTCAAACATTAGAGTTTATTTTCTTATTGTAAAGGTTGTGAGCCTTAGTATGATTTTTATTTGATTCATGTTGAGACACTTTTCAGTCATCAGATGTATTTCTAATTTTTTAGTTGAGACATTAGTTCACTTATGAGATTTATCTTTCGACATCATGTATATTGTATTTATTTCTTTCTTTTGTCTGTATTATACATGTACTTTAGTTTTGATTCCACTAGAGGATAGTACTGTGATTGGTGAAACATGTTATTGCACAGTGTGGGTGCATGGTAGGTTTGACATCTCTTGGTTCACCTTGGACTGCAGTCATGTGTGAAAACAGGGGCATCACAGCAGTCATGTGTGAAAATAGGGGCATCACACAATCCTACGAGGAAGGTGTTTATAGGAGAAAATCAAAATTGGTTCTTATGTTGTATATGTGACAATTAGGAGTGATGAATATGATTGTAGAGAGATAGAGAGAGTGAGAATGACTGTATGTAAATAAATATAAAACGATATTGAGAGTGGAGAGATAAAGAGGAGACATGCTAAAGTGTAAATATAAACAAAACTAACAAAAGAGAAGAAAGAAGGATGAAGGAAATAAAATCAAGAAACACATGAGATAAAAATCAAGAATAAAGAGGAAAGTAAATAATATAAAAGATGGAGGACTCAATTAGATATATGAGGAATTTAGAATTGAATCCACTAGCTAGTTTTATTTAATTTATAGAGTTACCACAAGTATTAATTCCACATCTTTAAAAAAGGGCAATTCCCTAGAGGGTTCTAGCCTTAAGACAAATCAAAGAAAAAAATAAACAAAAATAAAAACTAATCATGAGAGGGTTCTAGCCTTAAGGCAAATAGTACAAGAAAATAAAATCTAAACTACAAAATAAATTGTAAGAAAATAAATGCAAGAATTTAATGCAAAAAAGTAAAGATGAAAGTAAAATCTACTCTATTACGCATGAAAATAAATCTAAAACAAGAGGGTTCTAGCCTCTTAGCTATTTAAACAAGAAAATATAGCAAAAGATAAATTTACTAAAAAAGAGAAAATTTACATCCCAAGAGGGTTCTAGCATCAATGTGATAGCAAACCTTCATCTTGATCTTCATCTTCTTCTCATCTTCATCTTCATAATCAAACAAAGAGAAGAAAAGAAAAATATGAAGAGGTGAAAATATTTCTTTATTAATTGCAACAAAAAGTTACAATTTGGAAGGTATTCTCAATTAAGAGTAACCCTCCTTTCCAAAAGGAGCTTTTATAAAATATTGCACACCCTAACCCCTTGCTCTCTACCCATTTTACAGCCTCCAACAATGAATGAGAGCCCTTAGATTAAACTTGATTCTCAAGTTAATCAATTTTAGCATTTAAATCGTAACTGCATATTTGGTATCGATACTAGTATTGAAAATCTAACATGACAAATGGATTCGTCTCGTCGAGATAGGTAATTTTTATATAATATATGTTAAATTCCTCCTTTCAGAGTGGGAGATATCATTATTTCTTTCCGGCCAACCATCTTGAATATGATTTCTTTTCATATTGAATTCTTATTTTCTCTGGCTTGGACATGCTTCTTGGCTTGATTCGGGGCTTCAATAAAAGGTTACCTACAACTTTGATTGGGAAATTAACCTTCGGTATTTTGGTTGTAACTTTCTCATCCGACCACGAAATAAGGTGATATAAGATTTTTGGAAAGCTGTTGATGATACCTACAACTTTGATCTTTTGAGTTTTTCCAGATTCAAACTTCATCGATTTGTAAAACATATAAACTCTTAACTGGTTATTTTTCTAGATTTCTCTTCGTGCATGTTTTGTGCATTTGCACTCATCTATTCACAAATATAAATTGAATTGATCTCAAATAAATTCCTATCATACTCAAACTTCCAAATATGTTATTTTTCACCATTTAGCATAATTAGTTTTATTTTTCACATAATATTCAAATTTTTTTGGTTTTACAATATCCAACTCTTGAAATAGGCAACATGGGAGAAAATTACAATCTCAAATACTCTACGGAGAATTGGCGTATCAGCCCAAACCTAGAAAACCAATGATGTCTCGAACACCTTGCAGAGAATAGGCATATCAATCTAACTCGGAAACAATGATGCAACATAGAGTGTCGTCCAGCCGCGGTCTCATTACGGCGAATAAACCGAAGCGCTCTAAGTGTAGTCCAGCCGCGGTCTCATTACGGGAATACAGACTAATCCCACTCATGCATCCCCAACTATAGTAAAATAAAACAAACTCAAAATGATAGATTACACACCTCTAATAACTCGTGTGTGCTTGTAGGCGTCAAAAATTGCCTATAGGACCCCGCATGCGGCTTGAGACAGAGAGAAGATAATGAACGTCGCTATCCGAGTCACAAAAGCTCATTTGACATTGACAAGCGCATGAAGTGAGTCGACGAACTATGTGAAGCAACGGAACTACAGAACAACGAGGAAACGAACTGATCGGGAGCTCCACGTTACTTACAAAAGAAGAAATACCTTCCATGTCTCATCCACTCCAAAGATGATTCAATCATGGGAGCTTGTAGATCTTCTCAATGGCTTTCCACTGCATCTTGAATCGCATGATTCCGAGTTCGGACGACGAAGATACGGCAAAAACGGACGGAACACGCAGGACTACATCTCGGGCCTCGGCGAGACACCCAAAGGTGTCTCGACTAACCCGAGACACCCAAAGGTGTCTCGGCTTGGCCAATACACTCTAAGGTGTCTCGGCCAAGCATCTCGGGCCTCGGCGAGACACCCAAAGGTGTCTCGACTAACCCGAGACACCCAAAGGTGTCTCGGACCTTGTAGAGCAATGTTGGCTATGATTCGTTTCGAATCTGAAGAAACTCAACACATGAAAGTTGTAGATCTCCTTGTTAGCTTTCCAATGCATTTTGGATTAGCTTTCTAATACATCTGACGAAACTCTTTGTCAGCTTTCCAATGCATTTTGCAATGTTGGTGTCTTGCAAAGAATGATAATTTTGGCCATGATCCAATTTGAATCTGAAGAAATTCAAAACATGAAAGATGTAGATCCCTTTGTCATCTTTCTAATACATCTAGAATTAGGTCATTTGGAGGTCATATGAGGAAGTTAGGGTCAAAATACCTGAGACACTTCAAAGTATCTCGGCTTAGCCGAGACACTCTTGAGTGTCTCGGCTTGGCCGAGACCCTTGTAAGTGTCTCGGCCACGAGACACTTGCAAGTATCCGCAACCCCCAGAATGCTATTTTTGGTTGTTTTGAGCCGTTTTTCGACGTTAACCACCTGGATTTGTTCCAACTGATCTGAATCTATCTAAGAACGTGGTTAAGTGGCTTCAACTAAAGATAAGAGGGAATCAACAGTTCTTATCCGAACACAGGGCTCTTGAAGCTAATAAATACAGCCCCAGGACCTTCATTTTTCAAGATCTGGAATTCTCGAGCACTGGCGAAGCCCTACCGGATTAAGGACTGAAGAGCCACGAATTTCAGAGAGGAGGAGGAGACTTCAGCGGATTCTTCGGCATAAAGAAAAGGAGTTCGTCAGATCTGCAGCCCGGTTCGTCCCTTAAGATTACCCCTTTGCAGTGATCATAAGAAGAGCAATTATCTTGCTGTTGTCGAGATAAGCGCTTCGTCTTCTTGATTCCTTCACGAATCGACGAAGCTACAGATCTGATCTGATCGTTTGGTGGTCCACGGATATCAACGTCCCCATCACAGACCAAGATCCCACACAAGCAGAAGACCGATAAACGATCTCTGCGCTGTTTGACGAGAATTGTATTTTCATTGTGTAAAAGTCTTATAAAAAGAATATCTTTTTGTATTTTTATTGTAACGATTGAAGTTATAATGAGTACCTCATTGAAGAAACCAATTTTTTACCCAAATAAGTTGGCGACCACAGTGGGAGCCAACAGCTTCGCTACCAAAGCTTTCGTGCCGCAGCCAACGATCAATATCCCCGTGGCTGGAGAGGTCGAATATGAGTTTGACCAACAGAAATTTAAGGAGTACGTCTCCTCCTCCTCTTCTAGATCTGCCTTAGCTCACAAGTACAGGAAGGTCTCCTCCTCCCAGAAGATCCGTCGGTCTTCAGATCTAAAGACCCAAGAAGGCGATCTCCCAACTACCGCTGCTGTAATTGCACCTCGTAATAATCCGTCGGCGTCCAATGAAGCCGAATCTGCAGATCTGAACTCCTCATCGATCAAGGAGTCGGCTGCTGAAGGAGTGCTAATTTTATCAAAGAGAGCACGTCAAAGGCAACGCAACGTCTCGCGCACCAATTCGCCAAGGCATTGGATCAGGTGGACGGACTCTGTTACCAAGAAGATTTGAAGTTCAGAAAGCGCCAAGTGGCTAAGTTATCGCCACAACAAGCATCAGGATCCTCCTCCCAACCTCCAAATTACAAATGGGTTCGGATAAGACAAACATGTTCTACTGTCGAGGAGTGCATCCAGAAGCGCCGCACACTTCTTGCGCATGCCCAGATCCTTATGCGAAAGACACGAGAATTGCAGCGGGAAGAGGTGGTCAAGAAACCACCAAGATCTAAGCAGGTTTTGGTGCCGAAGGCAAAAATAATGCCTCTACCCAAGAGTCACCAGTCTTGTCTCTCATTCGATTCCAGATCCGAGGCTCCTCTCCAGCCTTCGTTAACTTCAAATCCCGCTCCTATTGCTCCCGCACCTCCGGTGAAGCCCCACGACAGCGTGGATCTCTCCAAATCCAGAATTCACTTGAAGTATCTCCTCGGTTCTCTACTCGAAGAACGAGGTAAAGCGCCTGTTAAGGAACACTTGGGACCGTTGAAGGAACCCCGAGCAAACATCCAGACTGGGGGTCGTACGCGACCTCCTAACAAGTTGATTCCTGTAACCGCCCGCTTTGGGGTGCGTACAAAAGGCCAGGAGCCCATTAAGGTTTCACCCTCAGAAAAGTGTGATTCCAAACGAGTGACTCCTGTAGACGCCAACAAGGCGTTGTTTACTCAGAAGAAAACATGTCAAGCAGACGAACACGTTATACTTGAGAATTCATGTAAACAGCCGATAGGTTACTCTGACCGCAACGTCGATGAGTTGTACTATCGGGCTGGGGTACGAATAAATCTCGAAAGAGAGATACTCGGAAAACAGACTCTCATTGTCTGTGTACCAAAATTATCAGGATAGTATTATCAGCGTGTAGCTTCCCCAAGACCGCTCCACAGAGGGTCTCGGTATTCCAAAGGCTTTCCTATAAAGCGTCAGAAACTAAGCCAAGGTGTTTCCGTAGAAAAAGATTAGCTGCGTAAGACGACGAACTCCCAGAGGTCACTATCAATATGGCTGATAAAGGGAAGTCAACGCGAAGTTTCAGTTCTCGTCATTTTTCGGACGTATCCCAATGTATAACTCGGTTACGCGCAGGAACTACTAGGTGCAGGGACTATCAGAGGATGAATAGCGGATTATCCTCAGATGATGAAGCATCAGATGCGAACTCTGCCATCGCTTCTGACAATACAATGTCTAGCATAGGACAATCTCGTGAGGCGTTCATGATCAACGCGGAACAAATGACCAAGATCATCGAGGATGCTTTGGCTAAGCAAAAAGAGAACTTCAAGTTCGAATTAGAAATAGCCATGATACAGATGAAGGAAGAGCATGACCGACAGATGCAGGCTCTGTCCAATCAACTTGGTGAATCCAGTTGCCGCACCCAGAATGCCGCAGTTGACATCGATCCAGAAGTGGACGAAATCATCATGGCCGACACACCCCCCAAAAATACTGGGGGTGGTTCAAATGCACCCCATATAGATAACAACGCTGGGGGTGGTCCCGCCAAAGATAATAATGTCGGGGTGACCACATTGTTCCTCTCGGAAATCGTCCAAAACATGATACAGACGAGGACGAGAAGATAAAAGATCTCAAGAGCAAAATTAACACTCTAATGTCTGCTCGAGAGGTAAAGAAGACCGGCATTTCGTGTCCTTACCCGAAAGAGTGGGATTCGATCCCGTATCCAGCGAAGTTCAACCTGATCAACTTCACGCCATTCGACGGGAAGGGCTTGCCCACTCAACATCTAATCTACTTCAAGTTCCACTTGGGCACGATCTTCGGTAATGAAGCATTGATGGTTCGGTCATTCGTCGGCACCCTTCGCGGGCCTGCCTTCGATTGGTACCGTCGTCTCAAGCCTGGATGCATCAACAGCTGGGACGATATGGAGAGCTCATTCCTCGGCAGCTTCTTTGACGACGACGCAGAGATATCCATTAGGACACTCTTTGAGGAGAAATAGGAAGACGAAGAGACAGTCGACGACTTCATCAAACGTTTTCGGAATAAGGCGATGAACTGCCGAGACACTTACAAGTATCTGCAACCCCCAGAATGCTATTTTTGGTTGTTTTGAACCGTTTTTCGACGTTAACCACCTGGATTTGTTCCAACTGATCTGAATCTATCTAAGAATGTGGTTAAGTGGTTTCAACTAAAGATAAGAGGGAATCAACCGTTCTTATCCGAACACAGGGCTCTTGAAGCCAATAAATACAGCCCCAGGACCTTTATTTTTTAAGATCTGGAATTCTCGAGCGCTGGCGAAGCCCTACCGGATTAAGGACTGAAGAGCCACGAATTTCAGATAGGAGGAGGAGACTTCAGCGGATTCTTCGGCATAAAGAAGAGGAGTTCGTCAGATCTGTAGCCCGGTTCGTCCCTTAAGATTACCCCGTTGCAGTGATCATAAGAAGAGCAATTATCTCACTGTTGTCGAGATAAGCGCTTCGTCTTCTTGATTCCTTCGCGAATTGACGAAGCTACGGATCTGATCTGATCGTTTGGTGGTCCACGGATATCAACGTCCCCGTCACAGACCAAGATCTCACGCAAGCAGAAGACCGATAAACGATCTCTGCGATGTTTGACGAGAATTGTATTTTCATTGTGTAAAAGTCTTATAAAAAGGCTATCTTTTTGTATTTTCATTATAACGACTGAAGTTATAATGAGTACCTCATTGAAAAAAAACAATTTTTTACCCAAACAAGCTGGCGACCACAGTGGGAGCCAACAGCTTCACTACCAAAGCTGTCGTGCCGTAGCCAACGATCAATATCCCCGTGGCAGAAGAGGTCGAATACGAGTTCGACCAATAGAAATTTGAGGAGTACGTCTCCTCCTCCTCTTCCAGATCTGCCTCGGCTCACAAGTGCAGGAAGGTCTCCTCCTCCCAGAAGATCCATCGGTCTTCAGATCTGAAGACCCAAGAAGGCGATCTCCCCACTACCGCTGCTGCAATTGCACCTCGTAATAATCCGTCGGCGTCCAATGAAGCCAGATCTGCAGATCTGAACTCCTCATCGATCAAGGAGTCGGCTGCTGAAGGCGTGCTAATTTTATCAAAGAGAGCACGTCAAAGGCAACGCCAACGTCTCGCGCGCCAATTCGCCAAGGCATTGGATCAGGTGGACGGACTCCGTTACCAAGCGAATTTAAAGTTCAGAAAGCGCCAAGTTGCTAAGTTATCGCCACAAGAAGCATCGGGATCCTCCTCCCAACCTCCAAATTACAAATGGGTTCGGATAAGACAAACATGTTCTACTCTCAAGGAGTGCATCCAGAAGCGCTGCACACTTCTTGTGCATGCCCAGATCCTTATGCGAAAGGCACGAGAATTGCAGCGGGAAGAGGTGGTCAAGAAACCACCAAGATCTAAGCAGGTTTTGGTGCCGAAGTCAAAAATAATGCCTCTACCTAAGAGACACCAGTCATGTCTCTCATTCGATTCCAGATCCGAGGCTCCTCTCCAGCCTTCGTTAACTTCAAATCCCGCTCCTATTGCTCCCGCACCTCCGGTGAAGCCCCACGACAACGTGGATCTCTCCAAATCCAGAATTCACTTGAAGTATCTCCTCGGTTCTCTACTCGAAGAACGAGGCAAAGCGCCTGTTAAGGAACGCTTGGGACTGTTGAAGGAACCCCGTGCAAACATCCAGACTGGGGGTCGTACGCGACCTCCTAACAAGTTGATTCCTGTAACCGCCCGCTTTGGGGTGCGTACAGAAGGCCAGGAGCCCATTAAGGTTTCACCCTCAGAAGTGTGATTCCAAACGAGTGACTCCTGTAGACGCCAACAAGGCGTTGTTTACTCAAAAGAAAACACGTCAAGCAGACGAACGCGTTATACCTGAGAATTCATGTAAACAGCCGATAGGTTACTCTGACCGCAACGTCGATGAGTTGTACTATCGGGCTGGGGGTACGAATAAATCTCGAAAGAGAGGTACTCGGAAAATAGACTCTCACTGTCTGTGTACCAAAATTATCAGGATAGTATTATCAGCGTGTAGCTGCCCCAAGACCGCTCCGCAGAGGGTCTCGGTATTCCAAAGGCTTTCCTATAAAGCTTCGGAAACTAAGCCAAGGTGTTTCCGTAGAAAAAGATTAGCTGCGTAAGACGACGAACTCCCAGAGGTCACTATCAATATGGCTGATAAAGGGAAGTCAACGCGAAGTTTCAGTTCTCGTTATTTTTTGGACGTATCCCAACGTATAACTCGGTTACGCGCAGGAACTACTAGGTGCAGGGACTATCAGAGGATGAATAGCGGATTATCCTCAGATGATGAAGCATCAGATGCGAACTCTGCCATCGCTTCTGACAATACGGTGTCTAGCATAGGACAATCTCGTGAGGCGTTCATGATCAACGCGGAACAAATGACCAAGATCATCGAGGATGCTTTGGCTAAGCAAAAAGAGAACTTCGAGTTCGAATTAGAAATAGCCATGATACAGATGAAGGAAGAGCATGACCGACAGATGCAGGCTCTGTCCAATCAACTTGGTGAATCCAGTTGCCGCACCCAGAATGCCGCAGTTGACAGCGATCCAGAAGTGGACGAAATCATCATGGCCGACGCACCCCCCAAAAATACTGGGGGTGGTTCAAATGCACCCCATACAGATAACAACGCTGGGGGTGGTCCCGCCAAAGATAATAATGCCGGGGTGACCACATTGTTCCTCTCGGAAATCGTCCAAAACATGATACAGACGAGGACGAGAAGATAAAAGACCTCGAGAGCAAAATTAACACTCTAATGTCTGCTCGAGAGGTAAAGAAGACCGGCATTTCGTGTCCTTAACCGAAAGAGTGGATTCAATCCCGTATCCGGCGAAGTTCAACCTGATCAACTTCACGCCATTCGACGGGAAGGGCTCGCCCACTCAACATCTAATTTACTTCAAGTCCCACTTAGGCATGATCTTCGGTAATGAAACATTGATGGTTCGGTCATTTGTCGGCACCCTTCGCGGGCCTGCCTTCGATTGGTACCGCCGTCTCAAGCCTGGAAGCATCAACAGCTGGGACGATATGGAGAGCTCATTCCTCGGCAGCTTCTTTGACGACGACGCAGAGATATCCATCAGGACACTCTTTGAGGAGAAACAGGAAGACGAAGAGACAGTCGACGACTTCATCAAACGTTTCCGGAATAAGGCGATGAACTGCCGAGATCCGATCACGAAATACTTCATCCTCCAGACATGTCATAACAACCTATCTATTGAGATATTGGAGGTTATGGAAGTCGCACCGTTCAACACTTAGAAAGAGTTGAAGGTGTGTGGCGAACAAGCCGAACGCTTCCTCAGAAGGAAGTAGACCGAAAGAAGACAGCGGTCAATGCATGTGGTTGTCGGTGATAATTATCAGATGTCACAACAACAACCTCAAAAACAGCAAAGGACTCTAGATCCGAGACTCCAAAAAGAGTACTCTTTCAAGGATGAGGAAGTTCTGGGTATTTTCGAGTACCTCCTGAATAACGGTGAGATTGAGTTACCACCTATTAAAGATCAGGAGGGAGCTAAGAGGATTACGGACCCAAACTACTGTGCGCATCACAGGAGTGTGCTCCATCCTACTGAGATTTGTTTCGGCCTAAAGAACAAGATTCAAGCTCTAATCGACTATGGTGCCATAAAGCTAGAATAAGCCGAATGACGGCGCAAAACTCCGATAAGTATAAGAGTATAAACTGCTCCTTCACACTCCGAAAAGTATAAGAGTATAAACTGCTCCTTCACACTCCAAAGAGTATACGAGTATAAACTGCTTCTCAATCCTCCAACCGGTATAAGAGGTTAAACTGCTCTCTGACACTCCAATATGTATATGAGTCTAAATTATTTCCTTTCTTTCACGAGAAGTTCCTGAAGAGTGCCATGCCGGGTATTCTTAAGGATAACCCGGTCATGCAACTGAGTACAATGTTAGACCCAGTCTCGCGAAGAAAGCTGGGGGTGGATAATTCATGTAACGAGAAGTTCCCGAGAGAATTCTATATAGTGTATTCTTAGGGATAACCCGATCACTACAAGAAGGTGATGAATAAGAAACTCCTACTCAAACTCCCGCTACCTCTGTGCACTCAACACTCTCATTGTTAGAGTCTGGACATAGTACTCGGGATTTTAATCTTCTGTTTATTGACAATTGTCAAACCCCTCCGTGTTAAGCATTTGTCACTTAACACTAGGAACCCCCTTTGAGCGACTTGTACAAGTCAATACTCCCACTGTGATTTGTACTCCCACTCCCACTGTCTACTTGGTCAAACCTTTAAACAGTTAGGACCACAACCAAAATCTCCTCTCGATTCCTTCCATGAACGAGAGGTCCGCAAATTGAACGATCAAACATTTAAACAATTAGGGTCGTCTCAAATTCCCATCTTGATCAAACCTTTAAACAGTTAGGACCACAACCAAAATCCCCTCTCAATTCCTTCTATGAACGAGAGGTCCACAAATTGAACGATCAAACCATTAAGTAGTTAGGGTCTTCTCAAATTCCCATCTTGGTCAAACCTTTAAACGGTTAGGACCACAACCAAAATCCCCTCTCGATTCCTTCCATGAACGAGATTTCCATAAATTGAACGATCAAACCTTTAAACAGTTAGGGTCGTCTCAAATTCCCATCTTGGTCAAACCTTTAAACAGTCACTACAACAAATTGCACTTTTCCCGACGCTTATTCCCGACGCATGGTTAAATACATTGCCAAAAATTATGTTTTTCCCGACGATTTTAGTTAGCCTCGGCAAAACATATATTTTTCTCCACGTTTATAATTAGCGTTGCTAAAGGTGTATATTATTTGCGACGTTTTAACTTAGTGGCGGTAAAAGTGTATGGATTTCTCGACGTTTTTTCATTTTTGTCGGCAAAAGTATAGCTTTTAGCGACGTAAAAATATTCGTCACAAAAAATATACATTTGACGACACATGTTAGCGTCGGCAAAAGTATAGCTTTTAGCGACGAACAATTTTGCGTCACTAAAAGTAAACACTTTTGCCGACGCTATATTGCATCGGCAAAAGTATAGCTTTTAGCGACGCAAAACTATTACGTCGCTAAAAGCTATACTTTTACCGACGCTTTACTATTCATGTGCGTCGCCAAAACCACCCCTCTTTTTTTTCATTTCCCCGCCTACTTTTCATTTCCTCCCCCCCTCCTTTTTTTCATTTCCCTCTCCG
>NC_033794.1:38428607-38448501 GCF_001876935.1 Asparagus officinalis
GAGGGAACCATTTTGTCGATCGGCCGCGAGCGAGGAGATGGATGGAGATGGGTGCCAAATTAGAAACACGGATGAGCTTTGGAGGTGCCAAAGTGAAAGTATTTTAACCACTAACGATATTTTTCGGGGCTAATTGCATATTAAGGACAAATTTTAAAAACCATCATATTTGAGAAAATAATTGCAAATTATCGACCCATTCACAAAATATTTGTGAAAACCTACCCAGTTTCAGCCGTCGGGCTGAAACTGAGTCGGTTTTGAAAAAAAATCTTCCAAAACTTCACGGGACATCAAGTCCCGTGAAGTTTTTGTACATTACAAAACTTGTCCCGCGAAGTTTCGGAACATATTTTGTCAAAACCGACCCAGTTTCAGCCAGACGGCTGAAACTAGGAAAGTTTTGACAAATTTTTTTAGAATAGATCGGAATTTGAGATTATTTTCTCAACTAGGATGGTTTTCAAAATATTAATCCCTTAAATCATCTGTCACCGCAACCTGGTCCCTGAAATCTGCAGCTTCATCGCAATTTCATCCCTCTGATCGCTTTTCTGTTATTTTCTCTAACGATAGAGGGGATTATGAGCTAATGGGTAGAGTGGAAACTTGAGAGCATTATATAGCGTTTAGAGGGGATATTACTAGAAAAAGATATCTAAGATGGATTTGTAGATGCCCTTGACAATTGAGAATGAACTTTTTCGATTCGAGTTTTAGCATAAGCGGCGATGCGGATTTAAACCCGCTAAGAAACGGGTTGGTGGGTTCTAAATGATGGTATAATGAGCAAACCCTCCCATTCTATTATGGATGACATAACATTCCCCTCAAAACCCATATTATTGAACCAAGAGTGACAAAAATGCAAGAGGCATAGTGTAGAACTGATAGACAAGCGAGCAAATTCTAAGATTCAAGAGACAATTTTGCAATAATGGATGATTACATCGGGACAAATCACAACCACTCACTAAATAAATAAATAGTTTTGACAAAACAATGGTTAAAGTCTACAACGCAGTAAGCGCTCATGTAGTTTTATCATACAATGTAACATGAATGAAAGAGATGACGTTGGGAAACACAAATTTTGCAAACAATCGTAAAATACAAGTTAAATATTTCTCAATTAGATAGATAATTTTATTATTCTAAGTAACTCAAGTACAACGAAGCCCGATCTGGTCCGTGATCATAGACGGTCTCCGACCTCGTCAGCGCCATCAGTTCATACTCTCGGGAGATGTCAAATCTCCCATGGAGCGTCCTCATCTGCGTTTGGGTCACTTTAGAGTGGAACTCCTCTAACAAAGCTTGTCTATCTATGGGATCAGATGCCATTATGGATGGGTGAGTAATCGCCGGAGAAGACAGACAGAAGGATCTCAAGTTCTCAAAAGGCATTTCAAATATCAATATATAACCGTCTTTCTCCTAGCCCTAGCCCTAGCCTTATATAAGACACCAGATCCGCAGCTGTCGAAATCTGAACGGCCGGATCAGAATTTGGCCAACGGTCAAGATTAACTCCCGGAATCGTGCGTGAAAGACTCCAGAGGATATTAGTTTACGATTTCAGTTTTTGGTCTGACTGGTTATTCGTGAACGCAGCGGGTTACCCAAAACTTGTCTCGGTAAAACGTTCGTTGCGCCCTTGACGAGGTGTGGTTCAAGTTTGAAGGTCATCCGATAAGGTTCGAATGAAAGGCGAGCTCAAATAACTCACATAAAAGAACATATCGATCCCGTGCATGTTTTCAGGCGGTTGGTTAGGGGTTCCGGCGGCTGATTGCCGAAAGATAAAATGTTGGTTGCGAAAATGAGTTTTAGCCTTGGCTGGAGAATGGACCGGGCGGCTGACCGCCAGGCAGGCGGCTAGCCGTCTACCCAATCTACTGAAATCTGGGTTTTCCAGGTTTTGGCGAACGATTCAATAATGTATCTTGAACGTTTGGCTTATAATTCAAGAGAGATATTTTACCATGGTATCTAGAAACGAAGCTGAAGTATGAGCATCAATTTGATGTGGTTATAATATGAGGTTTGACAGAACGCCAAAAATCTAACGGGTTTTCATCTCAAATGTTTCGAAATGACAAAGTGTTCTTCACAAGAATTGTAACAACAAAACATATAACATACTGTTTGATGTCCATATTATTCTAACAATCAAATTAATCACAGATATATCAACTTGCACGGAAAACCGATAAGTCGCTATAGCAAAAGTCGTATGTATCCGCACTTATATTACGACACATATAAACGTGTCATTTTATTTGCAGAGAATTAAACAATAATGACACAAATAAAAAGTGTAGCAAATCATGACACCTATTTGTGTCATTAGATACACAATTAAATGTAATTAAAAAAAAGCTAATAGTCAAATATGGATTTTGAGAGGATCTATTAACAGACTTAAATAATAAAATTTAAGTTTTAATTATGATGATGATTAAACATTTATGATAGCGTATAAGCTAAAAAACACCATAGTTAGGTGTGCTTTGGTGAGAGTAATCATAGGATGGGTGACCTTCCGGAAAGTTATAGCGTTGAATGTGTTAGATCTACATCATAAACTTGAGATCTAAAACCATATAGCCATGATTAATTCAAAGAGATTAACAAGGATCTAAAAGAGCGGAAGCTTATACCTGAATCCATTGCTTGATCTTGATTTTGGGTGTTGGATCTTCTAACCTTAGGGTTCTCTCTAAAACCGAATTTCTCTAGCTAGATGGGGGTGTAGAGAATTAGAGAATGTAACCCTAGGTTAGGGACCATAACCCCTTATTTATAGATGTTGTACTTTTGTAATTTAGCCCCTCAATAAATTACAATTACAACCTGGTATCTGCACATATGACCCCATGATCATTTAAATACCAAATTAACCCAACTTAATTGATCACTTTAGTGGGTTATCCTGAAAGATAGCAAGTTCCTCGAAGAATATTACACTCAATATTCTAGAGGATAACCCAAAAACATCTCTACCACCAAAATCCTTCACTGATCAAGTCCAACTGGCGGTGAATCCACAAAAATGTCCATCTGACCTTCTTGACTCTTTCCATAGACAAGAAGGTCCCCTTTCAGATCGGATTCTCCTTTCGATAAACGAAAGAACTCCTTTCTTTTCTCTTTGGTCAAGCCTTCCCATGGTTATAGCCAAAGTTGAAATTCCACTTCGATAAACGAAGAACCCATTTTCAGTTTAGATAACGCCAAA
Organism: Asparagus officinalis; assembly: GCF_001876935.1. Lineage (NCBI taxonomy): Eukaryota > Viridiplantae > Streptophyta > Magnoliopsida > Asparagales > Asparagaceae > Asparagus > Asparagus officinalis. The sequence goes on from NC_033794.1 coordinate 38,431,849, forward strand.
AATCCTAAAGTCAACACCTAACACGTGTCGCCGGGTAGCCTATTCCCGTAACAATGGCGAAGTCTATGTATTCGACATCATAGCACGAAGTCTAAGGGAGTTCATTCCCTTAGCACAACGTTACATGCGGAACGGATTCCGATAATCCGCATGCTAGCCCGACTCAAACGGTAGTCGGTAAAGGCTAATCAAACCCGTTGAAGGCTGGGGGTTTGCCAAAAATCCTATGAGTATTATGGTCAATCATTTCAAACGTGATGAGGAATCATAATAAAGATAAAGATAAAAACCAATTCCACTAAAGAGAATCAAATGTCAAGGTTTTCAGCAAATAAAATCATACATCAAGCCCATGGCTAAGAATCTGCTGACTGAATTCAGATAACTTCTCGTCATAAGAGCGTCTAAGCTCCTCCTGCAACTCAGCTCTAACAGACTCTTCGTTCGCAGCTAAAGTCCTCACAGCATCCTCCTCTGTCTCAGCCAGTCTCTGCTTCAAGGACTTCAGCTCATCAGATAAAGCAGCATTTGCTTGCTGATTCTGCATCTTTGTGTCTTCCTTCTCACGGAGTTCTCGTCGGAGCTGATCTATCTGAGAATCAAGCTCCTCGAGGAAAGAAGATCTAGTGGCGAAATCAGCCTCAACTCGATCTATGCGGTCCCGCTGCACCTGAATCTCGAGCTCAGCAACCATCCGAGTACTGCGCCATGTCTGTAAGCGAGCATCCAACTCGGCAGCAACGAATGAAGAGGCACCTGTATCCCGGAGCTCATGAAACATCTGAAGCTCACGCTCTAAGCGATCAAGGTCATCAACCATAGCCGTCGCTAGATCCGGACATCCTATGTCCCTAATCAAGTTTATCTTGGAATCGAGGTAGGGCTTAAATTGGCGAAGAGAAAGTCCGTCGTGGAGGAGTTTGCCAATTATAACAGTCAGGGAGGAGAAATAAGAGCGGACTTCTACGCTGATGATGATCTTCTCAGGGTCATCCCCTGATAACAACTCCTTAACGAGGATATGAAGCTGAGAAGGAAGCCCTACACAAAGAAGAGAAGTTCGTCAAAAGCCTCAATGAGGAAATGAACGGCATCGCTCAGCTAATTAAATTATACCTCCTTCCCCTCGAGTCACTGGGGGTGATGGAGATGTAACAACTGTAGCTGCATCGACTGGTGGAGTTGGTCGCACAGCCGGCTCAACATGGTCTTTCTCAACAAAAGCTCCTGTCAAATTCAAAACAGAATTCGCAGAGGCGTTACATTATAGCTGCATTAGTCAAGGTCGACTAGTCCTATAATCAACTCAGCAGGAGGCACATACCTTCAAAGGAACCATCCTCAGGATTGTTAGCAAATGCGGACTCAGGAAACATGTCTCCAGGTAGCTGGTCATTAATCTGAGGTGAGCTATATATGTAGTGCATCATAGGAGTGTCCGCAAACAGGCTTCCCTCGTCAAAATCGTCGATGGAGAAATCTGACATAAAAGAATATAAGTGCCAAAGAATAATGAAGAGACTACAACTAATGGAAATGAGTTACCTCTCACGGGTGCATCAGCCTCTTCGTTTCCAAGGTTCGCCTCCTGCAAATTATCTGAAGGAGCAAGGAGTAGAGGACAGTTAGAGGATACACAAATTCATTAATGTATTATCTAAAGAAATACGCTGTCAGTGATAGATGTACCTTGACTCACAGAATCTGGTCCTACACTGATCTCCTCCCTAACGTCAGCAACCCCTGTAGACTTCTCTACAGGGGGTAGTGGGTCAGACTCATCGGGAGATAAAAGAACAGGATCGGGACTCATCTCATCCTCCCCACGCACTCCTATATAGAAATGGAAAAGCATGAGTCAATGTTCAGAATAACCAAGAAAATGGTTCAAAGAGTAGACGTTACCTCTGTCACTAATAGGGTCATCTCCAGCCAGATCCATGTCAGATGCTCGTGAAGCTACACGAGGTTTGCGGGCCAATCTCTTCCGCCTAGCAATAGGGATCGAAGGTCTCGCCTGAGGAGGAGGACGGAAATCTTCATCCTGATCAACTGTGGTATCTGGAACATCAAACCATAGTCAGTTTCAACACTTCTGGAAGACAGAAGAAAAAGATGAAGTGCAAACCTCGCTCGGAAAAGTCATCGTAATCTTCGGGATCCCCGCCCGAAGCCTCGTCTGTGGAATGAAATGTCCTCTGTCCTTCTTCATCGATCCGACGAGTCTTGTTCCGTATCCTCTGTGCCCGGGCGTTTTCCCGAATCCTGCGGGAATCAACCTGGGAAGCTGCCTCAGCCTCTAACTCTGCGATTGGCTTCACAGGGATAGTCTTGTTGGCTGCTAACAACCATTTGCAGCTCAAGAAAGTAAGGTTCAACTGCCGGTCAGCACTCGGGAGACTAAATCTAACACCAGTACAGCCAGTCACGGTCCACAACCAAGCGCGGAGACCGTCTATCAAACCACTATGAGTACGAAGCTGCTGACGAGGATTCCCAATGTAAAGCTGGTCATAGCCAAACTGGCGAGCGAATCGGCACGGTAGATATGGTTCGATGAAGCACTGATCCCTCACCCGGAAAGTCAGATAGCCGGGCCTAATATTCACTAGCCAGTTGAAGCAGCCGATGTCTAAATAAGTCCGGTACTCTCTAGGCCTCTCATCATCTATCAAGCATTCACCATATCGACCGGAGAACTGCGGAAAACAAGTAGAGAATGCCCAACACTTATGGACCTGCAACTGCTGTCTGACATCAGAAAATCCGCGGCCCTCCCACCTGCCATTCTCAAGCAACTGTAGCAGGGGAACAGAATGGTCTGTGGCGTTCGGCACCGACATCATATCCGAGCGATGAAGGACAAACCAGGCCATCAGATAAGCGTACGGGAGCTCCACCTTAAGCGTGGGAATCTGACCTGGTAAATCGGTCTCCTTCCGTGTGAACGCACTGGAAAGCTGTCGAAGTCCTCGGTGAATATTAGCCACCATCACCGGAAGAAGTGAGAGTTCCTTCTTATAGGCGAGCTGAACTGCTGGGTAAAGTACCTCCAAGGGCAAGGCGTCGCCAGACTGATATGGAACCACGCACTTTTTCAACCAGATAGCAAGAAAGCCAGCAAGAAGTGTCATTGGTCGAATTGGTGCGGTAGCGTGCCACAAGAATGACTTGAACTTGGTCTTCGCAGGAAAGCCACCCTCAGGACCGCCGGTGGTGTAAGATTGAGCGCCGATCTTCTTCAGTAGACTGTTCACCTCTGAAGGAGTGAATGGGGCCAGCTCACAAATATCCTCGCCATGAGTGCTCTCCAGATTCTTGAACAAGTAGTTCGCAAATTGTTTCAGACTCACACATACCTTGGTCCTCTTTGCTAAGGGCTCCGACTGTGCCAAAGCAATATGGTAATGACAAGTGAGGTCCCATAGAGTCTCATAACGGTCAGGCATGCGATCTTTTAATTGGCTCAACTCATGACTGGAAGGAAAGTACTCCTGGTATAGCATCTGTCCCATGGACAAGCCAGAAATCCTGTGCATCTCGTGAAGAGCCAAGCCTAACTCCCCCTGCCGGGTCAGAAAAGTGTTCGAGTCTGGATTATATAGCTCGAACAAAGCACAGAAATGTCTCAAACTGATAGGCAAGCCATACACGGTGGCACGAACGGCTGCATACAAACCGCAAGCATGCAACTCCTCGCCCCATCGGCTCAAGACGTATGTCGTCATGCGGCTCCACCAAGACTTGTCCGAAGAGTGGACCCAACCGTAAAACCTGTGACGTGTCGCTGGCATCTCCCGTCCCAGAACAGCGAGACGATTCCTCAAGGTGGAAGCGGTAGCAAGGAACTCGTTACGTGGTGGTTCGTCCAGCCCCAATACACCAGGACGCAATCCGGTAACACGACTTCTGCACGAACCAGGAACCGCCGAATGAGTGATATAGCCGCAATGGACACTCATATGATCCTCTGTCAAGCGCCACGACATCTCCCGTGTCACAGCCTGACATCTGAGCTCAGTCAATGAACGATGCCGAGGAATCTCCGGCAAGTATATGAAGCCATTGCCGGTCTTGTGAAGCCAATGCTCAGCACCAATGAATACGGCTTCTGGGTCATCGACAGAATCACCAAATAGGAAATCGCTCTTTCGAAGAGGCTGAGTAGAGCTGGCGTCCTTCACAAAAGGCGCATCTGTGATTAGCTGGCGAATAGCTCGATGACCACCTTCCCTCACCACTTGGGCAACCTCAGTCGACGTGTCCGAAGCAAACTGAGGGGTAGCTGGAATAGGGGAAGGATCGTTGGAGTTCGAATAATGCTCGCCACGCCGTCCATATATTGCGTGGGACGGGAATGATCCAGAAGGGTACCCCACTGCAAAATAGACAGTTAAACACTGGTTAGTCTCGATTATAAAAGGAAATTGAACTCATCTTACAAATAGCTAAGATAGAGTCATTGCCTTATAAAGGGTGAGACGATTTGGCCACATTGTGCAATCACAAAACAGGGTATGTCGACAACATATCCCTGCCTTATAAAACGCAATGTAGTGTCAAATCGCCCCCTTTAATTTTGAGATATGGTTTTGACCAAGCAAAACATATCTTTGAAGCGTCGATCCTCACCAAGGAGAATCAAGGCTCTTCCCGATTGCCTCGCCAAGGAGAACAACGTGGGGTTTAAAAAAGGGTCAATTTACAAATTTATAAGAAAAAAGGGTTTATTTGCAAAAAGTAGCTCACCAGCATAAGAGGGAGGCGCGCCATCAACCGACATGGCAGGGGAACGACCTCTCGAGGCGCGAGACATGACGGCCTGCAAAATAACTCAAAGGGTTAGATTCAAAAAATAATTTCAGCCCTAATTTTTGCATAAAAACCCCTCAAAATTGCATTTTTACCCCCCTGAAAGATTAGCTCGAGGCATCAAATCACACCCTCAACCCTCACATATAACCCCACAAATGCATGAATTAAATTGAGCATGAAAAAGATCCAAATTGTGGAAGATTTACCTGAAGAAAGGCTCGAGATCCAACGAAGATGAGACCTTTTAGGAAACTTTCACCACGTGCTCGAGGGGTCTGAGAGGAATTCTAAAAAATGATTTTTTGAAGGATCTCTCAGTCAAAGATCAAAAGGAAACCCAGATCTCGGATAAATATCAAAGTTTCGAGGAGAAAAGACGCTCGAGGGAAGAGAAAACTCAAAAAGGAGGAAGAGGGGGGGGCCGGCCCTAGAAGAGAGGAGGAAGAGAAGAAAAAAGAAGCCAAAAAACCCTCTTTTATAGCCTTAAACCAGATCTGGCTGAACCAGACCAGACCAGACTGAACCAGACCAAGCCAAATTGGACCAGACTGAGCCAGAATGAGCCAAATTGAGCCAGAATGAGCCCAATTGAACCAGATTGAACCTGGCTGGACTAGACCAGACCAGAGTGAGCCAGAATAGGCCAGATTGAACCAGATTGAGTTAGATTGGACCAGTTTGGGTCAATTTCGAACCAGTTTGAACCAAATTCGAACCAGAATTCAAATTGGAGCTAAATTAAGCATCGAAACGAATTCAGATCAATCAATGGTTCGATCCCTCACCTAGTTAACCCCTCTCCCACATATTGGGAAGGGTCAGAAAGATTTTGAGCCCAAATACTGCCTTTTTTGAGACATCTTTGGACCGGTTCTGATCATTTGAGCACGGAAATACTCCAATAAGGTATACGAGTATAAACTATTTCCTATTGTTGTTGAGAAGTTCCTGGAGAATATTTTTCTAAAAATATTCTTAAGGATAACTCAATAACACGACGTCGGACAACGTGTCACAAGTGAGGATTCAACACCGACAATCGAGCGTTAGTTGCACGTCGAACCAACCAACACGAGTTAAAGATTGAAAAAATCAGGAATCGACTTCAAAGTTCAAATTCCAACAACGGTCAGACAATAAATGCAGCACCGGAACCCCTACAGGCATTCTACAAAGCACTGAATGGCCCGAAGGATTGAAGGAATACAGAACAAAAGTCATTTCCAGGTCCCGTTACACCGACAAAGGGTAGGGGCAATCATATCCAAAGCATTCCAGACTCTTCTATAAAAGAACGAGGCTGAAAAGCTTTGGAGGGGGTATCTGTAGGCGTATAAAACTGCTTATAGGTCCCTTGACACAGCTCGGCGCGATGATTCGACAAATCGACGAACGTTCAAGCAACGAAACGAACTAAAGAGGCTACAAAGCTAACGAACTGCATGTGAACAACGTTAGTGGTTCGGGGAGTCGACGGGTCTTCCAACAAAGTGGATTTGAACTCAAACACCGACTGAGTTTACTGCCAAATCCGGAATCAAGTCAACAAATCAACAAAACAACCGAACAACGGACAAAACAACCGGAAACAACGGAAAACGACAAAACCAGCGCACCTGGGGGAACTCGGCCCGAACCGAACCACCCTAAGGTGGCTCGGCCCAAGCCGAGCCACCCTAGGGTGGCTCGGGGGCCGAGCTCTGAAGGCTTGAAGACTTGGAGACCCGGATTTGATTCTTAGCGAGCACCCGCACCGAAAAAGGCAGGAGTTCGAGAGAGTCTAATCCTCAGATCTACGTCGTTACACTCCGGATCTAAGCTTGGTTCTTAGATCCCGAGATTCGAGCGGTCGTTTCCTTGGTGAAACGATCCCTCCCGGCTATTATCTCCTTGGTGGGATAATACCCGTAATACGTCGTAGATCTGCTTGGATCCAGATCACGCGGTGGTCCACGGTAAGCAACCCCGGCGCAGGCAAACAACCCACAGAAGCAAGAGACCGGATAACAGGATCTTGTGATTTGTTCGGTAAAAGAGAGAAGTTGTAATTTTGATTTCTTTGTTTTATTTTGATTTTCATTGTAAGCCGGATCTTATAAAAAGACCGGATCTCTTTGTAACGCATAAAGTTGTTAACTGAGTGCAATGACATCGATAATGAAGAAAACACCAACTTTTCCCGCGAACAGAAATCATCTCTGTTGTTGTTTGACAGGTTTAACCACTGGCTTGATGTTAAGGTTGTGCATCGCCACTTTTGGATCAAGTCCCGGCATATCTTCGTAATTCCAAGCGAAAACATCTATATATTCTCTAATGAGGGCAATCAATTCTTCTCTTTCATCTGACAGAAGATTGTCGCTAATAAATATGGGTTTCAGATTTACTTTGTCGCCCATATTGATCTGGACTACTTTATCCTCAGTAGGGGGTTCCCTTTTTTCAAATATATCTCCATATTGAATATTCATGTAATGTATCTAGGGGTCTTCCCAAGTGGGCAATTGATCATCTTCTTTTGCTGTAAAAAAATCGACTGTGGTCATGTTCGACATTAAGCCTTTGAACATTTCTCCAATGCTAACATCAGAATCCCAATTTGAGGAGTCAGATGAATACCCATTTTTATTTGTTAGCTGGTTGATGATTTGCCAGCAACATTCGTCATCAGATACCGAAACATAGCCCAAACCCCTCCTATGGCTGTAGTAATTATCAGGTTTTTCTTTTGATACATAGGTGGGATGGGGTGGAACCCTGGCACCTTGACTAAAATGAAGACCTTCACCGAGTGTGAAGTCAAGTCCTTGCTTTTTCATGTAGTCGCTTGCTTGTGAACTATATCTGGAGAAATGCCGTCCGGGCCCTTCATCATCTGTATTAGTGTACAAGAAGAGATCGGGGGGCGGGGATGACTCCCCTTTACCAAAGATTATTTTTTTTTCACCCCCTGTCTTCGCAGGTAGAATTCCGAAGGAATCCTGGATGCATTTCTTCGTCTTACAAGACGAACGAAGTGGCATATGTATGTCAGGGTTATCCTATAATTTTTGCATTATATTATTAAGACAACGTGAGTACTCTGAATCATCATTTATTATTTCATCGGCAAGTTACCAGTTACAACTTTCATCCGATGATTCACCACCGTCAAGATCGATTACAAGAGGTTCAATGTCATTTAATACAAGACCTTCACTATAATCGAGCCCATCTTTGATATCAGCTTCTTCTCCATTGTCCGTACCATGGGCCGATGGTTCAGTATCGAATTCGGCACTATAGAGAAGGGAGTCAGTAAAGTAATTCTCTAACCCCTTAAATGGTTGCTTATCCACGACCACCATCTTAACATCGTTGTTAGTGTCAACATATTTCAGACACTGATGGAGGCAACTATAACATTACTATGGATCCAAGGGCGACCCAACAACAAGTTATAAGAAGTCTCTGCATCAATCACATAACAAGTGACTTCTGACTTCAAGTCTCCGAGTTGACACTTCACCTAGATTTTTTCCATTGGCCTAGACCCACTGATGTTGAATCCATAGATAATATTTCCCGTGGTGGCTAATTTACTGGTAGGAATCCCAAGGTGGTACATCAACCGAAGTGGCATGATACTGACAGCGGAACCCGGGTCAACTTGGATCCGTTGACAACGCTTGAGCCAATATATTCGGTGAAGTATAAAGCCCTATCATGCTTCGAATTCTTCACTTGCATATCCTCTTTGGTAAAAGCAATGTATGAAAATTTTGTGGCTGCCAGGTTACAGTGCTAAACTGATGATTCTGGCTCTTTAGGGGCTGGCTTAATCTGAGTGAGAAATAGCTCAGAATCAGCCAAAGCTTCTTGCAAAGCTTCCCTAGTATCTTTTGAAAGGCGCAATAATTCGTACAGCGTAATCCTTGCTTGGATATTGGCTAACTGAGCCATGACGTTGAAACTATATGGAGCATTCAAAACTTTTCGGTTTATCTCTTCCAATCGGTCGATTGAAACGAGACTGCTTTGGAATCTGGACTTCCTTGTGTTGGGGTTCTTTCTCCTTTTGTTAATTCGACTGTTGAGATTTTCCAGCAGCTACAGGAGGAGTTGTAACTACCCCCCAGCTCTGCAAGGGTTTTAGAAGACGTGGCCTTTACCACCCCCTACTCAGCTAATTGTTCGGAAGCACTTGGATAGTTAAAACGGTACTCATTTCCACTTCTGGTAGCGAAAGCTTCATGCTCTTCCTCAGAAGATGGTAAAGTTGGGATTTCTTCATCATTTTCTTTGAGAATTGCCAAGGCTCCGTAATAGGACTTCTCTTTTCCCTTACCTTTCAATCTCTTCTTGGACGCAGATGTCATCCACTGTTCATCTTCAAGCAAATCAGGATGAACCCAGAGAATTTTGCCATTTGGAGTTGTATGTGACACAAGTCCTCTTTGGCGTTATCCATGAGGGTCATCATTGACGATTTGCATTTTAACCTTTGATACATGTTCGGGTTGAAACCATGACAAAGAAACCGAACCGAAGCTAATAGATACTACATTCACACCTACTTTCTTCTCTTTCATCTTTACATTCACAATACCGACATTGATCAAGGTTTGTATTTTATCTTTTAAGACATAACCCGCCTTGGTAGGATGATGGACCCTTCTGTGATACGCACAATATTTTAGGTCATATGTCTTCTTTGCTTCTTCCTGATTTGTGACCGGTGGAAGTTTGATCTTGTTGTTATCCAAAAGATACTTTAAGATAACATGTACTTCATTGTCTTTGAATATTCTTTTGAAAATTTAGGTTCCGAAGTCTTGGGCGACCTCGGAGGCTGCTGAGTCTGATGTTGTGCTAGCTGGAAGGATGATTGTTGCAGTTGTTATTGTTACGGTTGTTGTGATGTTTGGTGAGCATCAATAGAAGTTGTAGCTCCTTTTCCTTTACCTCTGAGATTGAAATCTTGTTTTTGAGGATTAGCTGGTGGCTGACCTCTCTCCAACTTTTTCCTCTTGAGAAAGCGTTCAACCTGTTCACCTCGTACCTTTAATTCTTTCTAAGTCTTGAAAGGCACAACTCCCATGACTTCTAGGACATCCAAAGAAAGTTATTGTGGCATGTCTGAAGGATAAACTTTTTAGTGAGTAGATCTTGACAATTTATCACTTTGTTCCGAAACCGTTTGACGAAGACATCTACGGTTTCTCCATCTTTTTGTTTCTCACCCAGCAAGGTGCCAATTGAGACTTCAGTATTATCATAGAAGAAATTGGTAAGAAACAATCCTTCCATATCATCCCAACTATTGATACTTCCCGTCTTAAGACGTCGGTACCAATCGAAGGCAAGTCCACGAAGGGTCCCTACGAATGACCGTACCATCAAAGCTTCATTTCCAAAAATTGTACCAATATGAGACTTGAAATAGATCAAATGTTGAGTAGGTGAACCACTACCATGAAAAGGAGTAAAGTTAATTAAATTGATTTTTGGGGGATAAGAGATCGAATCCCACTCACTAGGATATGGACATGGAATGCCCGTTTTCTTCACTTCTTGAGCCGTCATCAAGGGTTGACTTTGTCCTCAAGGTCTTGCATTTTCTTGTCTTCATCCATGTTCTTCTTCAGGTAAATTTGAGAAGGTTGGGTGGACGACTTAGTTGGGCCACTCTCAGAATTGTCTTTATTAGGAGGAAGATTAGCAAAGATAGTTTCATCCACCTCATGACCACTATCAACCTCATTTATCCGAACAGGTAGAGCATTACACCTACTAGATTCAGCCTTTTGACTTGATTCAGGCTGTTGTTGATGTTATTGAGCTTGCAGGTCTCTCATCTGTTGCATGGTCAGCTCCATCTCCGTCTTTATTTTAGCTCTGATCTCTTCTCATTGCTTAGATTTAGCTTCTTACAACATCTAGGCTAATTGATCAGGCGTAATTGTGAATGATTCCCTGGCTTGTCCCACACTGGACATTGTATCATCAGAGGTAACTGCAGAACAAGTTTCTAAAATTTCCTCATTTGAAGACAACCCTTCATGCATTCTTCTATAATCTCTACGTTTAGTGTCCCTTCGCTGCAGCTGTGACATTCTTTGAGAAAGACCCTGATCAACTTTCCCTCCTGGAGAAAAATCAGGATCGGGGTTGATTGAATATCATTTTTCTCTGTCGGTCATATTGATAGTGACCTCTGAGAACTCATCTTTTTGAATAACAGGTTTCTTTTTGTTGGAACGTCTCATCTTAGGTTTTGACGTCTCAGCGGGTTCAGCTTTAGAACAACTGCATTCTGATAATACCGCCTTAATGAGTCTCTCGCATGCACAATAAGGACTTGTTTCTCGAACAATACTTTTTCATGACTTATCTCCTCCTTTGGTTTGATAGTACAGCTCATCAACATGATGATTATAGCAACCTATCTTTTGCTTTTAAACTTTGTTGTCATGCTTACGATAATTTGTTGTTGCCCCTAAGCGATCTAAAGTTATGTGTTTAAATACCACCCCCTGCGGGTGTGAAATTTTTACGAGCCTCAAACGAGAGTGAATTGGTATCTTCTCTTTCTAGGCTTGTTTAGTCCTGATAAGAGGATATTTACGACCCCCAGTGTAAGAATCTACTCGGGGTTCATTTACCGTACCCAAGCATTCTTTAACTGGAGCTTTGCCTCGATCGTGAGATGAGAGGTTGAGGCGATCTGCCATTGTGATCTTGAATTTTGATAGGTCAGGACTGACCCATGGCTTCATTGGTGATTGAGAATATACGGTTGTAGTAGATGGACCAGGAACAGACGTTGACGTTGACGGAGATTTTGGGAACTTCTCTCTGGTCACGACAGTGGTAACTACCGCGATTGAAAGATGAGTCTCGTTGATCCGATTTTTGCACAAGTTCAGATTTAGGAATCCAAACTTTGTAATTCTTTAGTGCTTCCATAGACACCATTTCCTTCTTCCCTTCTTGCATTTGTTGAAGAAGGGTATGAGCACGAGTAGCGTTTGCATGACGCTTCTGTATACGATCTTTGAGGGTCTAACGAGCTATTTTGACAAGAGTCCATTCTTCCATCATGAGTTGAGCAGAGATATGAGTGGTTTGTCGTTGAGGCAACTAGACCACTCAATGCTTTCTCGACTCTAGGTCCACGTAATAACAGACCCCATCGGTTTGTTCTAAGGCCTTAGCCATTAGACGAGCACGACATTGACGTTGTCTCTGACGAGCTCTCTTAGTCAATGGCGGTGAGCTTTGATTCAATGACTCCTTAACTGGAAAGGAATCATTTAGAGCAAAGGTGTTGCAAATATAATTCTTAGCAACGATCGGGCAAGAGTCTTCACCCGTAGCCTTCATCGGAGTTGAAGACTAGAAAACCTTTTTAGAAGATGAAGTCTTCCTACATTTACGAGGCGAGGAAGATTTTGAGGATGAGGACGATAGATACTCCTCAAATTTTGCTTAATCGAATTCGTATTTGATCTCTTCGTTAACCATTATCTTGATTGGCTGCGACACGACGGTCTCGACAGCGTGACCGTTGGCTCCCACTGTGGTCGCCAGTTTATTTTCGTAGAAATTGTTTTCATCATGGAATCCATAAAACTTCAGTCATTTATAATGAATTACACAACAAAATAAAAAATATTATAATTTCTTTAGAAAATAACACAGAAATTGTTTATCAACTCCTGCTTTTGTGGGATCTTCGCCTGTGCCGGGGGTGCGTTAGCCCGTGGACCACCGAATCACAGATTCTGGTTGAATCGTGAGGGTTTTGGGGATTCTTCCTTTGTTTAGAAGCAAGAATAGTTTCAATGAATATCTTATCGAAGTAAGATGAACACTCTTCTCAAGATCAAGTCAAATCTTAGATCTTAAGGAACCTCATGATTGTCGAAAAGAGAAAAACTCTTGAAATTTGCCCAAGTCTCTCTGCTCTATGTTCTCTATGTTATGTAATCCGATCCCTGTCAAAAATGATCCCAGGGGGGTATTTATGGCCCCCGGACAGGATAACTGAAATTAGGAGACCATAGGGGAATTATGCTTCTGAGACAGTCATGGCTGTCTCACTGTCTCGGCTTCCGAGACAGCCATGACTGTCTCGGAAAGCCTAAGCTACCTGATAGTTTTGTAACTGCTCTCCTACATTTTAAATACCGTTATTTAGGTAGTTATCAATGCGATTCTCGCCATCAACGTCTCCCACGTTCTTTAACAGTTAATGGCCATGTATCATGCACATTCTTCAGCAGTTTCTAAACTCTTTTGAACTGTCTCGCGTGCGAGACAGTCAACACTGTATCACATACGAGACAGTCAACACTGTCTCGGTACGAGACAACCAACATTGTCTCGTGTGCGAGACAGTCCACACTGTCTTGATTTTTTTGAGACAGCTTAAGGCTGTTTCTTATGTTCTTTTTTCGAGACAGCTTAAGGCTGTTTCTTGTATTCTTTTGATCTTTGGATGATCTCCTCTTTATCTTGAGCTGTATTTGGATGTCTTTCAGTATTTTTTGATGCCTACAGTCCACACGAAGATACGTAGAGGTTGAAATACCTATATATCGGTCCGCACGAAGATGCACAGAGGTAGAAATACCTATCTGTCGGTCCGCACGAAGATGCGTAGAGGTTGATATACCTAACTATCGGTCTGCATGGTTATGCGATGAGTTATTATACTTAGTCACCGGTCCGTACGGGAGTGGGATGAATTGACATACTTAGTTATCGGTCCGCATGGGAGTGCGATGAACTTGTATATCTAGTTATTGGTCCGTATGAGAGTGTGATGATTTGACATATCTAATTTACTAGTCTGCATGAGGGGGCGATGGGTTGAAGAGTGCCAGAGAAGGATGATTTGATAAATAACCTAAGTATAGGTAAATATTGACATCATTGATATGATTCATTGTGAAGGTATTTCACAACTTAGTTACACGAGATAGTATATCGATATCTGTTTTACCCACTAAGGGTAGTATGAGGAGTTGATATGATATTTTTTGAGATGTATGATGTGGTATTTCCTGTATTATCTTTCTTGTATTCATTTATTCTTAGTTTTGGAGTTAATATTTAGCGATTCACAATTTTAAGACATATGGTATATACATGAGGATTTTCTTGTTTGGATTATTTCGCTCGACGTACCAGTCTCGTGTTGTTAGTTTCTAAGTATTTATCACAGTTTAGTACACGGTAAATAAACTAGGTAGACGATGCACTTATAAGTAGAGCCTCCATCATACCTAGTAGCCCTTCCTCTAAGGGCGGATGGAGATGATCTTGCTAGCGCTCTAACGCTATAGTTTTCACTTCTTGTCAGGCAGTGGAGCAGGATTTCGGAGAGCCGTAGGTTGACGGATTTTCAGCATAGTCGCCGTCATATATGTTTAGTTGTTCCGCTCCACAGAAGTTTAGTTTATATTCTAGTTGATGTTTAGATTTATATTACATTTTGAGAGCTGAGAGAGCTTATGTACTTTTCATTTAACTCTTATAGTTGAGATTTTGGATCATTTATTTTATATTGTTGGACATATGTCATGCCCCGCTTCCCAAAATACTAGAGAATCGGGACGTGAACAAGCCCGTGACGTATTAGATTGAGAAGAAATATAAACTACCATTTTTTTTTCTTTACTTCTCAATCCAATACGCTAAGCGTCAAATACATAAAATCTTAATCACAGGTCCCCGATCATATTAGCAAGAATATAAAGATAATCCAGAATAAGAAATAGACATATCATCAACAGTAAATCATCCCAGACATAAAAATATATGGGTCAAACATACATCATCAACAGTAAATCATCCCAGACATAAAAATATATGGGTCAAACATACCCTTATTACAAAATAGTCCAACTAGAAAATACCAGACATAAAAATATATGGGTCAAACATACCCTTATTACAAAATAGTCCAACTAGAAAATAAGAAATATATAGTCCATAAAGAAAGTATTGTTAAAATACTAAATCCATCTTCAACTAAAGAAAAAAACGGTAAAAGGGTTTTAATGTTCATCAGCTACTACAGAAGAAAACTACTGTGCTTCAGCTTTTTCTTCTACTCCACCTGCAAGGCGCTCCTACTGAGAATCCTCTGACTCCTACACAATTCCAAACTGAGGCTATCCGTCTCCTAAATCTGACGTACACCAGAGAAAACAGGTGTACGTCAGCGTGCATGACACACGGCAAGATCCCACAATGGAGAAAGAAACGGTCGAACGACCAAGGCAATAACAGATAATAGAAGAGTGACTAATGCAATAACAAAAATTGGATCATGTAATGATAGTAGTAACAATAGGAACATGCAACTTGAATACTAACAAGCTAGACACAATCTGCTACTAGAGTATAACAGTCAGGAGAATTCATAAACATCTGAGTAACAAGATCATGCAGCTAGCCATCCTATAATCATCCACATACAAGGTCATACAACTAGATGGAATTAATTCTTAAAAATCTATAACTCGAGACGTAGTATGTCGAGCGAAATAATCCAAACAAGGAAACCCTCATGTATATACCATATGTCTCACATTGTAGATAATTAAACATTAATCTCGATCTACGTATGAAAAGAAATATAACTAGTCATCATCTCACAAGAATCCATAATCATCTAAGTAACAATGTCATGTAACTAGCTATCCTATAACAGGTCACTGGTCCAAATCTCACTTCTACATGCAATGATATTCCTGCTCCCCAGACCCACCCCAGAGTGAAACGATCCATTGATGCGAGCCTGGAAAATAACCAACAACTATAATATACAACCACGATATCATTGCTCCTCAGACCCATCCCAGAGTGAAACGATCCACTGGTGCGAGCTTGAAAAATAACCAACAACCACAATATACAACCACGATATCACTGCTCCTCAGACCCACCCCAGAGTGAAACGATCCACTAGTGCGAGCCTGGAAAATACTTAAACATCCACATCCGATCACATGAACCAAGAATTCCCCATCCCAACTCTTCTAAGTCAAATTAAAACTCTGGTTCACCACCTAAACTCAGTCAACACACCCACACATGTCACTAGGTCTGTTCATTATACACAAGACAACTAAGTCATGAACTACTAAGATTGTCAACCACAACAAGGAGATAATAATAACATTAATTTCACGCAACCACATCATGACATGTCGAATACAGTAAAATATTTACAAAACATGAAATGTAATCATGAACAGCAAGGAGATAATAATATTTACAAGGAGATAATAATAACATTAATTCCTTTTCCAAAATAATTTCTTTTAAAATTATTTCTTATTGTAATAATCTAAAATATTCTCTTCTCCAGAATAAATTCTTTAAAATTATTTCTCATCAGTTGTTATTAATCTAAAATAATTCTTTTTCCTCAAAATAATTCTTTTAAAAAATATTGTAAATTCTCTAAAATGATTCCATTATCAAAATAAATTCTTTTAATTTATTATAATTATTTTGAAAATACTATTCATCACCAAACTATCATTCGATCAATATTATTCATCAAACAACCTACGCACTTAATTATACTACAAATACTAATCTACACATATAATATATAATTATTGAAACGACAAGGAGAGGCGAGATCTTGCCTCGGGATGTCGAGGTGTTGGGGCGTAGCAACGAGGAGGCGGTGAGCTGTTAGAGTTCAACGACGACAAGCAGATCTTGGTGCGGTTCGACGAGGGTGACGCAGCGGCGCAGTGGTGCTGTTTGGGGACGACGACATCGGTACTGAGCGAGGAGATGGATGGTGTGAGAGGTGAAGCAGCGGAGCAC
>NC_033794.1:38448804-38497118 GCF_001876935.1 Asparagus officinalis
GCGGGCGGTTCTGAGAACACGAGGGGAGAAGAGAGAAATGGAAGTAGGCGGCTAGGTTTAACATGAGAGAGAGAGAGAGAGAGAGAGAGAGAGAGAGAGAGAGAGAGAGAGAGAGAGAGAGAGAGAGAGAGAGAGAGAGAGAGAGAGAGAGAGAGAGAGGGTATTTATAGGGTATGGATTAGGGTTAGGGATTAATAGGTATTAATTAAAAATAAAATAAATAAATTAGGGGGAAAATAGAAATAATTAGGGAAAATTCTTGTAAAAATTAATAATGATAATAATAATAATAAAACAATTATTTATTTAAAAGTTTTCATCGTAACTGTTTAATTTATAATTATCAAAATCAATAAATAAATATAAAATCAGGTTTTTAAATCGTAGAAAATTTTAGAAAATCGAGAAGATACAAATACTCTTTTTAAAATAATAATTTAATATTTTAAAATATCATAAAATTATTTTAACTAGTATCTAAATTCCTGGCCCTTACAACATATTTTCTTTTATATCTGTTGAGACCTGATTATTTGGAGATTTATCAAATATTTCTGTGTTCTATTTCTTGTCTTCATCTCTTTTATATCTGCTTATACCCGTACTGTCTTATTTGATTCCATTAGAGGGATATTTCTGTAATGGTGAAACATGTCATTGCACAGTATAGGTGCATGACAGGTTTGACATCCTTAGTTTTACCTTGGACTGCAGTCTTGTGTGAACCCGAGGGCATCACAGGTTCAAAGCTTCGGAGAGTCACAGGTTAACGGACTTCCAGCATAGTCACCGTCGCTCAGATATAGTAGTTGAGATTCCACTGTAGTTGACTTTCATGTTCAAACCATAGAGTTTATTTTCTTATTTTAAAGGTTGTGAGCCTTAGTGTGATTTTTATTTGATTCATGTTGAGACACTTTTTAATCATCAGATGTATTTCAAATTTTTCAGTTGAGACATTAGTTCACTTATGAGATTTATCGTTCGACATCATGTCTATTGTATTTATTTCTTTCTTTTGACTGTATTATACATGTACTTTATTTTTTATTCCACTAAAGGATAGTACTGTGATTGGTGAAATGTGTTATTGCACAGTGTGGGTGTATGGCAGGTTTGATATTTCTTGGTTCACCTTGGACTGCAGTCATGTGTGAAAACAGGGGCGTCACAGCAGTCATGTGTGAAAATAGGGGCGTCACATGATCCCACAAGGAAGGTGTTTATAGGAAAAAATCAAAATCAGTTCTTATGTTGTATATGTGACAATTAGGAGTGATGAATGTGATTAGAGAGATAGAGAGAGTGAGAGTGACTGTATGTAAATAAAAATAAAACAATATTAAGAGTGGAGAGATAAAGAGTAGATGTGCTAAAGTGTAAATATAAACAAAACTAACAAAAAAGAAGAAAGAATGATGAAGGAAATAAAATCAAGAAGCACATGAGAGAAAAATCAAGAATAAAGAGGAAAGTAAAGAATATAAAAGATGGAGGACTCAATTAGAGATATGAGGAATTTAGAATTGAATCCACTGGATAGTTTCATTTAATTTCTAGAATTACCACAAGTATTAGTTCCACATCTTTAAAAAAGCGCAATTCCCTTGAGGGTTCTAGCCTCAAGACAAATCAAAGAAAAAATAAACAAAAATAAAAACTAATCACGAGAGGGTTCTAGCCTTAAGGCAAATAGTACAAGAAATAAAATCTAAACTACAAAATAAGTTGCAAGAAATAAATGCAAGAATTTAAAGCAAAAAAGTTAAGATGAAAGTAAAATCTACTCTATTACACATGAAAATAAATTTAAGACAAGAGGGTTCTAGCCTCTTGGCTATTTAAACAAGAAAAGAAAGCAAAAGATAAATTTACTAAAAAGAGAAAATTTACATCCCAAGAGGGTTCTAGCATCAATGTGATAGCAAACCTTCATCTTGATCTTCATCTTCTTCTCATCTTCATCTTCATAATCAAACAAAGAAAAGAAAAAAAAATATGAAGAGGTAAAAATATTTCTTTATTAATTGCAACAAAAAGTTATAATTTGGAAGGTCTTCTCAATTAAGAGTAACACTCCTCTCCAAAAAGGAGCTTTTACAAAATATTGCACACCCTAACCCCTCGCTCTCTACCCATGTTTATAGCCTCCAGCAATGAATGAGAGCCCTTAGATTAAACTTGATTATCAAGTTAATCAATTTTAGCCTTTAAATCGTAACTACATATTTGGTATCGATACTGGTATCGAAAATCTAACTTGACAAATGGATTCGTCTCATCGAGATAGGCGATTTTTATATATTATATGTTAAATTCCGTCTTTCGGAGTGGAAAATATCGTTATTTATTTACGGCCAACCATCTTGAATATGATTTCTTTTCATATTGAATTCTTATTTTCTCCGGCTTCTACATGCTTCTTGGCTTGATTCTGGGCTTCAATAAAATGTTACAAAATGAGGAAGTTAGAGTATTTTGGGCTTTTATCCATTATTTCTTCATTAACCTGTAAGTTAAGATAAAAATAATTATTACTAGTATATTTATTCATGTAAAATAGATAATGAGGGTTGTAAAAATGTGTATATCATATGTCTTTGGCAACATCTTTAGTAGAGAAATTACCTTCGGTGCCATGTCTTCTTCAGCCATTATCGGCTGGAAAAAATGGGAACAATCTTTGTGGATTTTGGAGAATTTTTGTTGAAGATAGGACAGTGGAAGAAAGAGGAATTTTGGGTTAGGTTTGGTTGTTGAGGTTAGAGCATCTCCAACAATGATCTTAGGTTTTCCCTATATTTGAGGAGCAAATCTCTCATCCTAGGAAATAGAGAGCTAAATAATGAGCAAGTGCTCCAACAATGCTCCCCAAATGGCTCCATATCTCATGTCCTAGACTAAATATAGGGAGTAGGAGGAGGGAAAAATTGCTCCAACAATGCTCATTATGTTGAGACTAAATATAGGGAGTAGGAGGAGGGAAAAATTGCTCCAACAATGCTCATTATGTTGAGACTAAATATAGGGAGTCATTTCTTGTCTTTGATTTGGAATACCAAATTATAAGCCCTATATTTAGTCTTCATTATAGGGAGCTTGTTGGAGCCAAATTTTCCCCTCATACTCCCTAAATTTACTCAGCTCCCCAAATGGCTCCATATCTCATGTCCTAGACTAAATATAGGGAGTAGGAGGAGGGAAAAATTGCTCCAACAATGCTCATTATGTTGAGACTAAATATAGGGAGTAGGAGGAGGGAAAAATTGCTCCAACAATGCTCATTATGTTGAGACTAAATATAGGGAGTCATTTCTTGTCTTTGATTTGGAATACCAAATTATAAGCCCTATATTTAGTCTTCATTATAGGGAGCTTGTTGGAGCCAAATTTTCCCCTCATACTCCCTAAATTTACTCAATGACATGAGATAGGGAGGCTCTTGGAGATGCTCAGAAGAGAAAATGGGAGGGAAGTTACCGAGAGGAGGGGCTCGATAACATTTTTGTTGAAGATAGGACAGTGGAAGAAAGAGGCTTGATAAAACTGCAGGCACAATTTTCTTTGCTAAGGGCATTTTAGGAATTATTTAAAAAAAAATCTGAATCTGGGCAGAGTTGGCAACGTATTTTGTGGCTTTACTACATCAAAAACTTTTTTAAAGGGCTACTACATATATGAAATGTGAGTTGGGGCTTATTCACATTCCATTTCTCAAATTGAGGCCTCATAACATTTTTTCCTTTAATATATGAGTACCACTAGGGGCACACCCTCAATCACATCCCAAATCACACCCCCTCTCTCATATGCTACAGTACACCGGGCCTCACATGAGATTTTAAAATTTTAAAATCTCATGTGGGGCCCGGTGCACTGTAGCATATGAGAGAGGGGGTGTGGTTTGGGATGTGGTTGGGGGTATGCCCCTATCATTTTCCTATCATCCTTAATATATGTGGCTTCAATCATAGTCAATCTTTTTTATAATATTTAATGTCCGTGCTATTTTTTGTTTTGCTTTGCAGTTACAAATGCTAGTCAATTTTATTTAGTATCAACATATCATGAAACAAAGAAATCTATATTGGACATCTTGTCAATAGAATTTCACAGATTCAAACTACATACAATGCTAAAATTATAAGGCACCATTCTCTAACTACAAATGCTAGTCAATTTTGTTTAGTATCAACAAATCATGAAACAAAGAAATCTATATAGGACATCTTGTCAATAGAATTTCACATATTCAAACTACATACAATGCTAAAATTATAAGGCACCATTCTCTTCACTAGCATATAGTTATAACAATAACATATTTCGGTATTCCTTATAAATAAAAAGAAAAAAAATATTATTATACATATTATTTTAAAAACAACTATTTAGCCATTTATAATTAATATTTTTTATAGGTTTAAAATTCTATCTTGTTGAAAAGGTATTATTAAAAAAACAAAATTTCATTCTCACTTGTGAATAAGCGATATCAAACACGATAGTAAGAATGAGATTGTCATTCCCACTTTATTCTCTAGTCACGTCAAAACATAAGATAGGAATGATAATTCCGTTCTTACATATATTTCATTCTATTCATTCATCTATTTCGGTTCTTACTTGACTCCACTCCACATACCAAACAAGAAGTTAGGTCTCTATGAGAAAAATGAACCAAACTTATGACAGGGAGAATTTCACTAGTACAAAACGGGTCTGTCCAAACGGTTCTAAGAACCGTTTGGACAAGTCAAAATAGCCCAAACGGTCAACACCGTTTGGGCTAATATATCCCAAACGGTTAAAACCGTTTGGGCATTTAAAAAATCCCAAACAGAGCTCCCAAACGGTTTAAACAGTTTGGGATATTTTAACCCAAACGGGTTCAACCGTTTGGGAGCAATATTAAGGTTTTTAAAAAATAATTTTGTAATTAATATTTTCTGACCCGCTTGTTCTCCCCAAACTTTTCAGGAGTGGCGCCCAAAATTTTCACCCAGGACCGGCAGCGCCAAATTTTCATCCCCAAATTAATATCTCAGCCCACCTTCAAATCCGCCTCCACCTCTTTCAAACCAAAAAAAAAAAATGCCCCCTTCTCCCAAAATCTAGGGTTTCTCTCGCTCTCTTGAGACCCCTTTTCTGGCTGCTCTCGCTCTTCTTCTTCCTCAATCCCCTCAATTTCTCAAGCGGACTCTGATTCTTCTCTCGTCGACGGTGACCAGATCCCCGATTCGTCACTTGAAGAAGTTTTGGAGAATCCCCAACTTCTCTGCTTCGTCTCCGGTGAGTATCAATAACTAATAGAACTTCGATTTGTGTCTACGTTTGAATTCTAGGTTAATTTGCTGGATTTGGTGGATTGGTAAAATTCTAGGTTAATTCTACGGTGACCAGATCCCCGATTCTAAGTTATTTTGTGAACCAGGTTCCCTTTCATTGCTTGTGAAATTTTCACTTGTGAGATTGATGTTATTTTGAAGACATTAGTAGAGGACGAAGAGGTAGCTGATTGACAATTGTTCTTGCAAATCCTCTGCTAATAATTATTTGATCTGTTCTACAGAATATATCACTTTCTAGCTACCCCACTAACTATTGTTTCACTTTGGCAGCTGATGGATCTGCTATTCTCCTTTCTTGAACCAAACCATACACACAATTCCTTATTGTCTGGATACTTCAGCAAGGTGACATGAAATTTCCATATTTTGTTTAAAAGATTACGTTGTTTAAACTTCTAAATAATAGTCTACAATTTTGTTACTCTAGGTGGTTGTATGCTTAATGTTAAGGAAGACAACATCACTTATGAAGTATGTTCAGGTAAGTTATTGACCCATGTGAGCTGCTTTTTTGAAAAACTATTTTCTTTCACAGCTTCAAATAATTATTTGATTTCCTTTTTAGCTTATTTCCTGTTTAAACCTGAATCTAGCTATATAAATATTTTAATTTTATGTTGATAATATTTGCACTTTCTTTTTATCTCTTGAAAAGTTATTTATCTTCGAATACACAAGGAGAAAACCACAAGCATTAAGTTCTTGATATTTTGTCTGTATGCTGTATTGATTATAATTGTTAGTTTTATAACCTTGTCTGTGCTACTTTTTTAACTTAGAATCAGTCATGTTTTGTATACCGACCATGTTGGTATTTACACATGCTTTGGGTTAAGTAGTATAAAGTTTTTGAACTTACAAACATATGTTATACATTCACGTCTTTCCATTTTGGAGTAAGGCTAGGTATTCAATCTGTACAATTCCTTTGTTTCACTTACAAACAATGATTATACATTACACGTCTTTCCATTTTGGAGTAAGGACCTAGGTTTCAATCTGTACAAATCACCTTTGTTTCACTTTAATATACATTGATTGTTTGCCTTTTTTTATTATTACCCGGTGCCACATTATTTTTAATGTTAAATTAATTGCTTGTGGTTTCTTGAGTGCAGCCATGCTATTAAGGAATGACATTATTTTTTTAACGCTTGTGCTCTAACTGTTTGAATTTATCACTGGCTGCTTTTGCCAGAATCCAATTTTTTTATATCAGGTCTTATCAGGAGATGATATATAAGAACCGCATTTTAAGAAGCCTATATAGGCGTATCACGCGCAGAGAAGGGAAAAGAAGTGCTTTAGGCGTTATATAGTTATTCCACTGATACCTTGTTTTTTCCACGGTAATTTTTTCTTTTAACGTTATGCCTTTTCTTGTTTTACAGAAGTATTTGTTCCCCTACCCTTTACAGAATTCTTAAATCCTCAGGGGGCATTGATGATGGTGGCCGCTGCCAACTGTTGAGCGGCAAATAATGCATTTTGGCAAATTTGTGAGCGTTTGTTATTCGCAAAAACATTTTTATGCGCAAATTTGTGAAATAACTTACATTGGATTCATGGAAATATATTTCAGTGTCTATCATAGCATTCATAATTACAGTCTTGAATGACATCTCTATGTTTTCGACTGAAGCATGAAGCATCTTCCTAATCACAACCTGAGGTTATTTAGTTGATTAGTCGTGATTATGTGAGGCGAAAGCATAAATTAGCACAAATCATTGGGGGTAGGATTACCTGCTTAGATTTATAATGAAGCACAATATCGTAAATAAGAAATGAAATTGCCAGAGGAGGATCAGAATCTGTCAGGACTATTGATAAACATAGTTTAAGATCCTTCTTTCCATAGTCTGAAAAATTTTTGGAGGATTTCTTCTTAGCAGTGTATTAATATTCTTTTAGTGCACATAAATCTCCTTGCCCCCCCCCCCCCCCCCCTCGTAGCCAGCCAGCAGTCTATGTTGCGGAAAGTGCGATAAGTTCTGGATCAGCAGGCACATCATCATTAGGAGCAGAGAACACTGCAGCCATCGCCGATTCGCCGCTGGTTTAGCTCTAATATCAGTCGCTGCAGCATGAGCAATTCTTCTCCAAGTCGACAAAAAAGCACCTCAAGTTCAGAGTACAGAGTACTCTGGACCTCCACTCAGTTACTATATCGGCAAGTTCAAGCCTGCAAGTATTGTAGAGGCTGCATTTATTTCTGAGCATCAGAGTTCTCCAACTGTAGAGGCTTCTGCTCCTTCCAAACCCGAGATTGCGTCGAATGTGCAGGCTGAAGGTGATGCAAGTGCAGCTCCTGAGGTCCAAGTTGAATTGAAGGTGGAGGGTGAAAGTTCAAGTGTTGAAAATGTTCCTTGACTGGATGGATCAAGCCACTCCTATATTATATTTTGGATGTATGAGTCATTTTGGATATTAGAAACATATATATAATATTGGATGCTTTTCATTGTGTATGTATATATAATATTGGATATTTAGCACTGTTGAGATATTTTGGTGTATGTATATATTTTTGATTTCAATGTGATATATTGAGAAATTATTGTGTGAGATGTGCATATTAAATATAAGTAGGTAGATATTTAAAATAGCTAAAATTAAAAAATGATAAAAATAAACGTTCCGAACGGGTGAAACCGTTTGGACAGAGTTTTGTCCAAACGGTTGAAACCGTTTGGACAAAACTCTGTCCAAACGGTTTCACCCGTTTGGGCATTTTTGACAACCCAAACGGTTGTAACCGTTTGGGAGACCGTTGGGGAAAACTCTTCCCCAACGGCTTCAGCCCAAACCCAAACGGTTGTAACCGTTTGGGCAAAATCCCAAACGGTTACAACCGTTTGGGATTTTGCCCAAACGGTTACAACCGTTTGGGAGACCGTTGGGGAAAACTCTTCCCCAACGGCTTCAGCCCAAACGGGTTTTTTACTCGCCCAAACGGTTGTAACCGTTTGGGACTGCATTTGTCCAAACGGTTACAACCGTTTGGACAGATCAGTTTTGTACTAGTGTTTATAAGGAGATCTAAAATGTGAACAACTTTACTTGTATCTCAGAACTGCACAACCCGTAACTTGTGACCTAAGGAATTAATTATTCATCATCTCATGTGCAGCTAGCCTGGTCTCGTACATGTAATATAATTAAGTAACTTTAAGTTAATACCAAAAGAACAAATGGATAAATACGGCTCTTGATTGCTTAAAAAATTTAGCCATATTGAATGGACAATCCTAGAAGAACCAAATCTTACTGTTGAGGCTACATATTGTCTCTCTCTGAAAATATCGAAGAAAAAGTTCTAGCTTACGTTAACGTGTAATAAGTTTCAGCTTGTCTTATTCTCTTTGAAATGATATCTACAAATGCAGTTAACTTATATTCAAGTAAACTGAAGAGAATGAAAGAAAAAAATTATGAATTTTTGAGTTTAGTTAACACTTCTTTTCTTCATATGTTTCTTTTAATGTATGTTTGTTTCGAGTGGAAACACTTAAAAACCTTCTGACGATGTTAGAAAAGCCGAAAGATTTTCTGCAATATTTTCATTCTTTTATTTGTTTAAGAAAAAAGTTTTAAGAAAGCTTTTCTTGAAGGCATGGGAAAACAATATATACTTTCTAGGTGGAAATCGTGTCCTCTCAGAATATGGGGAAATAGGCTAAAATTGAGTGGAAAGGTAGGTTTTAATAATTAAATAATGGAATGAAGGTGGAAAATTGATAAAATATAATCGTTAAATAATTAGCAATAGGTTTCCAACTCAATTTTTTTTTTGCCTTTTGAACCAAACAAGAGGATCGAATGGAAAACATTTCCTCTCCATGTTCTCATGCTAAAATAAGTAATAAAAAATATTTTCCTAGAAATACATGGAAAGATGTGAAAATAGATTTTTCAGTACTTGAAATGGTTTTCTATATTTCGGAAAATGAAATAAACAAAGCCGCCATATTGACTCCTTAGTATTTAACTTTCTTTCATACGTGCTAGTAACCAAGTATTGATGAGAAACAACAATTTTCAGGAAATTACAGTCGGACAGGTTTTGTTTCTATCCGGTCGAACGCGATCAAGGGTACGGTTGACCGGAAATGTGCACAAGTACATGGTAGTTTCTGGATCTTGTCCGGTCGACCGTGAAAACTTTGGCAGTCGACCGCGAAACCCTATAAACTCAAAGGTGATTTTTCTGTTCTGTCCGGTCGACCGCGAAGACTTCCGTGGTTGACCGCGCGTCGGGTTTGGGCCTGGTTTTAGTTTCCTGTTCTGTTTGGGTTTGCTGTTTAATATAAATAGAAACACGATTTTAGGTTTTTGTTTATCAGAGAATAGAGAGTATTCTGAGCACTTTGAGAGAAAGAACTTGTGAGCGAGTTGAGAGATCATTGGTTAGGATTTGTTCGAGTGTTTGAGTGATTGTAACCCTTTTGTACTCTCCTCAATATAGTGAAATCTCCCTATCCTCTCCCCATTGACGTAGGCAAATTGCCGAACCACGTATATCTCTATGTTTACGATTGGTTTATCGTATTTGTTTGGATTGTGCTCGTGTTTGTTTGTTAATCTTCTCCCGTGGCTTACGGACTCGTTTGGTGTGCGAGCACGCTTCCGCAAAGGCGCGCAACAATTTGGTATTAGAGCACTAGGGTTTCAGATCTAGGGTTTTGGCATTGGGAGGAGGAAGAATCATAGTGGAAGCTTAGTTTTTGGAATTCTAGGCTTCGGTGGAGATAGCATTGTGGAGTTGCCGTTGAAGATTTTACTTCCATCGTGTGGTTAGGAGATCTATTTAGAATCCAGTCTAGGGTTTAGTTAGGTAACTTCTTAATTCTATCAAAGTTTGAATCTTACTTTGCAATTGGAGTCTATAAGTATGGGTGAAGAAGTTAGTGAAAGCAACAAGATGGTGGGTACAGTTCATGTTGGTTTTCAGAACACCAAGATTAGTATGGTTAAATATGACGGAAAGATCAATTTTGGTTTGTGGATGAGTGACGTACAGGATGCGCTCAATGCTTAGAATTTGGAGGAGACTATCATGGTCCATGAGAGGCCACCAAAATATGAAGAGGCGGTATGGGAAAAGATAAATAATAACGCTTGTGGGGTGATCAGGTCATGTTTGTATAAATAGGAGTTGAAGTATGATGTGATTGGGGTGACGTCTGCAATGAAGATGTGGGAGATTCTCAACAATAAATACTTACGAAGAGTGTTGATAACCGTTTGCACTTGCTACAAAGATTGTTTAGATTTCAGATGTTCAGGGGCACCTCGCTTGCAGTTCATGTGAACAACTATACGAAGTTGCTGTCAGACTTGGCGAACGTGGATGAGAAGATCACAGATGAGTACAAGACTATTATTCTTTTGGGCTCCTTATCGAATGAGGAGTATGATACCTTTGTACTTACCTTATTGAACGAGAGATCTTCTATCACATATAATGAAGTTACTAATGCTTTGACGAACTATGATTTGAGGAGGAAGGACAATGAGACTTCCCGTGCTAGTACTTCAGGAGAGGCCTTGACGACGAGAGGTAGAAGCCTATATCCTAGAGGTGGTAATAGGAGCAGGTTAAAATCTAGAGGTCATCACCAGTTAGCTAAGAGCCAGTGCACGTTTTGTAAGGAACATGGACATTGGAAGAGAGATTGTCCAAAGCTCAAGGAGAAGGGGAATAGCAAGAAGAAGGGCCCGAATGCCAAATGAGGTGAATGTTGCGAAAGGCAATGATTCTGATGATTCAAGCTTTTCTCTATTGATTACTCCAGAGGTGAACCATGTGGATATATCAGATTGGATTGCTTGATTCTGACGCTACTTATCATGTGACTCCTAGGCGAGATTGGTTTGCATCATTTGAGAGACTCAATAGGGGTGTTGTTGTCATAAGAAATGATCAAACATGTGGCATTTGTGGGATAGGTACCGTGAGGATTCAGATGCATTCTGGAGTAGTCCGTGAATTGAAAGAGGTGAGATTTGTTTCTCGGCTGAAGAAAAATCTTATTTCTGTTGGAGCTTTGGAGGCAAAGGGATACAAGATGAAATTTGAAGACGCGGTAGAAAAGGTTACTAAGGGATCTTTGGTGGTGAGAAAGGGAGTCCGCAGTTGAAACTTGTATTATCTGAAGGGGGGCAGCAAGGTTGGCCAGGCAGCTTCAGGTATTTAAGAGGCGGACATGAGTAGACTTTAGCACTACAGGTTAGGACACATAGGAGAAAAGTCGCTGCAGGCTTTGTGCAAGCAGGGGCTATTGAAGGGAGCTAAGAGTGAGAAGATTGAGCTCTGTGAGCACTGTGTTCTTGGCAAGAAGATGAAGGTAAAGTTCGGGATAGCCATCCATAGAACGAGGGGCATCCTGGATTACGTGCACATATATGTTTGGTTCCCACCAAGACTGCATCACTTGGTGGTCGATATTGGTTCGTCACGTTTGTTGATGACTATTCTAGGCATTGTTTGGTGTACACCATGAAGCATAAGAATGAAGTCCTAGAGTTATTTGTAGAGTGGAAGAGAAGATTGGAACTGTAGACTGGAAGAAATATCTAGACATTGTGATCCGATAATGGAGGTGAGTACATATCAGACCCCTTTTAGCATATATGTCGAGACGAGGACATAGAGAGACACTTCACAGTTAGTCATACACCGCAGCAAAATAGGATGGCGGAGAGGTTGAATCGGTCTTTACTGGAGAAGGTTCGATGCTTATTATCACAGAGTGGTTTGGAAAAGATTTTTTTGGGCTGAGGTACTATCATATGCGAGCCACCTTATTAACAGGCTGCCTTCATCTGTGATTGAGGGGAAGACAACTATGGAGATATGGTCGGGAGAACCAGCACATGACTATTACCAGCCCAAGATATTTGGGTATCCTGCATTTTATCATGTGAGAAAAGATAAATTAGAACCTCTAGCTAGGAAGGCCATATTTGTAGGATTCAA
The DNA here is from genome assembly GCF_001876935.1 of Asparagus officinalis. NCBI lineage: Eukaryota > Viridiplantae > Streptophyta > Magnoliopsida > Asparagales > Asparagaceae > Asparagus > Asparagus officinalis. Next base: position 38,461,138 of record NC_033794.1, read on the forward strand.
GCGTTGTGTCAAGAGATACAAGCTATGGGATTTAGTGGATAAAAAGATCATGCTGAGCAGAGACGTCACTTTTGATGAGGCTTCTATCTTGAAGCTTTCCAGCTCTCACCAGGTAGAGAGCACCCCGACAGAGGAGATATCGCAGGTGGTGGAGATTTATGCAGTTTCACAGTGTCAAGGTGGTACCATGGCCATTAGAGTGTCGACTGAGGTGACGCCAGGAGAGCACGACAGTGATTTGTAGGATATGGGTACAAATGAGTAGGATCAGGGACTGACAACTCAGGTTCAGAATTCTATTATAATTCGAAGACAGAGGAGAGACATACGGATGCCAGCACGATATACAGACACAGTAGTTACGTATGCACTTCCGGTGGAGAGTATCGATGAGATGATGCCTACTACATTCAAAGAGGCTGAGAAGAGTTCAGAGGCTGAGTTGTGGTAGGTAGCTATGCAGGAGGAGATGAAGTCTCTTCATAAGAATGATACATGGGAGCTTGTTGAGCTTCCAAAGGGGCGGAAGTCGACTGGTTGCATGTAAGTATACACGAAGAAGGAGGGCATTGAAGACACTCCAGTGAGGTTCAAAGCTAGATTGGTTGTGAAGGGCTATACACAGGAGGAAGGTATTGATTACAATGAGGTTTTCTCTTTGATGGTAAAGCACTCTTCGATTCGTATTTTGCTAGCTTTGGTGGCAGAGTATGGTTTGGAGTTAGATCAGTTGGATGTGAAGACAATATTTCTTCATGGTGATCTTGATGAAGAAATATATATGTGTTTGGTGGGAAAATTTGAAGAAGACAATTGAGAATATAATTTATTGTATTATTCTCTTTGACAGACTCAGAAAAAGAAATTACAATCTTCTTAAATCGGATTCCCGATTAACAAAAGAGAAGAGGATCGATGGAGATCCTCCCCTTTGTTTAAAACCGGGTTCTTCACGGCAGCGATGAGATGCCTCTCTCGATATAAGTATCAAGTTTGCTTCTTGTTGACGATCTGAACGTCTTGTTTCACTGGAACGTGGTTGATTCCTCTTGATTCATATCGAAGATAAGTTGCGTGGCAAGTTTAAAAATAACTCTTAACGAGTTTAAGAACTCAGAGCTAGTTTAAACTCTGTAACAGAGTTGATTTGAACCAAAAATCGGTTTTAAGCTAAGAACCAAACTCCAAGAACTTTGTTGCTGAAGGAAACTTCAAGATGATCTGCTCAAGAGATTGTTGATCTCTCTTTTTGCGATCTTTTTTTATGCAAAAAAGCCGATCCCTGAATTCAATTGAGTTTCTGATATTTATAGGGGATTAAGAGGTGTAACCATCCCTTAATCATCTCCTTAATAGGGGTTTAATAGGGTGTAACCACCCCCCATAAATCTCTCTATGATAGAGTGGTGATCCCTTCAAATCGTGGGGAGAAAACTGTTTCTAGAACCGTTCAACTCGTGTTTAAACGAGTCAAACGCCGAAACTGACATTCTAGGGTCTGAACTCTGCGTTTTAAACCTGAAACGCAGAGTTGGGCATGCTCTTAAGGCTGAAAACACAGTCTTCGTGCAACGTTATGAATCTGAGATACAAAAATGAACTCTGCGCTCTGGACCTGGGACGCAGAGTTGGGCTCTGCATGAACTCTGCGTTCTGGACCTGGGACGCAGAGTTGGGCTCTGCATGAACTCTGCGTTTTAAGTCTACGAACTCTGCATTTTGTTGCAGAGACGGAATCTATGTTTTGACTCTTGAATGCAAAGGCGAGCCTCAAGTGGGCTTGGCGAGCTTTAGGCTAAGTCCAATGTTCAGGCGACGTCCAGTCTTGCAGACAGGCTTCAGAACATAACTTGCTACGAAGAACAGGTCATAACTTTCAAATCGAAAGTCGGAATTGGACGAATTATATATATAAATCGGCTATCTCGACGAGATGGAGCCGATCAAACCCACCCTACAAGGGTTTGGTTTGCTTCTGTCCATTTTGCTAAATTCCTTACGGTTTGAGAGATATCTGTGTTTTGATTTGAAGAGACCGTTACTTTGTAGTCTCTTTTGCTAGAGCGTTGCAAAGATCGTCATCTTGTAACCTTCTTCTTGGCTCCTTAAAAATGTGAGAGTCGTCAGATTGTAACTCCCGATGTTGATTGTGAAGGCTATTGAATTAGAGCTTTCATCGGTTATTGTGAAGGTCATCACATTGTAACCTTCATCGATCTATGGAAAAGTTTTCCAATTGTAGCCTTCTAAAAGTCATCAGATTGTAACTTTCATCATTAGTGTTTGATGGGGATAAGTTATTTGTAGTAATTTTTAAACAGCCTACAATATAACTCAGCCATTGAGATTCCAAGTTGTAGGGATGAAAAAGTTGGTTTGTAGGTTGAAGAAATCACTATACGGTTTGAAGCAATATCCTCGACAGTGGTATAGATAATTTGATGGTTTCATGATTGGTCATTTGTAGGTTGAAGAAATAACTATATGGTTTGAAGCAATATCCTCGACAGTGGTATAATCATTAAACAATATGCGTACATTTATTTGTTACTTTATGTCAATGACATGTTGGTTGTTTCTATTTCTAGATCCGCTATAGATGAGTTGAAGGAACAGGTTTCAAAGGAGTTTGAGATGAAGGATTTGGGTGAGGAAAAGTGTATTTTAGGGATGGAGATCGGCATAGACAAAGAGAAGGGTAGAATTTATTTGACACAGGTGGCTTATTTGAAGAAGGTTCTACAGCGATTTAATGTTAGCATGGATACGAAGCCAGTTAGTGTACTTTTAGGAGCCCATTTAAAACTTTCAGCTGATATTTTACCGAAGATAGTTGAAGGTAGAGAGTTGATGTCGAAGACTCTATATGCAAGTGCAGATGGGAGCTTGATCTACGCGATGGTATGTACGAGGCCGGATTTATCACAGACGGTGAGCATGGTTTCGAGATACATGCACGATCAAGGAGTGGGTCATTGGGACACCGTGAGATGGATTTTGAGGTACATTCGAGGTACTCTTAATGTTAGCTTATTTTTTGAGCGGGACACTAGAGGTGGGTAGTTGTGCATTGGCTATGTTGATTAGGATTATGCTGGTGATTTGGATAAGCGCCGGTCTACGACGAGATATGTGTTTACTTTGACCCGTACACCGGTGTGTTGGAGATGCACCTTACAGTCTACGGTGGCTTTGTCGATGACGGAGGCAAAGTATATAGTGATTACGGAGGCTTTCAAGGAGGTTGTTTGGCTTCGAGACTTTTGGAGGAACTTGGTATATCACAGCGGTCCGTCACCCTTTATTGTGATAGCTGTTTGATCGGAAAATTGATTTCTTTGATGAGTCCATTACAACTTTGAATGCTTACAATAAACTCAAAAAAAAAATATAGCCTTTTTATAAGACTTTAAATTAAAAATTACAACTTTCTCTCAAACTACACGCAATAGATGTTTATCGCCTATTACTTGTGCGGGATCATTGCCGGTGCCGAGGTTTATCCGTGGACCACCTACGGATCAGATCCGGTTAGCAGAAGTTGGATAATCAATGCTCTCACTTCACGAAGGAAGTAATTACAGTAGCGGTGATTTTGACTAAGCAAAATCACGGCTCTTCTCGAGATTTAAGACTAAGCGTAAATCCGGAGGAATAAGGAATGAGTCTCAGATCTCTCGAACTCACACTTTGTTGAAGAACTCCGCTAAGATCTGCGAACTCTCTAAAATTCGTGCTCCAATCTCTAATTTGACAGTACCTCGTCCTCTTGATTTCCAGATCGATAAAATGAAGGCCTTTGGCTCATATTTATTGGCCTCGGATGCAGTTATTTGGATGAGAATGATGGATTTCTCTTTATCTTCAGTTAACAACTGTATAACTATAGTATCAGATCAGTTGGAACGTCCAGGAACACTTAAATCCCGAAAGAATCCATAAAAAGAACCGAAAAAACTGATTCTGGCCGAACTCTGGCCCGATCGGATCGTTTTGATGTGATCTGGCCGCCAGAGGCTTTATTGGGTTTGACTCATTCCGTCGTTTTTGTGTATTTTGTTGTTCCGCCGACCGATACACTTCCTCGATTCACTTCGTGCATTTCGTGAACGTGCGGATCGCTTGACGGTGGCTGGCGAGTACGCGGGATGCTTGGAACTAGGTGGTGAGTGTGCATAATTGTCAGTGAGCTTACGGGACGTTTGGTTCGCTGTTCTGGTGACCATTGAGCATATGGGCTACTTGACGGTGGCTGATGAATACGCGGGCCACTCGGATAAACCTTCTCGACTTGGATGATGACATTTATTGCCCCTCTTCATCTCGAGCCGTATTCAGGAACCTATAGGCATTTTTAGATGCCTACAGATACCCCCTCCAAAGTGTTTCAGTCTCATTTCCTTAGAGAGGAGTCTGAGTTACTTTGGACGTGATAGGCCCACACCTTCAGTCGGTGTTAAGGGACCTATAACCGATTTTAGTTCCTGACTTCTCCATATTTTAGTATATTCAGTATTTTGTCGAACAGTTGAAATTCTTTCGGTGCTGTGTTTATTGCCTGACTGTTGTCGAAGTCTCGAATCAGAATTGGTGAGTTGATTTTGGCTCGTTTTGTTTACTTGACTTTGCATTGATTATCTGTGTAACAACACATTGCCTGGCGTTGACCTAGGGTTACGCATCAATTGGTGCTGACCTTCATCGCAATGCGTTGACCGGCGTTGACCTAGGACTACGCGTTAACCTGCGTTGACCTTAGGGTTTCGTATCGATCAGCGTTGACCCTCATCGCAACGCGTTGATCGGCGTTGACCCAAGGCCACGCGTTGACCTGCGTTGACCTTAGGATTTCATATCGATTGCCGTTGACCCTCATCATAACTTGTTGACCGGCGTTGACCCAAGGCCATGTGTTGACCGGCGTTGACCTAGGGCTACGTGTTGACCTGTGTTGACCTTAGGGTTTCGTATCAATCGGTGTTGACCCTCATCGCAACGCGTTGACCCGCATTGACCTAGGGTTACGCGTTGACCTGCGTTGACCTTAGGGTTTAGTATCGATCGGCATTAACCCTCATCGCAACGCGTTGACCGGTGTTGACCCAAGGCCACGCGTTGACCTGTGTTGACCTTAGGGTTTCGTATTGATCGGCGTTGAATCTCATCGCAATGCGTTGATCGGCTTTGACCCAAGGTTACGCGTTGACCGGCGTTGACCTTAGGGTTTAGTATCGATCAGCGTTGACCATCATCGCAACGCGTTGACCGGCGTTGACCCAAGGCCACGCGTTGACCGGCGTTGACCTTAGGGTTTAGTATCGATCGACGTTGACCATCATCGCAACGCATTGACCGGTGTTAACCTAAGGAGAACCAGTTTATACTCGTGTACTCCTGGGAGTTTCGAGAATCGGTTTAACCTCGTGTACCCGTTGGAGGTTGCCGGGTTATCCTGAAGAATATTACGCGTAATATTTTTTTAGGAACTTCCTGTCAAAAGTGAGAAATAGTTTAGACTCGTATTCCCGTTGGAGTATGAATACAGGCGTCGAATACATCGAAAAATACCCGAAAAGAGGTTCAAAATGCATATGAATTATCCCCGGATCCCTCCACACGCGCGAGCCCACATTTCGCGGCTCACACGCGTGCGAATCAACAAACTAGGATTGGTCTAGTCCGGTTCAACCTGGTTTGAGTTGGTTCAGATCAGATTTGGGTTCGGTTCATATGGGTTCGGTTCAACCAAGTATCCCCAATTACAATACCCGACTTCATCCTCTTCTTTTCCTCTTTTGTTCGGTTTCAAAAGAACTCTTCTACCTTGAGTTCCAACCATTCAAGAACTCCTCCACACCAAGTATTCTATCCTCTTCTTCTTCAAAGCCTTTAACCCCTTTCTCTTCAAAGCCTCAAAGCTCTCATCTTCTTCCGTCCAAGCTCCCATCTTCTCCAAGGCTTCAAGCAAGGCAAGTTAGGTTTGGAGGATCTTGGGCTTCATCATCAACACTTCTCCAAGCTTTGGTAAGAACTTCTCTCCCTCATAACTTCAATTTGATTCCCTTCTTTCAAATTCTTTAAAATCCAAAACCCTAGTTTGTTGATTTGGGGAAAAAAATCAAATCTTGATTTTTTTTTTTGAGAGGTGGCTGAAAATTTGAGCTTGGATTCCCTCACCTTTGATTTTACTACTTTCTTAATTTCATGCATATATATATGGCCGAAATTGTGAATGTGGATTGTGTGCAAATTTGGGGAAATTTGAGGGGGTTTTTGGCTGAAATTTGAGGGGTTTTTTGTGCAAATTTGGACTGAAATTTGAGGGGTGTTATGTGTAAAAAAGGCTGAAATTTTGGGGGTTTATGTGCAAAAAGTGGACTAAAATTTGTGAGGGCTTTTGTGTAAGAATAAGCTAAAATTTGAGGGGTGTATTTGGCCTAAATTTGAGGGGTGTTTGTGCAAGAATGGGCTAAAATTTGAGGGGTGTATTTGGCCGAAATTTGAGAGGTGTTTGTGCAAGAATGGGCTGAAATTTGCGAGGGCTTCCACTCTTGTATGTATGAATCTTTGCCGTAGGAATTTTTGTGTCGAGCCCATATATCAATGATTATGAAACTCAATTTAATATCCATGCTTCTAACTTCGGACGATTCCGTGAGCTTGTGAATCAGTATGTTGACGTGGTCGAGACCCTGTGTTTGACTTTGCGACCTTCAACTTGATTCTTCCTTCGAATTTTCATGCTCGATTATAGATGTGAGATGTGTATGAGCCGCTTAATTCGCTTGACTTGCATATCTGATTTCTTTCTTACGTTATCTTGAATTGAGGATGTCATATAGGTTTAATTGGACCTTTAACTGAAAACTTCTGTTTTGTAGAATTTCAATCAAAGATTCATAATTTTCTTTTTTAATGTTATACTTCCCAATTTCTCTGAATGATTGAATTGTTGGTTCCCATTGCAGATTATCTATGTCGACGAGGGGATCACGCGCCACGAGGGGTCGCTCTGCTACTTAGTCACCTGAGCCGGAGCCTTTTAGTTGTACAGGTATAACATCATTACTTCTTTTATCCACAAATTCAATAATTAATACATCATACTGCATATTGCATCCCCGCTTTGTTCTCCTTGGTGAGGCAATTGGGAAGAGCCGTCATCCTCCTTCGTGGGTGTGGCCGCTTCATAGGCGTTTTGCTTGGTCAAAACGCGCCTTAATCAATTTGGGGCGATCTTCAACTGCCTTATACTTCGGAGGATGGGTATGCTCTCATGTTACTCACATGATAACATACGTCGTGCTTCGTATGTATAATGTAATCCAAATCGTCTCACCTAAATTAACAAGTACCTTTTCTTCTTCTTCTTTTTTTTTGCTTGGAAACCCATATGGATATATTATGTATGATATCCTCATTTTGTTCTCCTTAGTGAGGCAATCGGGAAGAGCCGTCACTCTCCTTCGTGAGTGTGACCGCTTCATAGCCGTGTTTTGCTTGGTCGAAGCACACCTAAATTAATTTGGGGTGATTTATAACCGCGTTATACTCCGGAGGACGGGTATGTTGTCAAGTTACTTATATGACTACGTATGTCGTGCTTCGTGTGTATTAATGCAGTCTAAATCGTCTCGCCTAATTAATGAGCATTTTCTCCTTTTTTAGCTTAAAAACCCATATGGACATGTTGTATATTATACCCCCACTTTGTCCTCCTTGGTGAGGCAATTGGGAAGAGCCGTCACTCTCCTTCGTGGGTGTGGCCGCTTCGTAACCGCGTTTTCCTTGGTCAAAATGCGTCTTAATTAATTCGGGGTGATTTCACATTGCATTGCGTTACGCAGGACGAGGTATATTGTCGCGTTGTTCTGCGACAGCGTGCCCCATCTTGCGCGCGCGTGATAACGTTGAAATCGTCTCACCAATTACAGGACCGTGACTCTATCTCACTGATCTGTGAGATGAGTTCAACGCCTACATAGATAAAAAGAAAATCTGATAGCTGCATTTTGCGAATGCATATTATTTGTTTCAGTTGAATTCCTTTCAAAGGCGATCAATACCAATGCGGTAGAAGGCCGCTCTGGCGAGGCTTATGCTTCCACTAAAGATCCTATGCTCATCCCGGCTATCCCCCAATTTGCTCCGGGTGCACCTGCAGAACTTCCCCAGCTAATACATAAAGGAGATCGTCGTACCTTATGGCAATTGATTACCGACACACCTCTGGTTGAAGACATCAACTCCACCCATCCTTTAAAGAAACCGGAATATTTATTCGGCGACTCTATTGAGGACCCGATTATTGTGCCCTTCAAAGCTGAACAATGGCTGCATAAGGATGAAGGGGGTTTTCTATATATCCCTCATATTCCTCGTCATCGTTCATTGTTCGAATTACGACAACAGGCTGTTAAACGAGAGATGCCATGGGATTTGACGGAGGAACGTGAACGCGTCCATTGCGGATACCTCACTCATCATTCCACTCCTGGTTCGAGTAACAGAAATCGTGTCACCGGATTGCATCCCGGTGTATTGGGATTGAATGACCCACCACGAGGCGAGCTATGTACGGTTGCTAACACTCTGAAGAATCACCTCGCAAGACTGGGGAGAGAGATGCCTACCAATAACCATAGATATTATGGTTGGGTTCATTCTTCTGATAAACTTTGGTGGTCTCGTCTAACTGGCTATGTCCTCGCTCGATGGGGTGAAGAATTGAAGGCCAGCGGGCTGTACGCGGCCGTTCGTGTCACTATGTATGGACTGACTATCAGCATTTCCCACTTCCTTGCGTTGATGGAGATTTACAATCCCGACACGAATACATTTCTGACGAAGCGCGGGGAATTGGTATTAGCTCTTCATGAGATGAACAAGGTTTTGGGTTTGCCAATAGGAAATATGATATACCAAGAATACTTCCCTTCGAATCGGGAGTTACGCCAGTTAAAGTTGACTACCCTGAATCGCCACGACACTTTGTGGGATCTCACCTGCCATTACTACATAGCTTTGGCAGGTGTCGAACCGGTATTGAAGAGGAACAAACCGCAAATCAGGTTGAAAAGATTTGCAAATTATTTACTCAGAAATCTAGAAAGCAATTCTGGTGAAGCGATTTGTGAGTTGAGGCCACTGAATTTGTCAGAGATTAATGAGTTAATCAAGAAGTTCGATGCTCATTCCTATACTACCGTCGGTATCGAGGATGATTTTCTCGCCGGGACCAAGTTTCACACTTTCTTATGGCATACAATGAAGCTTATTCTCCCGATGACTCTGTTGGATGGTTATCTTACCATTTGGTTAAAGAAATGCATAGTCCCATATCAACCCACGGATGTTCTGCCTGTGGAGGTACTTTATCCCATTGTTCAACTGGATTATCAAAAAAATCTTTCTCTTCTCTCGACAATGATCGCCGGTATCCACCGTGGTCTTCGCCAAATGATTAGTACTTTCACCCAGGAAGGAAGTAAACCAAGTGCTGTAATCCAAACGGCCAAGGTGGAGCTGCCTTACACGTACCTGATAATGTGGTTTGTTCTTCATCGCCCTGACATGATGGATGCGCCCAAGGTTGCGAACCAATCTGTCCCCTTGCTGCAGTTGATAGAAGATTGTAAATGGAAAGGACGGGGGTTCATGGACATCCAGAAACGGCTGCAAGACAATAAATGCTGGGTCGTCTCGACATGCTTCCCTTGATTTTTTGGGTCGTTATGGTGATTCATTGGTTGACGTAGAGAAGCGTGATACTGGTCGGACCTGCCTTGACACCGGATGCTTTGATTAGCTAGTGAACATTAGGCCAGGTTATATGATTTTTCGAGTAAAGAATTATTGTTACATAGAACCGTATCTACCGTGTAGGTTTGCACAGCAACTTGGGTATGATCAAATATATGTTGGGAACCCAAGTTCAGAACTCCGGACTCGCGGTGGCTTAGTAGATGGTGCCCGGGCGTGGCTGTGGAATGTTACGGGTTGTACTGGTGCAAGATTTAGCCTTCCGGTCGCTGAACGCCAATCAGAGCTGACTTTCTTATATTGCTGTTGGTTATTAGCGGCCAATGAACCTGTTTTAGTGAAGCCAATTAAGGAGTTGACGGCCGAGGCTGCAGCTCGGATCGCTACTCGACTGGTTTATGAAGCCGAGTATCAGAAAAGGAAAGGAAAAGAACCTGCTGGTCCTTCCCGTAATAGGGAACAAGAGGAGGATTCCTTTCCTTCCGGAGAAGAAGGATTAGATGTGAATGTCGCCAGTGGTAAGGATGGGGCGGCGGACAATGACGAAGAAGAACTCAGCACAGGTTTGTCAGAGTCCTTTTTCGAAGAGCTGTTGGATTTAGCAATTGCCAATCGAATTCATCGACTCAAGACCCAAAAAAGGTGGAAGGCTTTACCCACTTATCCTCACAAAATGTTTGTTGAAATTACAGGTGTAGGTTCTAAAGAGGGAGAGAAAGTGAGCGGTCATCCTACTGCCCGCGCTCGCTCTCGGACCGTAGCTCAGATAGATCCGATAGTTGAACCACGCCTTGACTCTGTGCTAAACAGGTCTATGGATCTTGACGAGGTGCGACCTTCTAAGTGTCAAAAGCTGGTTTTCAAACGGCATGTTGCCTCCTTAGTTCCCAACGTAGAACCACTCAACGATACATCTATTGCTGGGGAAGGTAACGCTTCAATTTTTTGCCGTCTTTTTGATTCCTTCTCCTGTTAGACTTAGTGAGTTTGCCATTTTTTTAGGGGAAGGTGACCAAAGTGAGGCCATTTATGATCCTCCTTCTCCCAATTTTGATATGTTTCAAGAGCCCGACCTTTCGCAGCAAGTACACAGAGCTGCTCTCGATGAGCCCGAAAATGCTGCAGTGGATATGACTGTTAAAACCGATGAAGGCACCGGGGTAGGACCTAGTTCATCTACGCCAGTCTTTGACCCAGGTACATCTAACACCGGTAGTACACCTTTCAAATGGCGATTTTGGGAATTGACAGATTCAGATTTCGTGCATCCGTTAATTGTTTCTATGCTTTTGGCTCTTTTAGAAAAACTCCAAGAAATAGGTGCCAATACTGGGATTGTGAACTCTGATGTCCCTAACAAAGGTAAATCCAACTCTAATTTGTTATGGATTCCCAATTTCTCTTTCTGTGTCTTAAAATTCAGACTCTTCCGTAGGTATCCTTATGTAGAATTCAGATAATAAGGAACCCTTTCAAGATATTACTTTTGAGATGTCGGACGACCATCCATCCGATCCGATATTAGATCCTTTGGTATCTAACGATATGTTGTTGGAGCAAGTTTGTCATGATACCGTCGAAGTATCTGCTGAGCCTGGTACCTCTGCACGTATAAATTTTACCCCTCTACAACAGTTATTACCCTCTCGAATTCACTTAACTATAGAGGAGTTTCACTTGTAGGACCAGTAATTGAGACTGGTACAAACATCAACGTTGAGATATTTGACGCTTCTAAGGGTCCCGATTTTTCGCAAGCGGCAGGAATTATTGCACAAGATCATTCGTCGATTACTCCGACTCATCTTCCACTCTTAACAGTTGAGATGACCATCGCAGGTGTGGGGACTAATCCGATTGAACAAGTCGTCGGACCAACCGAAAAAGTTGATACACCGACGGCCATTGCTTTTGTAGCGCCTTCACCAGTTCATGAGGCCAGGCAGATGGAATCAAGTATTGGAACTCCAGCTGAGGGAACTTCCGTCGGTACTGGTAAGCTTCCCTTGAAACTTAGAGATATTCGAGTTAGTATTCTGAAATATTTGATTCCTATTTTTCTTACAGAGATTCCATCCCAACTTCACGATCTTGTCAAAGCGCTATTTTTAGAGGATGATCCAAACCAGATTGTCCTTTGTATAGAAGTTAGTAGCTTTTTTACCTTCGTGGGCAAGGTGATTGACAAACTTCTCCATAGCGGGACATCTTTTCGTCAATTCAGGCCACTCCTTGATCTCAGATTAGCCTTAATAGAGAAAATCAGATCGCTACGCTTGGTGCAAGCTATCACTGATGACTTGAATTATCTGGAGCATGGTTTTCAAAAACTCCGAGAGGTTCGAGATACAAGTGCTCCTTCATATATAGCTGCTCAGATGGAATCTCGATTGCGAACGTGGCACGACACCCAGGCATCGGTTGGACCTGAGGTCCAAATGCGTCAAAGTAAAGTGGAACAGATGAAGGCCGTCCTTGACGACAAGTTACAAATTCTGCACAATATCAAGTCCTCCCTTGCATCAAGTGCTGGCAAGATAGCGTGACTTAAACATGAGCTTCAAGCAGAAGAAGAGGCTTGGGATATTTTAGTAGTGGCAAGGGTTGACGAAGAGCGCGGTCATGAGATGGTGTCTAAGGAGTTGGAACTCTCGGAACAAGAGCTGACCAAGGCGAAAGAAGAGGCTGCGGGGATGTTAGCTGCTAACGAAGAATCCATGAAGGCTACGTTGAAGGATGAGCTCGAGCAAGCTTATGTGGAAGAGTTGTCGAAGTTAGAGCAACAAGTTCTTAGCCATAAGCTTCATGTAGATTGACCGTGACTTTTGTACCTGCAAACTCAATTTTCATTAATAGAAGATATTTCTCTTTTTTTATTATACTTTTTTTAGTATGATGTCCTATTCTGTTTGGAATAATCAACCATAATATTTATAGGATTTTTGGCAAACCCTCAGCCATCAACGGGTTTGATGTGCCTTTACCGATTACCGTTTGAATCGGGCTAGCATGTGGATTGTTTTGGTCCGTTCCGCATGTAACATTGTGCTAAGAGTATTAATTCACTTAGACTTGATGCTATGACTTTGAATACATAGACTTCATCATTTCTTATGGGAATATGGCACCCAGCAATGCGTGTTAGGCGCTGACTTAGGATTTTTGGCAAACTCCCAGCCTTTAACGGGTTTGATGTGTCTTTACCGATTACCGTTTGCATCGGGCTAGCATGTGAATTATTAAAACCCGTTTCACATGTAACATTGTGCTAAGAGAGTTAATTCTCCTAGACTTGGTGCTATGATTTTGAATACATAGACTTTACTATTTCTTACGGGAATATGGCACCCGGCAATGCGTATTATGCGCTGACTCATCCCTACTTAGAATTCGGGATAAAAGTCCCCAGACTTAGATTCTGGTGTCTTTTTCACTCGGCGAAAGACTAAACCGGCAACGCGTGTTATGTGTAGGCTTATCTCTATTTAGGAGTCGAGATAAAATTCCCCGTGCATGAAGTGCGCGGATTTGAAGTTGAGAATTGCGTCTTTTCTCAGGGTAAAGACAAACCTGATGCTGGAGAGGAAGAATTTTATATTGTCCCCAGGTCTTGTTTAGGGTAAAGACGAACCTAAAAAATGGAAGAGGAAGAATTTTATATTCTATCTCCCAACACTGAAGAGGGAGAATTTTATATTCTATCTCCAGTTGGAAAGGAAACTCGAGGTGGGATCTCCACCCCCAGAATCCGAAAAGATAAAACTAGGAGTGGGATCTCCACTCCGAGAATCGGAAAGATTCAAGCAACCCTAACTTTTATAGGATTGGTTGCTTTATCCAAGAAAAGAGTTCCTCGTTTATTAAGGGGAAATTCTGATTTCGACCCTAACTTTTATAGGTTTGGCTGAAAAGAAAAAGATGAAAGTCTTTCGTTTATCGAAAGGGATGACTCGATCCGTCCTAACTACATGCAGGTTTGACTAAGTGAGGTTGGAGACAATCCTAACTTTTATAGCTTTGATTGCTCAAATTGAAAGTGGACCTCTCGTTCATGGAAGGAATTGAGAGGGGAATTTGGCTTTGGCCCTAACTTTTATAGGTTTGACCTGAAAGCAAAGAGAGCGGAATACAGGTAGCAGTAGAAATATTGGTTTGTAGTAGCCACTCGATGGGGGGATTTGGATGTTAAGTGATCAGGACTAAACACATCAAGTTTTGAAAATTGCCATGAACTGGCAGATAGAAATTTTAGTGGACCCACCGTCAATTGATTTGAACATTGGAGGATTTTGTGAGGGAAGGTTGATCTGTCAAAATGATCGAATCTCATTCATCAATAATAAAACACGCTTTAACTTTGAATACATTCAGAGTCCAAGTGTGGATTTTTTATTCATTACTTTCATAGCAACTGGGTTATCCCTAAGAATACCACATGCAATATTCTTCTGGAAACTTCCCGATACATTGGTTATCCTGAATATACTAAGGGAAGTATTTTTTTCAGGAACATACTGTTTATCGGCATCATAAGCCGGTCGCCTTCTTTAGTAATAAGACGATATGCGCCACTCGAGTAGACCGTCTCTACTACGAACGGCCCTTCTCATTTGGGTTCAAATTTGCCTTTCTTCTTAGAATTAAGGATTATGGGCCGTCGTTCGGTTAAGACTAAATCTCCTTCTTTAAAACTCTGTTGCCGAACCTTTTTATCAAAAGCTCGGGAAATTCTGGCTTGGTAGAACTCAATGTGCTGTTGAGCTTCTAAGTGCTTTTCATCGAGCATCTCGAGTTCTTCAAGACGTTTCTGATGTTGTTCTTCGGTCGTCATTTGGGTTGCGAGAGCGATTCAAAGAGATGGAATTTGAATTTCGAACAGAAGGACGGCTTCACACCCGTACACCAAAGAATACGGGGTTGCGCCAGTAGGCGTGCGAACTATGGTGCGGTAAGCCCATAGTACTTTGCCGAGTTTATCATCCCAATCTCGTTTGTTAGTCTTCACGAGTTTTGATAGAAGCTTGATGATAGTCTTATTAAAGGCTTCAGCTAATCCGTTTGCTGTGGGATTATAAGCTGTTGACGAGACGTCTTGAATTTTAAACTTCTCGCAAAATCTGATGAATGTATTACTGACAAACTGAGGACCGTTGTCATGCATGATTCGCCTTAGAACACCATATCGGTAGATAATGTGGTGCTTAATGAAAGCAATGACGTTGTTCGTCTTCACTTCTTTGAGCGGAATTGCTTCAGCCTATTTGGAGAAATAATCAGTAATTGCTAGAATGAATCGATCACCTTTAACTGACGGGGGATTTATAGGACCAACAATATCAATTCCCCAAGTCTCAAAAGGCCATGATGTAGCTGAAGGATGCAGATGCTCCGGGGGTTGGTTCATATAATTCGCGTGCACTTGACACGCGTG
This sequence comes from Asparagus officinalis, assembly GCF_001876935.1. Classification (NCBI taxonomy): domain Eukaryota; kingdom Viridiplantae; phylum Streptophyta; class Magnoliopsida; order Asparagales; family Asparagaceae; genus Asparagus; species Asparagus officinalis. The sequence continues at coordinate 38,476,331 of NC_033794.1, forward strand.
ACACTTTCGGGCATATGCGACCGTGTCATTGATCATGGTGGGCTAGAAATATCCCATTCTTCTGATGCAATCATAAAGTTTGGGGCCCGGTTAGTGTGCGCCGCAAACTCCTTCGTGTGTCTCTTTAAGGACTTCTTCTGCTTCTTTAGTCGATAAACAATGTAGTAGTAACCCATCGTACCCCCTATGATATAGTGTTCGACTTTCTGTGTTGTAGTAGAATCTCGATGCTCTCCGTCAGATCGAATCTCTTTCCTTCGCATCTTCTGGTAAAATCCTGTGCAGGACGTAGTCTATGATAGGAAAACGTCAATCTCAGGGTTCGAACTCAACTTGAGTTGAATGTACTTCTTTAATATCTTCTTCTTTGTCATCTTCATCGTAGATTGGCACGAAGAGTTGGTGAGTTCTCACCGTAACGAATCGTTCCGTTTCGGGAGGCTGTGCCAGGGACACGACTAATGCTGCCAGCGCATCTGCGTACGCGTTTTGTAAGCGTGGAATATATTCAATGAAGAATCCTTCAAACGATTCTGCCATCTCAACGGCCACCTTATGGTATGGTATCAAGTCTTGATTTCTGACCTCATATTCTCCCTGAATTTGTTTAACTACTAGTTGAGAATAACCGAAAGCTTTGAGATACTCGACCCCCAGCTCTTTAGCAAAGCTGAATGCAATAAGCAGCGCATTATATTCGGCTACGTTGTTTGAGCACGGCTCAGTCAGCGAGTAGGCTCTAGGCATCACATGTTCCCGGGGAAACTAAGACAACTCCAACTCCGGAGGAAATCTTAGAACATCCAGGAGCACTTGCTACATTAGTTGCCCGAGAGGCACCGTCGAAATACAAACGCTACACCTGTTGATGGGAAGTTATGTTAGCTTCGTGGGTTTCATCTGGCAGATCGTCGTTTACCTCGGCGGTATCCGTAGTTGGTTTAGCTGCTAGGAGATCACAAATACCAAAAACTTGATGCGGCATAATTATGTACCAAAATTGCAAGTGCACAACCGTGTCAAGTTATAGTATTTAAGATATCGATCCCACGAGGAAGGTGATTTTATAGGAGAAAATATAAAATTGGTTCTTATTTTGTGTGCATGACAAATAGGAGTGATGAGTGAATGTGATTGTGAAGATGTGTGTGAATAGGTGCAAAGTGTAAGTGAGAGTGGATGTAAAAGAGAATGAGTATGATCAATAAGGTGAGAAGGAAAAATGAATAAAATCAAGAAACAAATAAAAAAAATCAAGAATGAAGAACAAAATTCTAGAATAAAAGAAAATGCAAGAAATTAAAGATGGTGGATTCAATTATAGATATGGGTAATCTACAATTCAACCCAATCTACAATTGAACCCACTTCTTAGAAAAGGGTGATTCCCTAGAGGGTTCTATCCTAAAGGCGAATCAAACAAAATAAAAATAAACAAAAAGAAAAACTAAACCCAAGAGGGTTCGAGCCTCAAGGTGAATAGTATAAGAAATTAAAATCTAACTACAAAATAAATTGCAAAATCTAAACTACAAAATAAAATTGCAAGAATTAAATGCAAAAAAATAAATCTATTCTATAAGCATGAAATAAATCTAAGGCAATAGGGTTCTAGCCTCTTGGCTATTTAATAAGAAAATAAAATCTGAACTACAAGCATAGAAATAAATCTACACTAATAAGCAATAAAAGAGAAAAAGAAAGAAATGCAAACCTTCCAAATAATTCTCCATCTTCATCTTCATCTTCATCATCCAACAAAGAGAAGAAGAGAAAAATTTAAAGTGGTAAAAAAATTATTATTATTAATTATAACAAAAAGTTACAAATTTGGAAGGCCTTTTCAATTAAGACTATCCGCCCTCTCCAAAAGAAGTTACAAAATTTTCGCACCTCTAACCCCTCACTCTCTACCCCTATTTATAGTAAACATCAGTGAATGAGAGCCATTGGATCAAACTTGAGCCCCAAGACAAGCAAAATCAGCCATTGACGCGCGCTACAGTAATCTGGTATCGATGCAGGCATCGATGCAGGTATCGATGCCAGCATCGATGCCCACATCGATACCCACTATTTCCAAATTCTGATTTCACGGATAGCTTCGTCTCGTCGAGATAGGCGATTTTCATATATTATATGTTAAATTCCGCCTTCCGGATTAGGAGATATCGTCGTTTCTTTGTGGCCAACCATTTTGAATATGATTTCTTTTCATATTGGATTTTTGACTTTCTCCGGCTTCTACAGGCTACTCGGCTTGATTCTGGGCTTTTGGATAATTTGGAAACTGATTTTCCAATGGGCTTCTTTGATTCATTTCTTCATTTAATCGATGGGTTTTTGTTGAGAGATGAGAGTTTGAGATTTATTCTTCATTAACCTGCAATTAAAGATAAAAAAAATTATTAGTAGTACATTTATTCATATAAAATAGATAATGAGGGTATAAAATTATAATAAAATATGATTATCAAATACCCCCACACCTAAACTTTTGCTAGTCCTCTAGCAAAGAAAATAAAAAGAAAATCCTAACTCACTTTCGCAGGAATCGCGGTTGTATTTAGCGCATACAACAAGCCTTTAAACCCCTAGGTTACCCTAGTGGACGAGTTGTAGTCTCGTGAGGGTTTGCAGTGAATATACCCACAAAATTCGGTCAACTTGCCAAGTTAAAGAAGTCAGTAAATAACTAAATTCACTTGATAACTTTTAGATAATCTAATTGGAGCCAGTTATCACTCAAGAAAACGTTTTTATATATAACTCTAAGGTATATTTTCAAGAAAATCTTCTCATTGTAGCAATACAAAACCAAGCCAAACTTAGAAATTTAATTTAAAAGTTTTGAAAAGAACATGCTAACTCTTTGTTTTAAATAATTTTCAAGTTGCTTGATCTAAAATATTTTCCAAGACCATATATATAACTATAAAACATTTATTATTTTTTTAAAAAAATTTTAACTCTTTTATCCTTGGTGATTTTTTTCTACTTTAATGGGCTTTCTAAGTGACCTTTTAACGAGTTTTGGGCCAATGGATCCCAACCCAAGTGGGCTTAGGTCATTAAGTATGAAAATACTCCTTGGGCTTAATTACTCGGTCAGCTTAGGCTTTATAAGATAGAATCACCTTGAATTCAAGAGTTTTTTTTTTGTGCCCATTTTTCGCTTTTTCGCACTCTTCTTTTGCAAATTTTTTTTTCTTTTTTTTTTGTATATGTATATATATTTTGGAAAATACGTAAATCAAGACGCTTTGAAAAATTATTTTCAACTCTAAGCTAAGCATGCAAAAATTTCATTATTTTAAATAAAAATCCAAGTTAAGGCTTAAGTAAAGTCTACTACTTTGAAAATCATTTCTTAAGAAAATTATTTAGAGTTATCATAAAAGGTGAGCTTAAGTAAATAACTAACTAGGGATTAGAAATTTTCAAATTTATCAAATAAATCAATTATTACATAACTCCATCAATTTGGCAAGTGACGATATTTTTATAATTTTTTTTTAAGAAAAAGGAGAAAAAAAAATGTAACTAAAACTAATTCCCACCCCCACACCTAAATTTTGCATTGTCCTCAATGCAAACTCTATGATGCATAAAGTAAAGCAGATAAGAAGTGAAGCACTTACATTTGGTCGGCTGATAAAAATCTGCAATTACCTTTGGTCTGAGGAGGATGAAAAAATTTATTCTTCTGTTTTTTTTTTCTTTTTTTTTCTTTCTTTTTTTTCTTTCTTTTTTTTTTCTTTTTTTTTCTTTTTTTTCCTCTTTTTTTTTCTTTTTTTTTACAACTGAACAAGAAACTCTCACATGAGAGAAGAATAAATTCTTTTTATTGTTCTGAAATAAACAAAATAAACAATGTAGAATGAAATATTCAACATGAAGAGTTCCTGTTCTACATTGAATCCTACCTTACTGTTGAAAATTCTTCCCCGGATTTTAAACAAATTCAGAATGATATAATCAATAATGTGAATTTTTAAGCATTTCGGGGTGTTCAACAATTCTTGCAACAAGGTAAGGTGGATATTATTGGTGTCATGCATTTTGTATTTCTTAATGAACTTAGACTCTTGTACTGTGAAATTTTGTTTTCCAACAACCAATTCTTCTGTGAAGTTCTGAAAATTTGGTTGTTGATTATTCTCCAAAAATCTAAGTTCATCAAGAAAAAGTTCTTCAAAATTTAATTCAAAGCAGCACCTGTTTAACACAGTTTTATTATTCTTTCTTCTTCTTCTTCTTCTTCTGATCTTTCCTGAATGTAATTTATTTCTAGAGGCTGATTATTTGGTTGGTCCCCTGGATTAAAAATGTTAAGATCAGCAGTCAAATTCCCAAAGGACAGCTTCATTTGACCAGTTCTACAGTTGATGAGAGCATTAGAAGTGGCTAAGAACGGTCGTCCTAAGATGACAGGTGTCTGTCCTTTGGGATTGGAAACAGGCTGTGTTTCCAAGACTACAAAATCTACTGGAAAAATAAAATCTCCAACCTTAATCAGAACATCCTCTAACTCACCCATAGGGACCTTGACAGATCTATCAGCCAACTGTAAGGTGCATTTGGTTGGGTTCAGTACACCTAGACCCAATTGCTGATAGACTGAATATGGAAGCAAATTGACACTGGCCCCTAAGTCTAAAAGCGCCTTATCAATGTGAGTATTACCAATGATACATGAAATGATGGGGGAACCTGGATCTTTACGTTTCAAAGGTATGGGATTTGACAGCATTTCACTGATATTGGCGGCTAAAAAGACTTTCTTTGGAACATTTATTCTCCTCTTCTTAGTGCACAATTCTTTTAAAAATTTAGCATAAGATGGAATTTGTTCAATTACATCTAAGAGAGGAATGTTGACCTTAACCTGCTTGAATGTCTCTAGGATTTTCTCCTCCTGAGGAGAGTGTTTCCTAGACCTGAGTCTATCTGGAAAGGGAGCAACCGGTCTAAATCTATCAAAAGCAGGCTCAGGTTCGGGTTCAGGTTCTTGGTCATCTGAGGGGAGTGATTGTTGAATAGATTCATCAGAAGGAGAAGGAGAAGGAATTTGTACAGGATCAAGAGTTTGACTTGGAGGAGTTCTCACTTGATTATCGACCTGTCTACCTGACCGAAGTGAATGGATTGCATTCACTTGAGCTTCATAGGATGAACTGCATCCTGTGTTATTAGGGTTGACCACGGGTTGACTCGGAAATTTTCCTTTCTCTCTTTCACTCACGGCACTAGCTAGTTGACCAAGTTGGGATTCTAATCTAGCTATAGCTTGAGTGTTGGAGTTGAGCATTTGTCCGGTTGATTGCATGAAGGAATTCAACGTGCTAGATGTTTGAGTCAACATATTCGTGGTTTGAGTAGAGGCCTTAATTATGGTTTCTAAACCCCTTTCCAAGACATTGAGACGTTTATCTTGATCTGGATTGTGAGGAGTTTGAATTACAGCTTGATGAGGAGGAGACTGATTTTGATACGGCAGATTGGGTTGTTGAAATTGTGAATGAGAATTGAATGGAACTGTGTTTCCCCTAGGAAAATGTTGGGTCGAAGCGGGAGTGAAATTTTGAGTTCCGGGAGAATTTTCTATATTCCATGCAAAGTTGGGATGATTTCTCCAACCTGGATTATAGGTTGGAGAAAATGGATCATTTCTCGGGTGCTGGAATGCAGCGTTCATCTGTTCTAATAAATGATTGTTTCCTAAGAGAGGGCATTCCTCTGAAACGTGGGTAGGAGACTGACAATTATGACATCCTGGGAAAGAAACATGATTGAGTTGAGCTGGAGCTCGTTCCTTAATTTCTAAGGCTTCTAACCTCCGCAGAATTGTCGCCATCTTCGCTTCAGAAGCAATGTTTGACTCCAAGGAAAGACCACTAGACTTAGAATGGGGAACTGATGAAACCCTGTCATCGCACTGTTCCCATTGCATTGTTTTTTCAGAAAGACTCTCCAAAAACTCCCAAGCTTCATCAGCATTTTTCCTCATAAAATCCCCGTGGCACATTGATTCTAAGGAAGTTTTTGCAGAATAATCTAATCCCTCATAAATTATTTGGCACAATCGCCATTTCTCTAAACCGTGATGAGGATATTGGATGAGAAGATCTTTAAATCGGTCAAAATACTTCCAAAAAGGTTCTCCCGGGATAATTTTAAAGTTTTGAATGCTGTTCCTAAGCTTTACCGTTTTATGAATAGGAAAAAATTTCTTAAGAAAAACGGTGACAAATTCATCCCAAGTTGAGATGGAATTTGTTGGTAAGCTGTACAGCCATTTTTTAGCTTTATCCTTAAGAGCAAATGGAATAAATCTAAGCTTAACCGCATCTTCATTTAATTCTCTCATTTTAATCATAATACACACTTCCTCAAATTCCGAAATAAAAATATATGCGTCTTCTGTTTCATTACCAAGGAATTTGGGAAGCATGTTTATGTATTGCGGTCTAAGCTCAAAACTTATTCCATTTGTTTCGGGGAGCCTAATGCATGAGGGGATTGCATTCCTAATGGGATAGCACATATCATGAAGAACGGGTGGATTAGGATGCTCCATTTCTATGATTGGTTCAAAGCGAATTAATCGATGTGTATTATCCCTAATCCACTGTTGCATACACCAAAATATTTCTTTTTATTTTTATTTTATTTTTAGGAAGAAAAAAAAATTTAGTTTTTTTTATGAGAAGAAAAGGATAAAGAAAAATCCTAACTAAAACAAATCAAAACAATCACTTTTCAATCACTCTAATTCTAGGGTTTAGCCTAATTCACTAGACCAGCTCCTAACCAAAAACTCCTACAGTGAAAAGATAAAAGTTTTACCCAGGTAGTTAGCCAGGTAAGGATAGTACTAGAGGGTGATCAAAGATCAATTAAGTACCTCTTTCCTTACGGAGCGCTTTACGCAACCCCTAAACCTTGCCTTAGACACCAACTAATCTGAGAAAACTTAAACCGGTTCACTTAAGGATTTCTTGTTCCTTATTGAGCTCGAATCCTTAGGGGCCAACGTCTAATGAGTTTTATTAGGCTTGGGTGGTGTAGTGAGGAATTAGTGATTTTTGGGCTAAGGAAAGGGTGATGAAATCCCTCACCTTATCTTGATTATGGGGTTTTGCCCTTAAAAATATTTTTAAGTGTGTGTCAAATCAAGATGCTCAAATCACTTGGTGAATTCCTACACTATATGAAATGCAACCCTATGAATTAAAAGCAACTAAAAAGGATGGAAAAGAAAAATCTTTTTTTTAATTAGGGTTAACAATCAAACAAATGAGAAGGGGGGATTTGTTTGAATTTATTATCTTGTTAGTAAATGTCAAAGTGGAGGATGAATTTTATTATGGTCAACAAAAAATAAAATCTCTTTTTTTTAAGTCCTAATTGTCTCTAATTGTGAAGAAGTAGCTAAAGGGTGGAATTAAAAACTAGAAAGAGGACTTACCTGAAAGCAAATCTTCAAATCCTAGCTCTCCAATCCGCGATCTTCAAGCTCCAAGCGTTTCCTTCACAAAAAACACACAAGTTAAAGAACCAAAATAATTAAAACCTACTTAAGCACCTTCCCCGGCAACGGCGCCAAAAACTTGATGCGGCATAAACATGTACCAAAAAGGTTGCAAGTGCACAACCGTGTCAAGTTATAGTATTTAAGATATCGATCCCACGAGGAAGGTGTTTTGTAGGAGAAAATATAAAATCGGTTCTTATGTTGTGTGCGTGACAAGTAGGAGTGATAAGTGAATGTGATTGTGGAGAGATAGAGAGAGTGGAAGTGATAGTGTGTAAATCGGCACGAGATATAAGTGAGAGTGGATGTGACAAAGAATGAATATGATCAATAAGGCAAGAAGGAAAAGGAAAATAAAAATCAAGAATAAAGAAAATAAAATTCAAGAATAAAAGAAAATGCAAGAAATTAAAGATGGTGGATTCAATTATAGATATGGGTAATCTACAATTGAACCCACTTCTTAGAAAAGGGTGATTCCCTAGAGGGTTCTAGCCTAAAGGCGAATCAAACAAAATAAAAATAAACAAAAAGAAAAACTAAACCCAAGAGGGTTCTAGCCTCAAGGTGAATAGTATAAGAAATTAAAATCTAACTACAAAATAAAGTGCAAAATCTAAACTACAAAATAAAATTGCAAGAATTAAATGCAAGAAATTAAATCTATTCTATAAGCATGAAATAAATCTAAGGCAAGAGGGTTCTAGCCTCTTGGCTATTTAACAAGAAAATAAAATCTAAACTACAAGCATAGAAATAAATCTACACTAATAAGCAATAAAAAGGAAATAAAAGAGAAAAAGGAAAGAAAATGCAAACCTCTAAATAATTCTTCATCTCCATCTTCATCATCCAACAAAGAGAAGAAATATTTAAAGTGGTGAAAAAATTATTATTATTAATTGCAACTAAAGTTACAATTTTGGAAGGCCTTCTCAATTAAGAGTAGCCCTCCTCTCCAAAAGGAGTTTACAAAATTTTCACACCTCTAACCCCTCACTCTCTACCCCTATTTATAGTAAACATCAGTGAATGAGAGCCATTGGATCAAACTTGAGCCCCAAGACAAGCAAAATCAGCCATTGACGCGCGCTACAGTAATCTGGCATCGATGCAGGCATCGATGCAGGTATCGATGCCAGCATCGATGCCCACATCGATACCCACTATATCCAAATTCTGATTTCACGAATAGCTTCGTCTCGTCGAGATAGGTTGTGAAAATCAAACAAAGTCGGCCCATGAAGTTTATCCAACTCCAGCAGTCGGTCAATACACATCAGCAATTGGCAAATGGAAGCATCATTTCATTTTCAAATAATAATCAAGTCCGGTCTTCAAATAATTTCCAGCAGCAAGTAGCAGAAGGCCGGTTCCTTTTATTTGAGAAAGAAATTGAATATGCAGCAGCAAGTCCATTCACGTGTCCGGCCCAATTGGAAAGAATCATCCAAATCAAGTCCTTGATGATTTTTTTTTTAAAAATGAAAAGAAGAACTAAACAAGTCCAAGCCCATAGATGTGTCCATTTTATTTCAAGCAAGTCGGCCCATTTTGCATCCAGCGCTCCTGGCCCATGTTCGTTCTTCATTTGGTTAGGTGGTCTTTGCATTCAAGTCCATCTCTTTCCACAATTTGCATCCAAGCTCATTTGAGAATAAAGAGGATTTTGCTTCTTTTGGACATTTTGGCTTTTGGCTTCAATTGATCATTTTCTTCACTTGCTTGATGGGCTTTATGCTACAAAATAGAGAAGAGAGATTTTGAGGGGTTTTTATATTTAATAATATTTATTTATATTTCCATTCATTTATGTATAAACTAATCTAAAAACAATTATTAATGGTATATTTATTCATGTAAAATAGATAATGAGGATATAAAATTGTAATAAAAATATGATTATCACTTGTCCCTTGACTAACTTTTGTTGTTTAAAATATAAGTCGTATTGGGACAGAAGCAAGGCCCATTTTGCCAATCGCCAATTCATGAAAGCCGGTTGCGTCATGAACACTCGGATTGGGTTAACATTGGAGATGACGTATATAGTCTGTCCGACTAAGTAATGTCGCATCTTTTGAATTGTGAATACCAAGGCAAGACACTCTCTCTCAATCATTGGATATCGAGATTCGACGCCTACGAGGGTCCGGCTTAAATAATACACTGCTTGTTCATGACCGTTATCGTCGTCTTGTGCAAGTAATGCACTTAACGAGTGGCGCGTCGTCTTGACATAAATCAAGAACGGTTTGCCCGATTTTGGTACGACGAGCACAGGGGGTTTCGAGAGATATTCCTTAATATTCTCAAACTCTTTTTGACAAGCGTCATCTCATATAAATGATACGCTTTTCTTTATAAGCCTGGAGAATGGTTGATATTTTCCCGAAAGGTTTGAAATGAAGCGACGGATATAAGCCAACCGTCCTTGTAATCCTCTGAGTTCCTTAAGGTTTCTCGGGGGTAGTAGCTCGTTAATCGCCTTCACTTTGTCAGGGTCAATGTGAATACCCTTAGTGGTGATGACGAATCCAAGGAATTTACCGCTGGACATTCCGAGAAAAGACTTGGTAAGATTCATCTTCAATTAATGAGTTCGCATCAGATCGAACATTGTCTTCAAATCCTTGATGTGATCATTTTTGTCACGACTTTTCATGTTTAGATCGTCCACGTAGCATTCGACGGTCTTCCAGAGATGCTCTTGAAAAATCTTTGACATGGCTCTCTGATAGGTGGCACCTGCATTCTTTAAGCCGAAGGGCATAACCGTGTAACAGAAAACACCGAGGGGTGCTCTAAACACGGTATGCTTTTCATCATCTGGGTACATCTTTATCTGATTATAACCAGAGAATCCGTCCATGAAAGACATTCTCTCGAATCCACACGTATTGTCGATGATAACATCTGTGATGGGAAGAGGGAAATCGTCTTTTGGGTAGGCAGTGTTAAGATCTCTGAAGTCGATGCAAATCCTAATTTTCCTGTTCTTCTTAAGGACTGGGATAATATTGGCAAGCCATTCGGGATGTTGCTCCTCCCTGACGAAACCCGAGTCGATAAGCTTTTTGACTTTGGACTCGATTGCCTCCATAATTTGCGGACGAAACCACCTTTGTTGTTGTTTGACGGGTTTGACATCCGGCTTAATATTGAGATGATGCATTACTACATTTGGATCGAGCCCTGGCATATCTTCATAATTCCTGGCGAAAACATCGATGTATTCCCTAATGAGAGAAATCAACTCTTCTTTCTCATCCGGCGGGAGGCTGTCGCTAATGAATATTGGCTTCGGATTATCCTCATTACCCATATTCACCTGGACTACTTGATCTTCGGTAGGAGGTTCTCTTTGTTCAAACCTATCACCGTACTGCATATTCAAGTGATGAACCCAAGGGTCCTCCCAAGTTGGCATTTGATCGTCTTCCTCTATTATAGCAGGATCAACCGTAGCCATGTTCGACATTAGCTTTTTGAACATTTCTCCGAGACTGGCGTCGGAGTCCTAGGCTGAAGAGTCGAAAGAATATCCGTCTTTGCCCTTATTAGCAATTTGATCAATGACTTGCCAGCAACATTCGTCGTCGGATGAGGAAACATAGCCCAAACCTCTTCAGTGGCTATAATAGTCATCCGGCTTTCCTTTTGGTACGTAGGCCATACGAGGAGGAACTCGCGGACCTCGACCAAAACAAAGACCCTCCCCAAGTGTGAAGTCATATCCGTATCTCTCCATGAGATTACGCGCTTTTGTGTCATACCTGAATAGATGAGGGGTAGGTTTATCACCATCGTTATCTTCTTCCAAAAAGTGACCTGGTATCGAAGGTTCTCTTCCTTTACCATAGATAACTTCTTTTTCACCCCCTGCCTTTGCAGGAATGACAAGTGTCGTTCCGAATGAATCATGTACTTGCTTTTTTATCATGCAAAATGATTAAAGTGGCATATACAAGTCGGGGTTATCATACAGCCCCTTCATGATATTATCAAGACACAACTAGTACTCTAAATCGTCATTTATTGTAATATCTTCGGCAAGTTGCCAGTTACAACTACTTTCCGATGATTCTTCATCGTCAAGATTGATTACAATGGGTACAATATCATTAAGTACAAAACCACCATCATAATCAAACCCAGCTTCGGTATCAGCCTCTTCCCCGCTGTCCGTTCCTTGGGCCGATGGTTCAGTATCGGATTCGGCACCGTAGAGAAGGAAGTCGGTAAAATAATTCTCCAATCCCTTAAACAGTTGCTTATCCGCGACCACCATCTTGACTTCATTATTGATATCCATATATTTTAGACATTGATGGAGAGTAGAGGGGACTATAACATTACCGTGGATCCAGGGTCGACCCAACAGTAGGTTATAGGAAGTTTCTGCATCAATCACATAACACGTGACTTCCGACTTCAAATCTCCAATATGACACTTCACTCGGATTTTACCCAATGGTCTGGATCCACTGGTATTGAATCCATAGATAGTAGTACCTATGAAGGCTAACTTACTAGCCGGTATTCCGAGATTATACATCAATCGGAGTGGCATAGCGGAACCCGGATCGACTTGGATCCAGTTGACAACGCTGGAGCCGATGTACCCAGTGAAATACAAGGGCGGTCATGCTTTGAATTCTTCGGTCTGCATGTCTTTTTGGTGAAAGAAATGTAGGGAAAATTGGTGCACCGCCGAGGAATGTTGGACTAGCGGCTCTGGTTCTTTAGGAGATGACTTGATTTGAGTCAGGAAAACTTCAGAATTAGCCAAGGCTTCTTGTAATGCTTCCCTTGTGTCCTTTGAAAGACGCAGCAGCTCATATAGGGTTATTCTAGCCAGTATATTAGCTAATTGCATCATAATATCAAAATGGGGTGGAGCGCTCGAGCTTCCTAGTTTGTCTCTCCCAATCGGTTGATTGAATCGAGACTGCTTCGGGTTCTGACCCTCTTGGTATAAGGGTTCTTTCCCTTTTTGCTTTTGTTGGGTCTTCTCCGCAACTACGGGTGTTGGGGGAGTTGTGACAATTCCTATTTCCGTTAATGTCTTAGAGGGAACGGTTTTGGTTACCCCCTGCTTAGCTAATTGCTCGGAAGCATCCAGATACTTGAAGTGATATTCATTTCCGCTCCGGGTTACAAAGGCTTCTTGTTCATCTTTAGAAAGCGGGAAAGTAGGAATTCTTTCGTCATCTTCTCCTGGAATAGCAGAGGCTCCGTAACAAGATTTTCCCTTACCTTTTGATTTCTTCTTGGATGACAATCCGACCCACTGTTCTTCTTTGACCAGATCGGGATGAACCCAGAGAATTTCGCCATTCGGGGCTGTGTGTGGCACAAGTCCTTTCTGATGTTGTTTGTGAGGATCATCGTTCACGGTATTCATCGCAACTTTCATCACGGGCTCGGGCTAAAACCAATTCAAAGGGAAAGATCCGAAGCTGATTGATACTGCATTCGCACCCACCTTCTTCTCCTTAGGTTGTTTCATGGTAATCACCCCCACATTGATCAAAGCTTGGATTTTGTCTTTGAGGGCATAGCATGACTTGGTAGGGTGGTGAACCGTAATAGTTTGGGTCATTAACCCTCTTAGCGTCTTCCTGATCTTGGATCGGAGGTAACTTAATCTTGTATTTCTCTATAAGGTATTTGAAAATACCGAAAACTTCATCTTCTTCGAACGAGTAGACCTTCGAGAATTTTGGTTCCGAAGCCTTCTGTTTCTGAGGCTGTTGTTGCCACCGTGACTGCTGAAGCGCCTTCTGCTGTTGCTGTTGCGGCTGCGATTGAACTTCGAATGTTTGGTTCGCGTCCACTACATTCGATTGCGCTTTCCCTTTACCCCTCGGAACAAAATTCTGTTGTGGGGTTGGTGTTGCCGTTTGACCTCTTTCGGCATTTTTCCTCTTGAGGAAACGTTTGGCTCTTTCCCCTCGGACCTTCAAATCCTTCCAGGTCTTAGACGGTGCCATTCCCATGGCTTCGAGGATATCCAACGAAAGATTGTTGTGACAAGTCTCCAGGATGAAGTCCTCGCTAATCAGATCCCTACAATTCATGGCATTGTTCCGGAATCGTTTGATGAAATTTTCCACCAACTCTCCGTCCTTTTGCTTCTCGTCAAATAACGTTCTGATTGAGACCTCGGTGTCGTCGTCAAAGAAATTCATGAGAAACATGTCCTCCATGTCATTCCAACTGCTAATACTCCCCGGCTTGAGGCGACGATACCAATCGAAGGCTGCTCCGCGAAGAGTGCCGACGAATGATCGTACCATTAGAGGTTCATTCCCGGAGATTATTCCTAAGTGAGACTTGAAGTATATTAAATGCTGAGTGGGGGAACCCTTTCCATCAAACGGCGTGAAGTTGATTAAATTAAACTTTGCCAGATACGGGATTGACTCCCACTCTCTTGGGTATGGGCACGGTATTCCGGACCTTTTTACTTCCTGAGCACTCATCAATGCATTGATTTTGCTCTCTAAATCCCTCATCTTCTTATCCTCACTTGTATATTTCTTCGGGTGATTTCGGGGAGAGGCAACGTGGTCCTCTTTCGTATTGTTATCATCTGAGGGACCACCCCCAGTATTGTTGTCGATGGGAGGGGTGTTCATGTTGGCATTCTCCTCCACTTCCCGATCATTATCAGCTTGGTTGGGATTGTTTTGACGGCTAGACTCTCCCTGCTGATTCGTCAGTACCGCGATTTGCTGGTCATGCATCTCCCTTATTTGCTGCATAGCTATTTCCATTTCAAATTTGAAATTGTCCCTCTGCTTAGTTAAAGCATCCTCAAGAATTTTATTCATCTGCTCTGCGTTAATCATGAACGACTCATAGGATTGTCCTGTGCTTGACGCTGTATCATCAGAAGCCATAGCTGAGCAGGCATCTGAGCAAGCATCCAACGTTTCGTCATCTGAGGATAGTCCCCTTTGTATCCTCTGATAATTCTTTCTTCTACTGGTTCCCGATTGTAATCAAGTTATCCGTTGGGATACTCCTGAAAACTGGTCAGGTCTAAAGAGTCGTGTTGATTTCCCTCTACTAGTCATATTGAAAGATACTTCTGGAAAATTATCATCTTGAGGAGTAGCTCTCTTCTTGCGGAAATGCCTTGGTTTAGATTCAGGCGTTCTGGTGGAGATTCCTTCAAATACTGAAACTCTCTCTGGGGCGGCCTTAGAACAGCAACATTCTGACAACACCGCCTTGATAATTTTAGAACACCGACAATAGGAGTCCGATTCTTGGTGATTCCTTCTCTGAGACATGTTCGTACCTCAGGCCCGATAGTACAACTCATCGGTCGGATGACCAGAGCAACCCATCGTGTGTTGGCACGAGTCCCTAGGTGTAACGTCCTCGTCTGATGAGTACGTTCTCTTCTGGGAATTCAACGCTTTGTTAGCGTCTTCAGGAGTCACATGTCTAAGGCTACGTTTTCGCGAATGTAGGCTTTCAACATGCTCTTGGACTTCGATACGCAGTCCAATACGGTCAGTTATAGGACTTTTTCCGTCATGCATTCTCCTCCACTGCTTAGGAGGATGACCTCCAGCCTGGAAATGTGCTCAAGATCCGTTCAATAGGCTTACGCGATCTTTAACTGGAGCTTTGCCTCGATTATCGTGTGAAGGTCCAAGGCGATCTTTGATGGTCATCTTAAAATGGGCTAAATCCACACTGTCGCGGATCTCCACCGGAGGTGTGGAACTTGATGGAACAGCAATAGAGGCCGTCGGAAACTCAGACGGGACTGTAGGAAATGAATCAGCAGCGAAACGGACCGAACTGGTCCGAGATTTGACCGAACCACCCTTTGGTGGCTCGATTTTGGTCGAGCCACCATTTGGTGGCTCGGTTCTGACCGAGCCAGCAACTGGTTTTCTGGTTTTTTCGATGCCTTCGGGCACCGTTTGGGTTGTTTTTTATACCGGTTTGGACTTTGGTCTCCAGACTTGGCGTGATCTTGGTGGCTTCTTGACCACTTCTTCTTGTTTCAATTTTTGCGCTTCTTGCATCAGAGCTCGCGCATGCGCGAGTAACGCGCGGCGTTTCTGGATCCGTTCTTCAAGAGTTGAACGCGTTCTTTTAACACGGATCCATTCATTCGTGTTGCGGCGCTTGGCGCCTCCTGGACTTCAAGTCCGCTTCATAGCGGATTCCGTCAACTGGTTCTAAGGCCTTGGCTAGCTGGCGCACGTGGCGTTGTTGCCGTCTCTGACGTGCTCTCTTTGATAGAACGGGCACATTATCAGTAGTCAACTCCTCGCTCAAGGAGTTCAGATCTGCAGCGTCGGCCTCGTCTGATGCCAGCGGGACGTGCGGGGAGATCTTCTTGGGTCTTCAAATCCGAAGACCAGCGAACCTTCCTTGACTTGCGAGGAGAGGTGGATCTGGATGGGGAGGACAAATAATCCTCATACTTCTGCTGGTCGAACTCATATTTGACCTCTACTTCAACCGGGATGAGAATCCGAGATTGGGACACATCAGCCTTTACAGAATGGCTGTCGGCTCCCACTGTGGTCGCCAGCGTGTTTGATCAAAAAATTAATTTCTTTGATGAGTCCATTACAAATTTGAACGCTTACAATAAACTCAAAAAAAAATATAGCCTTTTTATAAGACTTTAAATCAAAAATTATAACTTTCTCTCAAACTACACGCAATAGATGTTTATCGCCTATTGCTTGTGCGGGATCGTTGCCGGTGTCGGGGTTTATCCATGGACCGTCTACAGATCAGATCCGGTTAGCAGAAGTTGGATAATCAATGCACTCACTTCACGAAGGAAGTAATTGCAGTAGCGGTGATTTTGACTAAGCAAAATCAGGGCTCTTCTCGAGATTTAAGACTAAGCTTAAATCCGGAGGAATAAGGAATAAGTCTCCGATCTCTCGAACTCTCACTTTGTTGAAGAACTCCGCTAAGATCTGCTAACTCTCTAAAATTCGTGCTCCAATCTCCAATTTGACAGCACCTCGTCCTCTTGATTTCTAGATCGATAAAATGAAGGCCTTTGGCTCATATTTATAGGTCTCGGATGCGGTTATTTGGATGAGAATGATGGATTTCTCTTTATCTTCAGTTAACAACTGTATAACTATAGTATCAGATCAGTTGGAACGTCTAGGAACACTCAAATCCCGAAAGAATCCATAAAAAGAACCAAAAAAATTGATTCTGGCCGAACTGCCAGGCTTTCTTGGGTTTGACTTGTTTCGTCGTTTGTGTGTATTTCGTTATTTCGCCGACCGGTACACTTCCTCGATTTGCTTCGTGCATTTCGTGAACGCGCGGATCGTTTGACGGTGGCTGGTGAGTATGTGGGACGCTTGGAACTAGGTGGTGAGTGCACGGAATTGTCAGTGAGCGCACAAGACGTTTGGTTCGCCGTTCCGGTGACCATTAAGCGTACGGGCTACTTGACGGTGGCCGATGAATACGCGGGCCGCTCGGATAAACCTTCTCGACTTGGATGATGACATTTATCGCCTCCTCTTCGTCTCGAGCCATATTCAGGAACCTATAGGCATTTTTAGACGCCTACAATAGCATGAGTGCTATCTATTTAGTGAAGAATCAGGTTTTTCATGCGAGGACGAAGCACGTTGACGTTCGTTATCACTTCGTTCAGGATATTCTTGAAGATGGTGATGTGGAAATTGTGAAGGTCCACATGAAGGATAACCCGGCAGATATGCTCACAAAGTTAGTTTCGAGCAACAAGTTTGATCATTATCGAAACTTGCTGCACATTCGTGATTGTTGAGGCTATTGACGGTCATTTGGATGAACTACGGACGGCTTGATCCCTTGCGAGAGGGGGTACGTAGGCAACCGCATTGGTGCAGCCGAGTTTGGAGAGACGACGTAATGATGCTCTTTGTTTGGTGTTGGCATTCTCATTTGGTTCCCGGCTTGTTGTGTATTGAGTCCATTGTCGTGGATTTATTCCACTTCGTACTGGACGCAACAAGTGGAACATTTGGTTGGTATTTGTGTCAGCTCAGTTTTGGAAAAACTTTACCGAGGTGGAGAATTGAAGAGCAATAGTAATTTTTAGGAAATTACAGTCGGACATGTTTTGTTTTTGTCCGGTCAACCGGGGCCAAGGGTGCGGGCGACCGGAAACATGCACGAGTACAAGATAGTTTCTAGATCTTTGTCCGGTCGACCGCGAAGACTTCGGCGGTCGACCGCGGAACCCTGTAAACTCAAAGGTGCTTTTTCTGTTCTGTCTGGTCGATCACAAAGACTTCTGCGGTCGACCGCGCGTCGGGTTTGGGTCTGGTTTCAGTTTCCTATTCTGTTTGTGTTTGCTGGGTTTGCTGTTTAATATAAATAGAAACACGATTTTAGGGTTTTGTTTATCAGAGAATAGAGAGTCTGAGCACTTTGAGAGGGAGAACTTGTGAGCGAGTTGAGAGATCACTGGTTAAGGTTTGTTCAAGTGTTTGAGTGATTGTAATACTTTTGTACTCTCCTCGATATAGTAAAATCTCTCTATCCTCTCCCCGTGGATGTAGGCAAATTGCCGAACCACGTATATCTCTGTGTTTGCGATTGGTTTGTCGTATTTGTTTGGATTGTGCTCGTGTTTGGTTTGTTAATCTTCTTCCGTGGCTTACGGACTCGTTCAGTGTGCGAGCATGCTTCCGCAAAGGTGCGCAACAAGTATACTGGGCACATTCATTTGTACAATTATAAGAAAGTCAACTTGATTAGAGTAGTTCTAAAATTAATGGTCATATTAGGTACTAGATTTTTTTATCGTCATTTACTTATGATTGTTGACACACGGATCCATATCTCTCCAACTTGCAAAAAAGTGGTCTTTTTGAGGTTGATCTCACGCAGTGCCCGCCTCTCTCGCACTTTAAAAAAGGGATAAGGAAAATGAGGGTGAGAGAACAATCAGCCATTCATTAGGCGCGCTTCCTCAGGCCTCTCATTTTGCATCAAAGATAGGGTATGTCTTGGTCCCGCTCGATCCATTCTCCCTTTAAATATCCAAAAATACAGCTATATATTCCTTCGTTGTAGAAATAAAATATTATTTGCATTGTTTGTATATATGAATATGGAAGGATTTCAAGCCACTACAGATTTCTTTTTTGATATTAGAAGAAATGAAGTTGTATTATTCATGGGACAGTATTAGTAGAATATTCTTGTAAAGATATTTTAAAAGGTTCAATATGCTAACTGTATGTGTCTTCCAATATTAACTATGGCATAGGCTCTTGAGATCTTCTTTGTGATAAAAGGTTTAAAATAGATTATAAAAAGTTTTAAGTTCAACGTACGTACGACAATGGTAAAGTATTCTACTTAGTTTTGTATAGAAAGGAAAACCATGTGAAAATGCCAGAATAACGTAGCGATAGTCTTTTTTTCTACCGTGCAAGATGTCTAAAATTCAAATCATCCCAACACGAAGCAATATTCAACCAAAAAATTAAAAAACAAAATGGAGACTAAGGGCGTGTTTGTTTGAGGGTGTTTTTTTGGAAAACCCGGTTTTTGGAACAAAAAGCAACATTTTTGTGGTTTAAGAAATCCAAAAACTGTGTTTGTTCCATTTTTTTTTAAGAAATGGTTTCCTAAAACCTTGTCAAATAGTGTCTTTTTTTGGAACAGCCAATTCCTGTCTAAAAGCTCGGAAATGGGCTCTTTTTTTGGAAATGAGGGTGCCAACTCAGCTTCTCAGCTTTCTTTGCATGTGCTTTTCCGATTTTTTAGGGGTGAAACAAACTTCAGTTTTGGATACCATTTCCTATTATTTATTTTATCCTTCCATATCAAACAAAAGATTTGGATTCCTTTGATATCCTAAAATTTTTACAGAATTGGTTTCTTGTGTGGGAATCCATTTCCATAATTTTTTGGAAATGAACCAAACAGCCCCTAAGAGACAGAAAAATGAGAGAGAGGGAGAGAGAGAGAGAGAGGAAGTAAAAAACAAAATTTCATCATTTATTGCCGCATTATAGGTGTATAACACATGATAAAACTTCTACTGCAACATCTTTCACTCAGGCCTACTTTTACATCAATTTGCCTACTTTTACATGTATAACCTCCTTTAGATCATTTTATTGCCTAACCTTACTAAATCCTCATTTAGCTAATTGTTTTCAGTTTACACGTATGACCTCCTTTAGATCATTTTAATGCCTAATCTTACTAATCCTCCTTTAGCGAAGTGTTTTTAAATATATTTGAAAGGGAGAAAAAAAAATGTTGAACTTCTTATCTCAAATTTTATTATATTCGTAACTTCACATCTTGAAATCCTCATGAACATATTGGTAGACCGTAGACGTCTTTTATATGCATGCAAGGAAAATCCCAAACTTGATAGTGTCCTGTACTAACCTTACGACCATAGTCTAATACTGCAATCATAGATCTGATACTACTTGTCAGAATTATATCAATATTAATAATGGAGAAGAACCAATCAAGATAAATAGTGCTGATTAGTGTGCACACCGTGCAAAGCACGACCCCCTATTTTTTTAAGTATTACATTTTAAACTTATCTCCCTCTAAGTTTTAATATATTTAATTTGATTATTGTATACTTAAAGTTAGAAATTATATCTACTCCTCTGTACTTAAAGAAGAATCCAAGTTTTAATATATTTGATATTAATCATATCTACTCTTTTATGCATAGAGGATGATCTAAGTTTTAATATATTTGATTTGATTTACTATTTATATTACAGTAATACATTGTAGCATAAACAATAACTTTAATAAAAAAATATGAGGCCCGACTTGAGTTACTGTTGACGGCACAGTGGTGGTTGGAACTTGGAAGTCGGAGGTTGATTTATTGCTCAGGCTACGGTAGTTAATAATGATTCTTTGGACCTCCTGTGTATAAGTACAGAAGGGTAGATACACTTCGAAATTTGATTTTAGGAAATCGCAAAAATAGCCGGAGGGAGCGAACCGAAGGGCTACGTGGGTATGAACAGAAAACAACAAAAGAACCCCCGCAAAACAAAACGTCCACATTCGTCATCCTCTATCTATCCCCAGCTCCCCCATCCTCTCAATCCAACCTCCTCCACCCAATAATAATATCTCTCTTCGTCAAAGAAATAAAAAACCCCATCTCAAAAACATCATAAAAAACCCGCATTCACTCCTCACTTCCCCCCTCTCTCCCCTAAACTACCGAAAATGGCGACTGCTGCT
>NC_033794.1:38497128-38516480 GCF_001876935.1 Asparagus officinalis
CCACAAACAACCAAAGCAGGCGGCTTTCGCCTCCGCGGCCCAGCCCAGGCCCAATGGGCCGGTCACCGATGCCGGCAATCTTGTTTGGGGCCGCCAACTCCGGCCCAACATCCTACTCCCTTCTCCGTTGAAGTTAACGGTTGAGAAAAGGGTGAAGCCGGTATTGGCCGCGGCCTCGCCAGCTGAAGGAAGCGATTCCGCTGGGTGAGGTCCGTCTCCTCTCTTTGTTAACGACTCGCTAACGGCCAATCTTTCTAACGGAAATATTCCATTTTTTGGTTTTTTTTTTTCTTTTTTCCTTAATTTAGGGAAGCCAAAGTGGCGCCAGTTGGTTTTGCGGCCAAGTACCCTGCACTTGTGACCGGCTTTTTCTTCTTCATGTGGTACGGTATGCATTTATTTTTCTATTTTTTTACAAATAGAATTAAATAAGTTATAATTGGAAAGTATCATGATAGAGTTTGCGTCTATTATCTTGTTACTTTTATTCTATTTCATTTCACAAAAATGGAGCTTTCTTTCACTTATTTTTTAGCTGGTAGAATCCACTGCTTCAAGTTTTTACATATGATACGCAATATTCTAATAATATAAGGCAGTTGACAAAAATTAACGTTAAGATGCTTATGACTACCCAGTAGGCAGATATCACCGGCCACGGGATTATTATTGAATCTGTCTTTGACCCATATGACCATCTCTACAACATATGCAAGTGATCAAATGTGTAATTTATGCAAAATAAATCAAATGTAACGTCAAATTATTTCATTTCATTTTTTAATAAAGGAATTATTTTGTGTTGTATTAATTGATAGTAACTTTGATACTGGTAGCCATTTTACAGGTCACTATGTTTCAATGCAGGTACTTCTTAAACGTGATATTCAATATCCTCAACAAGAAGATCTACAACTATTTCCCTTACCCCTAGTAAGTTGTTTCCTTATACACTGTAAACAGTATGGATCCCATAGTTAATATTTGACAAAGAAGTAGTTTGTAGCTTCGTGTCGGTGATACATCTTGGTGTTGGTGTGGTGTATTGTTTGGCGAGCTGGGCTGTTGGCCTCCCCAAGCGTGCTGTAAGTTGAACTGTCTGACCTCCATTGTATCATTGTTCTCCTCTCTATTCTGTTTCACTTTTGAGGAAGACAATATCTCATCTTCATAGTTATGGTTTCCCATGGTAAATAAGATTAAAAAAAATCTTGTGCTGGTGAATACTTGCACATTTTCCTATAAATTCCTGCTATTCTACTTCCCTTTGAATCTAAAGGAGTATTCATTTGAATGGAGTCTTTCCTTTTTACCCAAGGTTCAATAAAAGGGCGCAGATGCAAATGGCAGAAAATTTATTTTATTGACAACATTTTTTTTTAAATGGCTTGTTATAGAAGTTCCTTTCAAGTGATGTGTGTGATCCATATGGGGTGGGTAGTAGATTGGGATGACATGGCAAGCGTTCGTCGTGATTATGATCTGATTAAGATAGTCAGTGATATGTTATATTATTTCATAATTTGTATAGTTAAGCAATTCAGAATCCTTTATAGTTGACTTTATGGTTGTTAGAATTATCAAGAATTGATCAAGGTAATTATTGAGGTTTACAGTTTCAGTATAAATGTTTATTGAATCATGTTGCTGGTACCATATCCTTCCTTCTACTGTATTTTCAGCCTGTATTAGTTACTTCTGAAGAAAAATGGTTACTAGTTGAGATAAGCTTCTAATGAGCATTTCTACCATAAAAGTGTAAACTTTAATAGTCAAGCAACTTAAGTAAAAGAAATCCTATATGAGGCATGTGGAACAAGAAGTTGAACCGCAAGTTAATATTTACTGTTAACAAAATGAGGACATATATAACTGAATGATAAATGTACACAATATGATTACTGAGTTGTTGGTGCAGATAAGGAAATTCATGTCATAATCATTGAAAACTTTATAATATACAGAAGTTAATATTTCCCAAAGATGCAAGTTTCAGCTCCGATTCTGACTGGAAATAATATTTCTGCAGCCCATCGATGCCAATATTCTGAAGCTGCTCATCCCAGTCGCAGTATGCCATGCTTTAGGACATGTAACAAGCAATGTCTCATTTGCTGCGGTTGCAGTCTCATTTACTCACACAATTAAAGGTATTCAGTTATTTGATCTTCACAAAAATGAAATTCTTTGTTGTTTGTTGTTACTGACCCGCTCTGTTAATTTTATTTGTGAAGCGCTGGAGCCCTTCTTCAATGCGGCAGCATCGCAATTCATCCTTGGACAGCAGATCCCCTTGACACTATGGCTGTCTCTAGCACCTGTCGTGCTTGGTAATTAGCGCTTTTCATATTATTTAATGTTTTAATCTCTTCGGAATAAACATTGATGACTTGAGATTTCATTAAGCATAAAATGCCTTGATTTTGTATGAAATGATGAGTTATTTTCCCCTTGTGATTGACAATTTGAATTCAACTTGAATTACCTATGGCTCTCTCTTTTTTTTTCCCTTTTTTTTTCGAGTCAAACAAGTTTCTGTAACCCCATAAGTTGATGCCCATATTAGTAAGTAATCAGACCGTTTCTTCAGTCTTTGCAGTGTTTGTCATTGCAGACAGAATAAAAGGCCACTGATATGTGTAGCTACATGTTACAGAAAAACCATCAAGAAGTCATATAAATTCAATAAGTTTGTTGTTATGATATAATAGAACTTATAATATAAATATGAATTTTATATTATGTTTTAGATTCTTTCTCAAATATCATTTTCTTAAATATCTGTAGTGTCTCAATTCTGCAGCGTGCTAAATCCATTGGTCACTTGTTATGAATCATGAACTCAAGAAAACTTGATCTGCAAATTTTGCAGGTGTTTCAATGGCATCACTCACGGAGTTATCATTTAACTGGACTGGCTTCATTAGTGCCATGATTTCCAACATCTCATTCACTTACCGGAGTATTTACTCTAAGAAAGCTATGGTACATTTCTCTTCACCACACCTTTTTGATGCATCTTCCTTTTTCTTTTTCTTACAGAAGATTTCTTTTTGTTTCAGACTGACATGGACAGCACCAACTTATATGCATACATTTCAATCATTGCATTGATCGTTTGCATACCCCCTGCCATATTGGTATGTACACTTCCTATTGATATGTAAAATGGTTTTTTATGGATTTAAGCTGGAATTCATCGGGTCTAAGCTTTTTTCCCCCTTCCAGAACTTATAGGTGTAGATAAGGTGATATACCTATTCGAAACTACTATCCTGGAGTCTTTCTAGGGATTTACTTGTCGCACTTTCTTGTTTTAATTGGAAGTTTTCGAGGATTATATGTGATTTCGGCCTATCTAGTGGCTTTTAAAGCTGTACAATTTTTAGAGATATTTCGCAACTTTGAACAATTTCATTTCTAAAAAAACTGTGGACACAGAAAAGGTAATATGAGAGAAGAATTTTTATATGCAATTGTCTCTCTGTAGAGTTACTGGTTTTAAAGAATTCTTAGGAATTTGTCATGAATGTTTTAGTAGAATGTGACCAGCTAATGGCATAGGTTCATATTCTGCGTTAAAGTACAATAACTGCTCTTTTTTTATAACTGAGCATTTGCTTATTGATTCACAGTTTGAGGGACCTAAGCTGATGCAGCATGGATTTAAAGATGCAATTGCCAAAGTAGGAATGACAAGGTTCATTACAGATCTCATCTGCGTCGGATTGTTCTATCACTTGTACAATCAGGTAATCTACAGTTACAGTTGTTCCTTTTCTGTTTCTTCATTATATAGCTGAAATTATGTTAGTTCGCCTTTTAGTGTTCCTTCTCTAACTAAATGATTTTCTTGTATGGATCCTGTAGTTGGCAACTAACACCTTGGAAAGAGTTGCTCCTCTCACACATGCAGTTGGCAATGTGTTGAAACGAGTGTTTGTCATTGGATTTTCAATTATTATTTTTGGTATAGTGCAGCTCTCTGTTACATTTCACTCTTTGGCTTAATCGTCTCACTGTTTCTTCACTCTTATCGATAGTTTAACTTCAATGTTGATGGTCCTACTGCAGGAAACAAGATCTCAACTCAAACGGCCATCGGAACTAGCATTGCAATTGCAGGAGTTGCCATGTACTCATATATCAAGGCCCAAATGGAAGAGGAGAAAAGGGTGAGTTCTTCTGTACCAGAACTAACTTCATAGTTACTTAAATTTGAAAGAAATATATCTTAAGTAATACTATATTTAATTTCAATAACGTTTTCACATTAAAAAAAGGAGTGGTGATCTTGGTTATTGGTAAAATATTGGTGTTACAATATAATATAAAGCAACATACTTTCTCACTAATATTTCAATAACAAGCATTATGTAGGCATCGCAAAGTTTGATACTGACTTGCTTCCTTTCTCTATTGGCAGAAAGCTAAAACTGCTTGAGATGCAGAAATAGAGAGTGGATATCAGCGTATTTGAGCATGTTGTAGGATTTGTGTGTTGTATGTTCCTTCAGGAAATAATGATCATCGATGTTGAGGAGGGAAGCCATTTGAAGCTTACTCGATTGTTTTAATCTTATTTTATTTTTCTCATTTATTGTGTATTTTCTTTTCTTTGGATAAAAAGCTGTTGCTGATTTGCAGACGACTAGAATAATGCATTCCGTTGCCAAAACTCCAAGGAGGCGAATAATATGTAGAAAAAGAAATATACATTATGTCTCTGATCGTTGCAATTATATGTTAGGGAGGATCAAACTCTCTTGTTTTTTTTATAAAGCCCTACCTTTGTTATGTTGAAATTTATGTTCTGTAGAAATTGTTTTTCAATAAAGCCCTCCCTTTGTTATGTTGAAATTTATGTTCTGTAGAAATTGATTTGGGAAATACATACCCAGCAATAGATCCAAAGTCACAGGGGACATGGGTTCTTCTTTATCCCTCCTTTTCATATATAAGAGAAATGGGTGGATTACCAAAAATCACCACATAGCACTTAGGTCTTATTTGTTGTTGTTTTTTTTTTTTTTTTTTTTTTTTTTTTTTTTTTTTTTTTTTTTTTTTTTTTTTTTTTTTTGATAATGACGATAGTATTTTAAAAATTAGTCCAAACCCACCTCTTCAGCTCATGTTTGGTTTTTTAATATGGTCAGGACTATTTTAAGTGCGGACTACAAAAAATCCCTAGCGAAGAGACTATTCTAAACTCACTCCACCATTACCTTATAACACGTAGCTGAGGTTAATATTCTGGGATAAGGTTGCCCCCCATATTAGTTTTCTTATCTCCCAAAGATTCTGTATTGCAATTGGTTTTCTTCAGGTCTTCTGTTTCATGAGCTGCGAAAGCATAGTTTCTCCGCAAAACAAAAGGGGGTACTTCTCAGCGCTGGACCGATGAGTATTTTGAGGACAAACCCGCCTCTGAATGAAAGACGCTGGGAAGTTCTTCATGGTCTCCTTGGCTTTTGTGATAGCTTGGTGTTCATTATTTTGCAGTGATGATTACAATTGTCCGATCTAGGACAATATTGACGTATGCTCGCTTCCCCTCCACGAGAGTTTAGAGTAGGTGTATTTACGAGTATCATTTTCGTGGCATGTATTATTGTTTCATAGTACCATCTTTTATAAAAGAGAATAACTCTTGGATAAAATTATCATCTCAAAGATTAGGTAATCTTTAGTTCTTTTTATAAAAGTTTTTTTAATATATGTATTTTGTTAAATGAATAAATTTGCTTAGTGCATCATTTAAAAATATATGATTGTATGTCTATGTTTTAGCCCATGTCATGTCTTGCCAAACATGTGTGTTTTCGGGGAAAGTTGCTGTTTTCATTGCTTTGAATCTGTTACAACTTTAAACGTTACAACAAGAATCGATAAAAAGTCAGTCTTTTTATAAGACCTCCTCGTGCAACAAAACAAAGATTACAACTTTTCGAAAATAAACACGAGATCCCGTTTTGGTGCGGTCTCGCTTGCGTGGGTCTTTGGCCTGTGACAGGGATGTTGATATTCGTGGACCACCGGGGCAATCAGATCTGGTCCGGATAAATCAGACAGAGTTTCGTCGATCCGCGTGAGATCTAGAAACTTCTGATCCAGAAATATCGGACAGAACTTCGTCGATCCGCGTGAGATCTAGAAGCTATAAGCGTATACCTCGGCTAAAGCGAGGTATTAGCTCTTCTTAGTATTAACGCTAAAGGCTAATACTAAGGAAAGATGAGAACGGGTGATGAAGGCTGATTTAGACCTCTCCTCCTCGGTTGAAGTGCTCAATCAGTGTTTGCTGCAGCAGGGCTTCGCCGAGGCTCTCCAAAAATCCAGATCATCCCAAATGAGGTAAGGGGGTCCTATTTATAGGAAAACAAGAGGGGGGGCGTCCGCACAGATCTAGGACACCCCAGGGGTGTCCGCACAGATCTGGGACACCCTTGGGGTGTCTCCAAAAATCCGAGACACCCCTAGGGTGTCTCGGAAATTTCGAGACACCCCTAGGGGTGTCTCGGAAATTCTGAGACACCTTGGGGTGTCTCGGAATTTCCGAGACACCCCTGGGGTGTCTCGGAATTTCTGAGACACCCCTGGGGGTGTTTCGGAACTCCGAGACGTCCATAGGTGCATTTGATCGTTTTCCTCCGTAGATTCTTCGTACGAACTCGGATTTGAGTGATTCCGGGTGCGTTGGATGCGTGACGAAGAGTTCGATCCGCTCTGATGGTTGGATTGTCTTTAGAGTGGTCGAGGCACGGAGGGTGTTGTCCTTTTTGTGAACAGTGCCGGGCTTCCCGATTGGTCCGGGTCTTCGTGATTCCGAAGTCCTATCTGCTCACGTAACTCGTCGATTCACTTCAATCGTTCATCGACGTCAATTAGGCTCATGTGGGTCGGATGGTGATGTTCATTGTCGTTCGTTAACACTGAACCGGTTGTGGAGAACTATAGGCAATTTTCAATGCCTACAGATACCCCCTCCAAAGTGTTCCTGACTCGTTTCTATCCGATGCTTTGACGAATAGCCGAAATTCTTTCGGCACTGCGTTTATCGCTTGGCCGTCGTCGGAGTTTCGAGTTTACAGCTGATGAATTGAGTTTGGCTCGTGTCATCGAGTTGACTTTGAACTACCTCCGCCACATTGTGCTGGCTTAGGGTTTCGGATCGTCGAACGTTGATTAGTGTGGATTTTGAATCCTCGAACGTTGACTTTTGTCGCAACGCGTTGACTGGCGTTGACCTAGGGTTACGCGTTGACCGGCGTTGACCCTTAGGGTTTTGAATTCGTCGAACGTTGACTTTGATCGCAACGCGTTGATTGGCGTTAACCTAGGGTTACGCGTTGACCGGCGTTGACCCTTAGGGTTTTGAATTGTCAAACGTTGACTTTGGTTGCAACACGTTGACTGGCGTTGGCCTAGGGTTACGCGTTGACCGGCGTTGACCCTTAGGGTTTTGAATTGTCAAACGTTGACTTTGATCGCAACGCGTTGACTGGCGTTGACCTAGGGTTACGCGTTGACCGGCGTTGACCCTTAGGGTTTTGAATTGTCAAACGTTGACTTTGATCGCAACGCGTTGACTGGCGTTGACCTAGGGTTACGCGCTGACCGGCGTTGACTCTTAGGGTTTTGATTCGTCAAAGGTTGACTTTTGGCAACGCGTTGACTGGCGTTGACCTAGGGTTACGCGTTGACCGGCGTTGACCCTTAGGGTTTTGGATCGTCGAACGTCGATTGGTGTGGATTTTCATTCTCGAACGTTGACTTTTGTTGCAACGCATTGACTGGCGTTGACCTAGGGTTACGCGTTGACCGGCGTTTGACCCTTAGGGTTTGAATCGTCGAACATTGATTGGTGTTGATTTTCATCGAGACATCCAATAATCGACGGAAACGGGCGAATTCGGGTCCAAAACAGGCGTATAGGGACAAAACGGGACTCAAAACACCCGGGGGTGTCTCGCCCTTGGCCGAGACACCCTAGGGTGTCTCGGTTATTCGTGGGGGTTTATTTGCAAAATGGGACTGAAATTTTGAGGCTTGGATTTCATTCCCCTTTGGTAACAATTTGGATGGGTGTCTTATGCAAAAAGACCATACTTTATTGAGGGTTTTATGTGCAAATATGGGGCTGAAAACTTTGGGGGCTTATTTGCAAATTCGGCCAAAGAATTGGGGTGGTGTCCATGTAATAAAGGACTGAAGTTAGAACCTAGGTTACATGCTCATTTGGCCGAAAGTTTAAGGGGTACTTTAGGCAAGAGGACCAAAAGTTGTTAGAGGGGCTTTTATGCAAAATTGGCTAAATTCTGCAAAAGGGCTCATTTGCAAACTTTAACCAAAATTGTGGGGTACCGGGGTGTTATATGATCGAATGTGATGATCATGACCCGGGTTACGCGTG
This sequence comes from Asparagus officinalis, assembly GCF_001876935.1. NCBI lineage: Eukaryota > Viridiplantae > Streptophyta > Magnoliopsida > Asparagales > Asparagaceae > Asparagus > Asparagus officinalis. The sequence continues at coordinate 38,505,542 of NC_033794.1, forward strand.
TCCTTGACCTGAATTTTGGCCTTGAACACGAAGGGTATTTTGGGTACTTTAGGCAAGAGGACCAAAAGTTGTTAGAGGGGTCTATATGCAAGATTGGCTAAATTCTGCAAAAGGGCTCATTTGCAAACTTTAACCAAAATTGTGGGGTACCGGGGTGTTATATGATCGAATGTGATGATCATGACCCGGGTTACGCGTGTCCTTGACCTGAATTTTGGCCTTGAACACGAAGGGTATTTTGGGTATTTCACCAAAATTCTCCGCGAAAACGATCATTGTTTTGCGGGCACAAAATTGGTAGGTTTAATTAGACTTTAACTGTAAAATCCTATTTATTTATAGGATTTTAAGTCCAAGTGCTTAATTTCCCTTTCTTAAATTTCGTGTATTCATGTTGTACCTGACAGATTGCTTTTCACTGCAGATTTCCGATGTCTCCTCGTCACCATCGATCTTCCGGGAGTTATCCCCATTCGCAGCACAGTGAGGAGGAGGTTCCCACGACGTCTTTCCCGGCAGACTTTTCCTTCAGGGGTGAGAATTCTCTATTTCTGTATCCCTGACTGATCCCTTAGCGGGTCATTAAGGAAGAACCGATACCTCTTTCGCGGAGGTTAAGGTTTCGGACTTGTTTTGCTTAGCCAATTCAAGTCTTCGGTATATTGGGGCGATTTTGTGTCGTCCTACGCCTTATAGGTCGGTGTATGTCACCACGTTATTCACGTGATGATGCATACCGTTCTTCCAGTGTAGGACGCTCAAAATCGTCGCTCCAATTATTCCGTGAATGAGCTTATCATTCTTCTTATGAATTTTCTGACTCTACCCTTGTGCTTTATTGCAGTGGAATTTCCCGCGGGTAGCCTTCCTCCTCCCGCCAACACCGGTTGTAGTCGGGAGGTCTTCTCTTCAGCTTCCCTTAGGCAGGCCGTTAGTCCACTTCCTCGGTTTGACAGAGATCGCTCAGACGAATCTTGTCATTTGATACGGGAAGGAGGGCGTCATTGCCTGCGCCAGCTTATTACCGCTGATTCTACTTCCACTCAGGCTTTACAGAAGCCGAGCTTCTTGTTCGGGGATCATGTCGAGGACCCCGCTATACTGACTCTTGGAGAGGAGCACTGGCTGACTTTTGATGGTGGAGCTTGTTTGTACATCCCTTCGATTCCACGCCAATATTCCTTCAGTCACTTGAAGGGGCAGGCCGTGGACAGGCAGATGTCTTGGCCTCTTACTGAAGATGCTGAGCGGGTTCAGTGCGGATATGTCACTCACCACAAGACCCCCGGCTCTAACGGGTATCCTGACGTTCGTGGTCTTCGACCCGGGATTATGGGCCTTGACACTGCACCTCCAGGCGAGGTGTCAGCAGCTGCCCCTACTGTGAGTAACCGTCTGGCTCTTTTGGGGAGACGGTTACCTCTACCAGAATACAGATGCTATGGCTGGGCTTCCTCACTAGCCAAAGGGTGGTGAGCGCACATGACTGATTTCGTCTTAGCGCGCTGGGAGAGGGATCTGAAGAGCAGTGGGTTGTATGCGCCCATACGAGCTACTATGTACGGAATCCCAGTCAGCTGTCGCCATTTCTTGGCTTTGCTGGAGACCTACATGCCTGACAGCAACACTTTTCTGACCAGTGGTGGTGAGCTAGGGCTAGCCTTGCATGAGATGCATTATGTTTCGGGTCTTCCGATGGGAGATTGTCCGTATCAGGAGTATTTCCCCTCGAACCAACAGCTGGAGTGTATGAAGAAAGATACTCCCGACATGTATGACACTCTCTGGGATCTTACCTGTCATTATCACACCTCCTTGGTTCAGACTTCTCCTCAAGCGAAGAGGAAGAGGCAGATCAGTTTGAAACAGTTTGCCTGCTATTTGTTCCAGAACTTGGAGGGTAACTCCGACGAGTCCATTCATGAGTTAGACATATTGACCCCTTCTGCGATTAATGAGTTGCTGGAGAAGGCTGAGGCTCAATCTTACACTATCGCCAGTGCTGAGGGAGCTTTTCCCGCGGGGACCAAGTTTCGCTCTTTTCTCCGCCGTGCCCAGAAGTCCATTGGGCCCCGGACTCTAGCCCCGGACTTTATTAGCAGGCTACCTTGCCCTTTGGTTGAAGAAATGCGTCGTCCCGCATCAGCCTTCAGACACTCTACCCATCGAGGTGCTCTTCCCTGCAGTTCAGCTAGCCTACGGGAGAGAGCTTTCCCTGCTCCCAGCAATGGTTGCTAGCATCCATTGCGGGCTCAGGGGTCTGGTCAGCAGTTTCACACATATGGGTTCTGAACCATCAGCTGAGCTTGTTTGTCCGAAGGTTGAGCTCCCTTATGCATATCTGATGGCGTGGTTCGTTCTTCACCGTCCTGACTTGATGTCAGCGCCCAGTGTTGTTGACATCCCCGTCCCCTTCATACAGCTGTTGGAGAAGAGCAGATGGCTCGGGAACAAGTTTAGTGATGTGCAGCAAGAGCTTCGAGTCCGCAAGAGTTGGGAATTCTTTAAGTGTTTCCCTCATTTTTCAGGTCGCTATGGCGATGCGCTGGTTGATGAGGAGAAACCCAGAAGCGATCGGACTATTCTTGATGCTGGTTGTTTCCGGTGGCTAGTGAACATCCGTGTTGGATATCTTGTCCTCCGGGTGAAGAACCAGTGCTACATAGAGCCTTATCTCCCTTGCCGCTTTGCTCGCCAGTTCGGTTACGACCAACTGTATGTTGGGAATCCGAGCCGTAGCCTTCAGGTTGAGGGAGGATTGTGATGGCGTACGAGCGTGGTTGTGGACGATGGTGGGCTGCACTGGAGCCCACTTTTGTAGGCATCAAAAATTGCCTATAGTTCTCCACAACCGGTTCAGTGTTAACGAGCGACGATGAACGTCACCACCCAATCCACATGAGCCTAATCGACGTCGACGAACGACTGAAGTGAATCGACGAGTTACATGAGCGGATAGGACTTCGGAATCACGAAGACCCGGACCAATCGGGAACCCGGCACTGTTCACAAAAAGGACAACGCCCTCCGTGCCTCGACCACTCTAAAGACAATCCAACCATCAGAGCGGATCGAACTCTTCGTCACGCATCCAACGCACCCGGAATCACTCAAATCCGAATCCGGACGACGAATCAACCGCGAGTCAACGGCGGAACACCCAAACAGGTCTTGGCCAATAGCCGAGACACCCCCTAAGGAGTGTCTCGGCCACAACCGAGACACCCCGCTATTGTCATTTTAGGTAGGACAGCCGGTGATCATGAGCCCTCAGCTCCTACACACGTTGAAACGTGTGATAGGCCTGCGCATGTTCGACCCTTTGGTCCTCGGAGGGCTGGTGCCCCGAAGAGGAAGAAGACTGCCCATAAATCCCATGACGGTCAGCGTCCCTGTGGAGTGGACTTAGGGAGCACTGCCGATGGAGGGGGAGGTAACATTCAATTGCTCTTGCTTCAAGGTTGTTTACCTTTTGGGGATTTGTGACCATGTTTTGTGCTTCAGGTTTCTTCGAGGAGGGCGAACTCCCACCGGGTTCGGCGTCCCCTGGCGTTGACAACATGGATTGCTTTGTGCAACAAATGTGCGACGCTTTTCACGATGGGTCTTTGGGCATCGACCTTAACATCGATCTTGAGCAGATAAATAATGTTGAGCCCACAATCCCTTATTCAGGTATATCCGCATCCAATGTCATTTTCCTTATGTAAGGTGAAGGAAGATTTCTCGTTTGAGCTTTCCTCATCCTTCAACATTTGGGTTACCCTGCAGATGTTGCGATGGAGGGGCCAAGCTTCTCGAAGCCGGATGCCGGCTTATTAGCTGACATGCTGGCTGAGCAGACTTCCAGAGGGACCGAGAGACCATTCTTCGGGAACGATTCATCTACCGGTATATATCTGATTTTCTCCCTCTTGCCCGATATTTCATATGACTAATGAATGATTGATTATCGCAGCGTCTACCATTGGAGTTAGCCCGGTATCTATCCCTGGCATATCCAGTTTGCCTCAGAGCGACGGGCTTGCAGGTATGTATACGATTCAGGGATATTGTACTTTCCTATGTTTATCTGTCTTTTGACTAATGAGTGCAATCATAGGACCAGCCGCTAGGACTGATTCTCATATGACTCCTGCGCCACCTTTACCGCTGATTCTACTTCCACTCAGGCTTTACGGAAGCCGAGCTTCTTGTTCGGGGATCATGTCGAGGACCCTGTTGCACTGACCCTTGGTGAGGAGCATTGGCTGACTCTTGACGAGGGAGCTTGTTTGTACATCCCCTCGATTCCACGCTAACATTCTTTTAGTCACTTGAAAGGGCAGGCCGTGGAAAGGCAGATGTCTTGGCATCTTACTGAGGATGCTGAGCGGGTTCAGTGTGGATATGCCACTCACCACAAGACCCCTGGCTCTAACGGGTATCATGACGTTCGTGGTCTTCGACCCGGGATTATGGGCCTTAACACTGCACCCCCAGGCGAGGTGTCAGTTATTGCTCCCACCGTGAGTAATCGTCTGGCACTTCTGGGGAGAGACGTCAGCAGCTGCCTCTACTGTGGGTAATCGTCTGGCTCTTCTGGGGAGGCGATTACCTCCACCAGAGTTCAGATGCTATGGCTGGGCTTCCTCACTAGCCAAAGGGTGGTGGGCTCGCATGACTGATTTCGTCTTGGCGTGCTGGGAGAGGGATCTGAAGAGCAGTGGGTTGTACGTGCCCATACGAGCTACTATGTACGGAATCCCAGTCAGCTGTCGCCATTTCTTGGCTTTGCTGGAGACCTACATGCCTGACAGCAACACTTTTCTGACCAGTGGTGGTGAGCTAGGGCTAGCTTTGCATGAGATGCATTATGTTTCGGGTCTTCCGATGGGAGATTGTCCGTATCAGGAGTATTTCCCCTCGAACCAGCAGCTGGAGTGTATGAAGAAAGATACTCCCGACATGTATGACACTCTCTGGGATCTTACCTGTCATTATCACACCTCCTTGGTTCAGACTTCTCCTCAAGCGAAGAGGAAGAGGCAGGTCAGCTTGAAACAGTTTGCCTGCTATTTGTTCCAAAATTTGGAGGGTAACTCCGGCGAGCCCATTCGTGAGTTAGACATATTGATCCCTTCTGCGATTAATGAGTTGCTGGAGAAGGCTGAGGCTCAATCTTACACTATCGCCGGTGCTGAGGGAGCTTTTCCCGCGGGGACCAAGTTTCGCTCTTTTCTCCGCCGTGCACAGAAATCCATGCCAGTGCTGAGGGAGCTTTTCCCGCGGGGACCAAGTTTCGCTCTTTTCTCTGCCGGGCACAGAAATCCATTGGGTCCCGGACTCTATTAGCAGGCTATCTTGCCCTTTGGTTGAAGAAATGTGTCGTCCCGCACCAGTCTTCAGACGCTCTACCCATTGAGGTGCTCTTCCCTGCAGTTCAGCTAGCTTACGGGAGAGAGCTTTCCCTGCTCCCAGCAATGGTTGCTAGCATCCATTGCGGGCTCAGGGGTCTGGTCAGCAGTTTCACACATATGGGTTCTGAACCATCAGCTGAACTGGTTTGTCCGAAGGTTGAGCTCCCTTACGCATATTTGATGGCGTGGCTCGTTCTTCACCGTCCCGATTTAATGTCGGCGCCCAGCGTTGTTGACATCCCCGTCCCCTTCATGCAGCTGTTGGAGAAGAGCAGATGGCTCGGGAACAAGTTTAGTGATGTTCAGCAAGAGCTTTGAGTCCGTAAGAGCTGGGAATTCTTTAAGTGTTTCGCTCACTTTTCAGGTCGCTACGGCGACGTGCTGATTGACGAGGAGAAACCTAGAAGTGATCGGACCGTTCTCGACGCTGGTTGCTTCCGGTGGCTAGTGAACATCCGTGTTGGGTATCTTGTCCTCCGGGTGAAGAACCAATGCCACATAGAGCCTTATCTCCCTTGCCGCTTTGCTCGCCAGTTCGGCTATGACCAACTGTATGTCGGGAATCCGAGCCGTAGCCTGCAGGTTGAGGGAGGATTGATTGATGGCGTACGAGCGTGGCTGTGGACGATGGTGGGTTGCACTGGAGCCCATTTTGCTCTCCCTTCATATAGGCGTAAGCCGCTAACCACTTTCCTCAGCTGCAAGTGGTTCCTTTCCACCTATGAATCCCTCAGTGTTAAGAGCCTCTCAGAGTTACAGTCCGAGTACGCGGTCCGGGCTGCTATGATGGCTGGTCGCAGGGCTGAGCTTGTTCAGAAGCGGAGAAAAGGTCATGCCAAATCTCTTCTCACAGACGAAGAAGAGTTCCTCCCTACGGGTGACGAGGACGAGACCTCCGAGGAAGAATGTGTGGATGCGGATACCGACGGAGGGGATCTTGATACCGGTTTGTCCTGCCCCTTTGATTTTCCTTTTCCATAAATGATAGCTCTTATTCATTGAATGAAATGGCTATTGTCACTTTAGGTAGGACAGCCGATGATCGTGAGCCGCCGGTTCCTACACACGTTGAAACGTGTGATAGGCCTGCGCATGTTCGACCCGTTGGCCCTCAAAGGGTTGGTGCCCCGAAGAGGAAGAAGACTGCCCACCTTACGGAGTGGACTTAGGAAGCACCGCCGATGGAGGGGAAGGTAACATTTTATTGCCATTGCTTTAAGGTTGTTTACCTTTTGGGATTTGTAACCATGTTTTGTGCTCCAGGGTTCTTCGAAGAGGGCGAACTCCCACCGGGTTCGGTATCTCCTGGTGTTGATAACATGGATTGCTTTATGCAACAGATGTGCGACGCCCTTCATGACGGGTCTTTGGGCATCGATCTAAACATCGATCTTGAGCAGATGAATAATGTTGAGCCCACAGTCCCTTATTCAGGTATATCTACATCCAATGTTACTTTCCTCAAGCATGGGGAAGGAAGATCTTCCGTTTCTGCTGAAAGTATTTTCTCGAGCTTTCCTTATCTTTTAATATTCATGTTACCCTGCAGATGTCGCGATGGACAGGCCAAGCTTCTCGAAGCCCGATGCCGGCTTGTTAGCTGACATGCAAGTATTTTCTCGAGCTTTCCTTATCTTTTAATATTCATGTTACCCTGCAGATGTCGCGATGGACAGGCCAAGCTTCTCGAAGCCCGATGCCGGCTTGTTAGCTGACATGTTGGCCGAGCAGACTTCCAGAGGAACCGAGAGACCATTCTTTGGGAATGATTCATCCACCGGTATATATCTGGTTCCCTTCCTTTTGCTTGATCTTTTACCTGACTGAGCACAAACCGACAAACCAACGAGGCAACGAGATTGACTAATCGCACGCAAGCAACAGAATACGTCCATTCGCATGCGGGATCAAGCCAAGTGTTCGAAGAGTCAACGAGTCATCCAACCAAGGGCATACTCGGACGAATCACGATCGAATCAAGATCGGTTTCGGACTCGAACTCAGAAGTGGATTTACTGCCTAATCAGGATCCGTACCACCATAGGACCAGCCGCTTGGGCCGATACTCTTATGACTCTTGGCATTCCGACTGCATCTGAGGACGGGGGAATTGCAGGTATGCGTGAGATCTTTTTGTCCAGGTTCTCCTTATTTGTCCAAATTTTCATTTGGCTAATATAAGAGTGTAACTGTAGGACCGGCCGTTGAGCCTGATACTACTACAGTTCCCGGGGCTAAAAGCTTGCATAGAAGTGGTGCCTCCCCGTCTTTGCCGAGTGGTATGAGCAATCCGCCTGCAGGGGTTGATATACCCTCTAAGAGGGCGAACTCCCACCGAGTCCGGCATCTCCTGTTGTTGATAACATGGATTGCTTTGTGCAACAAATGTGCGACGCTTTTCACGACGGGTCTTTGGGCATCGATCTAAACATCGATCTTGAGCAGATGAATAATGTTGAGCCCATAGTCCCTTATTCAGGTATATCCACATCCAATGTCATTTTCCTCAAGCATGGGGAAGGAAGATTTCCCGTCCTTGCTGCAAGTATCTTTTCTTGAGCTTTCCTCATCTTTCAACATTCAGGTTATCCTGCAGATGTCGCGATGGAAAGGCCAAGCTTCTCGAAGCCTGATGCCGGCTTGTTAGCTGACATGCTGGCCGAGCAGACTTCCAGAGGAACCGAGAGACCATTCTTTGGGAATGATTCATCCACCGGTATATATCTGGTTCCCTTCCTTTTGCTTGATCTTTTACCTGACTGATGAAGGATTAATATTGCAGCGCCAACCATTGGGGTTAGCCCGATATCGATCCCTGGCATATCCAGCTTGCCTCAAAGTGACGGGTTCGTAGGTACGCATACGATTTAGGGTAATCGTACTTTTTTTTTTATGTTCATCTGGCTTTTGACTAATATATGAGTGTAATCATAGGACCAGCCGCCGGGACTGATTCTCGTATGACTCCTGGCATTTCTCAGATGCCTACGGATGATGGATCTTCCTTATTTGTCTAAATTTTCATTTTGACTAATAAGAGGGTGCCACCATAGGACCAGCCGCTTGGGCCGATACTCTTATGACTCTTGGCATTCCGACTGCATCTGAGGACGGGGGAATTGCAGGTATGCGTGAGATCTTTTTGTCCCGGTTCTCCTTATTTGTCCAAATTTTCATTTGGCTAATATAAGAGTGTAACTGTAGGACCGGCCGTTGAGCCTGATACTACTACAGTTCCCGGGGCTGAAAGCCTGCATAGAAGTAGTGCCTCTCCGTCCTTACCGAGCGACATGAGCAATCCGCCTGCAGGGGTTGATATACCCCCTTCTGCTACTGCCTCAGAGCCTGTCGTACCTCCGCCCGAGGGGACGTCCGTTGGCGTTGGTATGCTCAGAACTTGCCTTTTGACTTTCCTTATCGTATTCGATAATCCGCTGAGCTTTCATGTTGTTGCTTGTAGGATCTCGATCTTCCCTATACGAGCGTGTCCGCGTCCTTTTGGTCGATACTGATCCTGACAGGGAGGCTTTTCGTACGGACCTCAGCTTCTTCACCGCCTTTTATAACGGCCTGATGGAGGTGGCTTCGATCAGTTCAGGCGCTCCTTTTCTCGCCACATGATGATGATGAGGGAAGAAGGATACCCGGAGTTGGCCGATTCCTTCACTGCTGATTTCGCTGCCCTGGAGTCAGAGATACGAGAGTTGAAGGAGTTGGAGGTTACCGGGGCTTCTTCTTTCGTGTCCTCTCAGTTGGAGCTTAGGATGGCACAGTGGCGTGACCTGAAATCTTCCATCGGGTGCGAGCTTCAGTCACATGAGAGCTCCATTGCGCAACTAATGGATGACGTGGCGAGGAAAGATACAGAGAGAGCTGAGCTACTCCGCTCTTTGGACTCGAACCGCGAGGAAACGACTAGGTTGAGAGAGGCCCTAAAGTGCGTTGAGGAATCTACTGCTCTTATTGTAAATGACCTGGCTGGACTAGAGCGTTCTCGTGAACAGGCACTCGAGGAGCTCGGATCCACCCAGGGGAGACTGATGAAGCTGAAGAGTGAGGCCGCAGAGATTCTAAGCCATTCCGAAGAATCTGCTCGAGCTAATCTGCAGGCGGAACTCGAGCGGAGTTATGTAGATAGACTCTTTAGCTTAAAGTCTCACATTCTCAGCCGTCAGATGCCTTCGGGCTAACGAGCTTTTTGTTGTATGCTTTTGACTTGAAATAGAAACTCTGCATTTGCTTCTTTTGTGATTTTTCTGCATTTATTCTGAATGACACGTTTGTGGGATTTTTGGCAAACCCCCAGCCCTCAACGGGTTTGATATGTCTTTACCGATTACCGTTTGAAATCGGACTAGCATATGAATTATTAAACCCTTTTTTTTCTTCTTTTTTTTTCTTTTTTTTTAACAACTGAACAAGAAACTCTTAAATGAGAGAAGAATAAATTCTTTTTATTATTCTGAAGTAAACAAAATAATCAATGTAGAATGAAATATTCAACATGAGGAGTTCATGTTCTACATTGAATCCTACCTTATTGCTGAAAATTCTCCCACGGATTTTAAATAAATTCAACATGATATAATCAACAATGTGCTGAAATTCTAAGCATTCCGGGGTGTTCAATGATTTTTGTGGCAATGGAAGGTAGGTATTATTGGTGTCATGCATATTGGACTTAGATTCTTGATTTGTGAATGTGTGTTCTCTAACAACCAATTTTTCTTTAACAATTTTCTCAACCCCAAGATTCATGGTTGATGTGTAAAAATTTGGTTGTTGTTTATTTTCCAAAAATCTTAGTTCATCAAGAAAGAGTTTTTCAAAATTCAGTTCAAAGCAGCAATTGTCCAACACAGTTTCTTTATTTTGACAAACCCGATCTGCTTCTCCTAATATTTTTAGCTCCTCACCGAAAATTTCCTCAAAACTTAGATCTGACTCTTCTTCTTCTTCCTCTGGTCTTTCCTGAATTGAGTTATCAGAAGGAGAAGGAATTGGTTCTGGAATAAAAGTTTGACTTGAAGGTGTTCTTTCCTGATTATCGACCTGTTTTCCTGACTGTAGTGTAATCATTTGAGTGTCCTTAGGATTGACCACGGGTTGACTCAGAATTTCTCCTTCCTCTACTTCACTTATGGCACTAGCTAGTTGATCAATATGGGTTTCTAATCTAGCTAGGGCTTGAGTGTTAGAGTTAAGTATGAGTTCGGTTGATTGCATAAAGGAGTTCATCGTGTAGGATGTTTGAGTTAACATATCCGTGGCTAGTGTGGAGGGCTTAATAATGATTTCAAAACCTTTTTCCAAAAAATTGAGACGTTCATCATGATCTGTATCCAGAGGAGTGTGAGTTACAACTTGATGATGAGGAGACTGATTTTGATGTGACAGATTGGGTTGTTGAAAATGTGGATGAGAATTGAAAGGAACTGTGTTTTCCCTAGGAAAATGTTGGGTCGAAGAGTGAGTGAAGTTTTGAGTTTCGGAGTGGTTTCCCTGATTCCATGCAATGTTTGTGTAACTTGCCCAACCTG
>NC_033794.1:38517480-38517975 GCF_001876935.1 Asparagus officinalis
GGGTATCTGTAGGCATATAAAATTGCTTATAGGTCCCCTAGCATAGCTCGGCACAAACCGACGAGCCAATGAGGCGACGCGATCGACGAATCGCACGGAAGCGACGGAATGCATCCACCCGCGTGCAGAATCAAGCTAATGAGTTGAGGAATCAACGAGTCATCCAACCGAGAGCGGACTCGGAGGAATCACGATCGAATCAAGATCAATTTCGGACTCGAACTCAGAAGCGGATTTACTGCCAAATCAGGAATCCAACTTACTGCCAAATCAGATCAACCAATCAGAGTCTCAATCAACCGAATCACGGACAGAACCGGAAACAACGGAAAACGACTCGAAAAAGTCGGAAAACACCGCCCGCGGGGGCTCGGCCAAAGCCGAGCCACCTCAAGGCGGCTCGGCCTTAGCCGAGCCACCTTGAGGTGGCTCGGTGGCCGAGCCACCTCAAGGTGGCTCGGCCAAGGCCGAGCCACCCTGAGGTGGCTCGGTGGC
>NC_033794.1:38518906-38556328 GCF_001876935.1 Asparagus officinalis
GGCCGACAATTCCCTTTTTGCAGCCACTGTCCTGAGAGCCTATAAATAGGCCTAGAGATGTTCATTTTCAGAGGTCGAACTTTCAAGAGCCGAAACTCTGCCGGATTGAAGAGTGAACTCGGAGCTTTGAAGACCAGAAGACTTGCACATTCGGATCTGATCCTCGGCGACCATCCACGTCAGAAAAGGCAGGATCTCGAGAGGAAGAAAGAACAGATCTGAGATCTACACGAGACTACACTCCAGATCTAAGCTTGGTCTTAGATCTCGAGATCTGAGCGATTATTCCCTTGGTGGATTAATCCCTCCCGGCTATTATTCCCTTCGTGGAATAATACCCGCATAATCGTGTAGATCCGACCGGATCTAGATCGCGCGGTGGTCCACGGATTAACCCCGGCGCAGGCAAAGAACCCAAACAGGAGCTTGCGATTTGTTCACAAGAGGAAAGTTGTAATTTTTATTTTATTTTTTGATTTAGTTGTAACCGGATCTATAAAAGACCGGATCTTTGTAACCCAAGATGACAATCATATCAATGAAAAAGAAAACAGTTTTCCACGCGAACAAGTGAATTCTCCGAGACTTGGTGCTATGATGTCGAATACATAGACTTCGCCATTGTTATGGGAATAGGCTACCCGGCGACACGTGTTAAGTGTTGACTTTAGGATTTTTGGCTAACCCCCAGCCTTCAACGGGTTTGATAAGCCTTTACCGACTACCGTTTGAGTCGGGCTAGCATGCGGATTGTCTAACTCCGTTCGCATGTAACGTTGGACTTTGTGCTATGATGTCGAATACATAGGCTTCGCCATTGTTACGGGAATAGGCTACCCGGCAACATGCATTAGACGCTGACTTATCCCTACTTAGGTTTTGGTATAAAATACCCCAGAATCAAACTCTGGTGTCTTTTTCTACGAAAAAGACTAAACCGGCGACGCGTGTTAGGCGTCGGCATATCCTTTCTTAGGATTCGGGATGAAATTCCCCCTGCGTGTAAGGCATGGATTTTGGTGTTATTAATAACAACTTGCCACAATGTTGAATATATGGGCGTGTGTTCTTTTTAACGGTTAAGAACTAACCAGCAGCGCGGGTTAAGCGCAGACTTATCCTTGCTTAGGTTTCAGGATAGAATACCCCAGAATCGAACTCTGGTGTCTTTTTCTACGGAGAAAGACTAAACCGACAGCGCGTGTTAGGCACAGACTTATCCATGCTTAGGATTCGGGATAAAATTCCTAGGATGAATCCTAGATTGATAAATTCTTGGAAAGGGTTGGTGCGAGAAAGGAAGAATTTTATATTCTATTTCCCGGTCTTCTTTTAGGGTGAAGGCGAACCCGAATACAAGGAAAGAAGAATTTTATATTCTATTCCTTGATTCTGGAAAGGAAGAATTTTATATTCTATTTCCAGCGCAAAAGAAACTAGAAGTGGGATCTCCACTCCGAGAATCTGGAAGATCTAGATAAACTTACCTTTTATAGGACTGGTTATCTAATCTGAAGATGAATTCTTTGTTTTATCGAAGTGAAATTTCAACTTTGGTTATAACCATGAGAAGGCTTAACCAAAGAGAAAAAGAAGGAAGTTCTTTCGTTTATCGAAAGGGGACTCTGAATTGAAAGCGGACCTCTTGTTCATGAAAAGAGTCAAGAGGGGAATTTGCTGGTGGTTTGGGCCAGAAAGATATTTTTGGTGGACTCACTATCAATTGAAATTGATTAGTGAGGGATTTTAGTGGTGAAAATGATTTTGGGTTATCCTCTAGAATATTAAGTGTAATATTCTTCAAGGAACTTCTCGGTAAATGAGTTATCCTGAATGTACTAGGGATAGTACTTTTTTAGGAACTTCCCATTTATTGGCATTAATTACCTGGCGCCCTCTTGAGTAATCAGGCGATATGCGTCGTTTGAGTAGACTGTGTCTATCACAAACGGTCCTTCCCATTTGGGTTTAAATTTACCTTTCTTCTTGGAGTTGAGGATTATCGGTCGGCGAGCAGCGAGGACCAGATCTCCTTCCTTGAAGCTTCTCTGTCGGACCCTTTTGTTAAAAGCCCTAGATATTCTAGCTTGATAGAACTCAATGTGTTGTTGAGCTTCCAAGCGCTTTTCATCCAACCTTTCGAGTTCTTCGAGACGCTTCTGATGTTGTTCTTCTGTCGTCATCTCAGTTGTGAGAGCGATCCGAAGGGATGGGATTTGGATCTCCAATGGTAGCACAGCTTCACATCCGTATACCAACGAATATGGGGTAGCTCCTGTAGGTGTGCGTATGGTGGTGCGATAAGCCCAGAGTGCTTCACCGAGTTTATCGTCCCAGTCTCGTTTATTGGTCTTCACGAGCTTTGACAGGATCTTAATGATCGTCTTGTTAAACGCCTCAGCTAATCCATTCGCAACGGGATAATAAGCTGTTGACGAAACATCTTGAATTTTGAACTTGTCACAAAACCTGACGAAGGCGTTGCTTATGAATTGTGGACCGTTATCATGAATGATCCGTCTTGGTACGCCGTGTCTGTATATAACATGATGCTTGATGAAATTGATGACGTTGTTCGTCTTTACTTCTCTAAGCGGAATTGCTTCAGCCCACTTTGAAAAGTAATCCGTAATTGCGAGAATGAATCGATCACCTTTGACTGAAGGGGGAAAAATAGGACCAACAATGTCCATACCCCATGTCTCGAACGGCCAATATGTGGTTGACGTGTGTAAGCGCTCTAGTGGTTGGTGCATATAATTTGCATGTACTTGACAAGCATGACACTCTCGGGCGTATTCGATTGCGTCACGAACCATTGTTGGCCAAAAATATCCCATTCTCCTGATGCGATCATACAGTTTGGGACCGGTCTGATGCGCACCACATTCTCCTTCGTGTGCTTCCTTAAGAACTTCTTCTGCTTCGATGCGCACCACATTCTCCTTCGTGTGCTTCCTTAAGAACTTCTTCTGCTTCCTTGTTCGAAAGGCATCAGAGTAACAAACCATCGTACCCTCTACGGTATAATGTATGGGTCTCGGTATTATAGAAGAACCTTGGTGCTCTTCGGTGGATTGATTCCCTTTCTTTTACATCCTCTGGCAAAATACCATACTGGACATAGTCAATGATGGGAAAACGCCAATCTCGGGACTCAGACCCAATTTGAGTTGAATTCACCTCTTTGGCACTTATGTTTCCATCATCTTCCTCTTCAATATCCATATCGTGTATGGGTATGCAGAGTTGATGCGTCCTTACTGTGACTAATAGTTCAGTTTCTGGAGGCTGCGCAAGTGATACCGCTAGTGCTGCCAGTGCATCCGCATAAGCGTTCTGGAGATGAGGGATGTATTCAATAAAGAATTCTTCAAAAGAATCTGCCATTTTGATGGCCTCCTGGTAGTACGGGATCAGGTCTTGGTTCCTGACTTCATACTCTCCACGGATTTGGTTGACTATTAATTAAGAATCCCCAAAAGCTTCGAGATATTCGACCCCCAGCTCCTTGGCGAAACTGAGTCCAATGAGAAGCGCGTTGTACTCGGCTACGTTATTGGAGCACGGACGTATCCGTTGTCGGGTTTGCCGCCAAAAGATCACAAATTGCTTGTCCTTTGATCGACTTTTGCTGTTTGAAGTGCAAATCATATTGGGACAAGAGAAGGGCCCACTTCGCTAACCGCCAATTCATAGAGGCCGGTTGCGTCATAAATACCCGTACTGGATTAACGTTAGAAATGACGTAAATCGTCTGTCCAACCAAGTAATGCCGCATCTTTTGCATTGCGAATACCAATGCAAGGCATTCTTTCTCAATCATTGGATATCGAGACTCGGCGCCTACGAAGGTCCGACTTAGGTAATAGACTGCCTGTTCGTGACCATTATCATCGTCTTGTGCTAATAAAGCACTTATCGAGTGGTTCATCGCCTTGAGATAAATCAAGAACGATTTACCTGATTTTGGTGCAATGAGAACAGGAGGATTCGTCAGATATGTTTTGATATCTTCGAATGCTTTTTGGCAGACGTCGTCCCAAATAAATAATACCCCTTTCTTGTTTAGTTTAGAGAATGGTTGGCACTTCCCAGAAAGATTTGAGATGAACCGCCGGATGTAAGCTAACCGCCCTTGCAATCCCCTAAGTTCTCTTAGATTTCTAGGAGGTTGCAGTTCATGTATCGCCTTCACCTTATCAGGATCGATATGTATACCTTTAGTGGTGATGACGAATCCAAAGAATTTTTCGCTGGACATTCCAAGGAAGGATTTAGTGGGGTTCATCTTCAATTGATGGCTTCGCATGAGATCGAACATCCCAACTCATCAACGTAACATTCAACTGTTTTCTTGAGATGTTCTTGGAAAATCTTAGTCATTGCTCGCTGGTACGTGGCGCCTACATTCTTTAGACCGAAATGCATCACCGTGTAGCAAAAGACACCAAGGGGCGTTCTGAACGCTGTATGCTTCTCGTCATCTGGGTGCATCTTAATTTGTTTATTTCCTGAAAAACCATCCATAAAAGACATTCTCTCAAATTCGCACGTGTTGTCGATAATGAAATCTGTGATTGGGAGAGGAAAGTCATCTTTTGGACATGCCGTATTCAGGTCCCTGAAGTCGATACAAATCCTGATTTTACCGTTTTTCTTCATGACTGGAACGATATTGGCTAACTAGTCTGGATGTTGCTCCTCTCGGATAAATCCTGATTCGATCAATTTCTTAACCTCTACCTCGATGGCTTCCATAATCTGTGGACGAAACCGTCTTTGTTGTTGTTTGATAGGTTTGTCATCCGGCTTGATATCGAGGTGGTGCATTGCCACATTGGGGTCGAGCCCTAGCATATCTTCATAGTTCCAAGCGAAGACATCAATATATTCCCTGATGAGAGCAATTAATTCCTCCTTCTCATTTGGGGGAAGACTATCGCTGATGAATATAGGCTTTGGGTTAGCCTCGTCACCCATGTTAACTTGGACTATTTTATCTTCAGTGGGGGGCTCTCTCTGTTCGAACCTATCACCATATTGCATGTTCAGGTGATGAACCCACTGGTCTTCCCATGTTGGCATTTGATCATCATTCTCCATTGTGGACGGATCAGCTGTAGCCATGTTCGCCATTAGGGCTTTGAATGCTTCCCCCAGACTTGTATCGGAATCCCATTCCGAGGAATCTGACGGGTACCCCTCTTTGTATTGCCCAGATGATTGGTTATTGATTAACCAGCAACATTCATCTTCTGAAGAAGATTCATACCCTAACCCTCGTCTGTATTTATAATAATCGTCCGGTTTCCCTTTTGGTACATATGCCGCTTTGGCTGGAATACGAGGACCTCGATCGAAGTATAAACCTTCTCCAAGTGTGAAATCATATCCCTGTTTTTCCATGAGCTTGCGCGCTTCTGGACTATACTTAGATAAATGCCGACCAGGTTTGTCATCGTTCTCGTCTTCCCTTAAGAAATGATCTGGTGATGGAGAGCTTTTTCCTTTACCGTAAATCGCTTCTTTTTCACCTCCTATTTTGGTCGGGATGACCAGGGTCGTTCCGAAAAAATGCTGGAGGTGTTCCTTTGCTATATAGGACGATCGGAGTGGCATATATAAATCGGGATTATCATACAATTCTTTTATCACATCATCAAGAGACAGGGAGTACTCTAAATCATTATTTATTTCATTATTGGCAAGTTACCAGTTACAACTGCCCTCTGACGATCATCGTTAAGGTTGATTACAAAGGGTACAATGTCGTTTAAAACATAACCTCCATTATAATCAAATCCGGCTTCGGTATCAGCTTCTTCTCCGCTGTCCGTGCCATGGGCCCATGATTCAGTATCGGATTCGTTACCATAAAGGAGAGAATCAGTGAAATAATTCTCATACCCTTTGAATGGTTGCTTATCCGCGACCACCATCCTGACGTTATTATCAGCGTCGACATATTTCAAACACTGATGGAGAGTGGAGGGGATTATAACGTTACTATGGATCCAAGGCCGACCCAATAGTAAGTTATATGAAGTCTCGGCATCGATCACATAACATGTGACTTCTGTCTTCAAATCTCCCATTTGACATTTCACCCGGATCTTATCCAAGGGTCTTGATCCGCTAGTGTTGAATCCATAGATAAACAGCAGAACCCGGATCCACTTGGATTCGGTTGACTTTGCTGGAGCCAATGTACCCAATGAAATATAGGGGTCGATCATGGTTTGAATTCTTCGTCTGCATGTCCTCTTTGGTGAAGGTAATGCAGGGAAGGTTTTTAGCCGCTATATTGCAGTGTTGAATTAACGGCTCTGGTCCTTCGAGTGCCGGCTTGATCTGGGTAAGGAGCACTTCTGAATTGGCCAGGGCTTCTTGCAAGGCTTCCCTGGTTTCTTTGGACAACCGTAGCAACTCATACAGTGTTATCCGCGCTGGAATGTTAGCTAGTTGAGCCATAATATCGAAGACGTGCGGAGTATTCGAGCTTTCCAGTTTATCTTTTCTAATCGGACGATTGAAACGAGACTGCTTCGAATTTTGAACTTCCTGGGGCCTCTTTTCTTTCTGTTTATCAACCGGCTGTCGTCGAGCTTCTTCAACCGGTCTAGGAGTCGTAATCACACCCAGCTCCGCGAGAGTTTTGGCTGGTCCCCGTTTAGTCACCCCCTGCTCAGCTTCATTTCCTCTTCTAGTGGCAAAGACTTCTTGTTCTTCTTCGGAGAGCGGGAAGGTAGAAGCTTCATTACCATCCTCTTCGAAGATCGCGGAGGTAGCATTGCAGGACTTGCCTTTACCCTTTCTGGTCGAGGAAGTTGTCCACTGATCGTCTTCAATTAGATCGGGATGAACCCAGAAGATTTCGCCGTTTGGGGCTGTGTGTGGCACAAGTCCTTTTTGACGCTGTCCATATGGGTCGTCATTCACTGTCTTCATTCCTACTTTGGTGATACGTTCTGGTTTAAACCATATTGTAGGCACTAATCCAAAGCTGATTGAAACCGCATTTGCTCCAACATTCTTGGACGGCTTCGGGGTTATGACGCCTATATCAATTAACGCCTGGATCTTATCCTTGAGATGGTAGCATGACTTTGTAGGGTGATGGACCGCTCTATGGTATGCGCAATACTTCGGATCCGTCACTTTGCTAGCCCCTTATTGATCCACGATCGTCGGCAGCTGGATTTTGTTATTCTCCAATAGGTACTTAAAGATGCCGGGAACTTCGTCATCTTTGAAGGAGTACACTTTAGGAAATCTTGGCTCCGAAGATTTCTGCTTCTGAGGCCGTTGTTGCCATTGCGACTGCGACTGTTGTGGTGCTCGTTGCTTGGAAAGTTTGATTAGCATCAACTGCATTAGCATGTGCCTTACCTTTCCCTCGTGGGACGAAATTCTGCTGTGGAACATTCGTCACTTGTTGGCCTCTTTCCGCCTTCTTCCTTTTGAGGAATCGCTCGGCTTGCTCTCCTCGAACCTTCAAATCCTTCCATGTTTTTGGACGGTGCTGTCCCCATTGCTTCTAACACGTCCAATGCGAGGTTGTTGTGGCAAGTCTGGAGAATGAACTCCTCAGTGATCGGGTCCCGACAGTTCATCGCCTTGTTCCGGAACCTTTTGACGAAGGTATCAACCAATTCCCCGTCTTTTTGTTTCTCATCCAGCAACGACCCGATGGATATCTCGGTGTCATCATCGAAGAAGTTAGCAAGGAATTTAGTCTCCATATCGTCCCAGCTATTCACACTTCCTGGCTTGAGGCGGCGATACCAATCGAAGGCGGCTCTACGAAGAGTGCCAACGAAGGACCGTACTATCAGAGGCTCATTACCAGATATAACCCCTAGGTGTGATTTGAAGTAAATCAAATGCTGAGTGGGTGAACCCATCCCATTAAACGGCGTGAAGTTAATTAGATTGAACTTCACCGGATATGGGATTGATTCCCATTCTCTTGGGTATGGACAAGGAATGCCCGTCTTCTTCATCTCTTGAGCGGAGATCAACGTATTGATTTTGTTCTCGAGGTTCTTAATCTTCAAGCTTTCACCTGTGTTTTCGCTAGCATTCTCGTTACCACCCCCTGCATTGACGGGAGGGTTATTGGCATTATGAGCTTCATTCGCATTTGTGTCTTCATCTTCCTGATTAACCTGGTTACGACGACTTGGTTCGCCTTGCTGGTTCATCAGTGCTTGGATTTGTTGGTCATGCATTTCTCTCATATTCTGCATGGCCATCTGCATTTTGAACTTGAAGCTCTCTTGTTGTTTAGCCATGGCTTCTTCGAGCATCTTGGCCACTTGTTCCGCACTTATCATAAGTACCTCGCGGGGTTGTCCTTCGCTGGATACCATATTATCTGATGCGACCGCAGAGTCGGCATCCGATTCTTCATCTTCTGAAGGTAATCTTGTCCGAACCCTAACGTAAGTTCCTCGTTTGATGGCTCTAGACTGCAGACGGGTTATACGCCGGGATGCTTCCGGAATCGACTTAGAATTATCCCGTGTCGATGTCCCTTTGCTGGTCATATTAGTGGTGACCCTCGGAAACTCTTTCAGGAACTGTCTTGATGTAGTTACACTCAGACAATACTGCCCGAATGAGTTTGGAACAGGGGCATTGAGTTTCTAGTTCTCGAGGACTCCTTTTCCTAGTTTTACTCGTATCCCCAGCATGATAGTACAACTCGTCGGTTTGAAGGTCAGAGTAACCTATCGTGTGTTGGCATGACTTCTCAGGTATAACATTATCGTCATCAGACGATAATGTTTCCTTCTGAGGACGAACTGCCTTCTTTGGGCTTTCAAAAGTTACGCGCCTCGAAACACGCCTTTGTGGGTGTGAGTTCTCAGCGGGCTCCTGGACTTCAATGCGCAAATTGATGCGCTTAGCTGTCCTAATTTCCTTGTCATGTTGAAGGTGGCGGCGACCCCCAGCATGTTGAGTCGTTCGGGGTTTCTTTATCGAACCCAAACGTTTTTGAACTGGAGCTTTGCATCGTCCATCGGGAAGTGGACCGAGGTGCTCCAAAACTGACTTCTTTCTTCGGGATGATTCTGCGTGATCTCCCGGAGTATCCATGGGAATTATCGGCGATTTAGAGTGGTTCGCCGGAGGTTGAACTTTTGCTGAAGGCTGCAAAGGTTGCTCTTTAGCCTGAATCGCCGCTTCAGACTTCGGCCTCCAGACTTGGCGGGTTGGTGGCGGGTTTTTGGCCACTTCCTTCTGCAGTCTTCTGCGGGCTTCCTGGACTTGAGCCCGTACTTGTGCTGACAGTGCGCGGCGCTTGCGAATGCGCTCATCCAGTGTTGAGCGATTTCGTTTAACACGGATCCATTCATTCGTTGGTGGCTTGGAGGAACTGCCATTCATTAGTTGTTGAGGCTGTTTGCCTCTCCTGCTCTTCAGATCCGTGTGATAGCGGATTCCGTCAGTGGACTCCATCGCCTTTGCGAGTTGTCGTGCCAGGCGTTGACGTCGCCTCTGGCGGGCTCTCTTTGAGAGAGTCATAACGCCCTCAACGACGGAGGAATTGGCCGGAACAGATTTGACCTGGTTGGAGGTCGGTGGAGGTTCACCCGATGCGACTTTGGCATCAGTTGGGGTGAGATCTTCGTTGGCATTTTGTATTTCTTCAAACCAACGGACTTTTCTCCTGGAGGAGAACTTCTTGGGCATGCGGGGGGAGGTGGATCCGGACGAGGATGAAAGATACTCCTTGAACTTTTGTTGGTCGAATTCATATTCGACCTCCTCCTCGACCGGGATTGAGATCCGCGGCTGCGACGCAACGATCTCGGCAGCGAGATCGGTGGCTCCCACTGTGGTCGACAGATTGTTCGTGGGAAAAATTGTAGTTTTCATTGACGTCATTGCACACTCTTTGACAACTGTTTATCGGTTACAAAGATCCGGTGTTTTTATAAGATTCGGTTACAACGAAATCAACAAAAGAAATGAAAATTACAACTTTCCTTTTATGTCGAACGAATCGCGAGCTCCTGTTTTGCGGTCACTCGCTTGTGTGGGTTCTTCGCCTGCGCCGGGGTTAATCCGTGGACCACCGCGCGATCTTGATCCGGTCGGATCTACATGATATGACGGGTGCTATTTCACGAAGGAAATAACAGTCGGGGGTACTATTTCGTGAAGGAAATAATAGCCTTTAGTAATCGAAATCGACCAAGCGAAATCGATACTCTTCTCGGGATCAAAAACCAAGTTTTGATCCGGAGGATGGTCGTGTAGATCTCAGATCTGATCTCTCTCTCTCGAACTCCTGCCTTATCTGACGTGGATGATCGCCAAGAACCAGATCTAAAAAGCCAAGTCTTCAAAGCTTCAAAAACTCCAAAGTTCAGTTCTCAATCCAGCAGAGTTTCAGCTCCAAAAAATTCCAACCTCCAAAACAATGAGCCACCAAGCCTATTTATAGGCATTTAGAACCAGATCTGGGCTCAGATCTGGGCCCAGATCTGGGCTTGGCCCAGGTGGCCGGCCACCTAGGTGGCTCGGCCACCGAGTGTGACGCTCCTGGGTTCACACAAGGCTGCAGTCCAAGGGGAGGTGGCTCAGCTACCGAGCCACCTCTTGGTGGCTCGGTTTTGGCCGAGCCACCTAGAGGTGGCTCGGCTTTGGCCGAGCCACCTAGAGGTGGCTCGGTTTCGGCCGAGTCCTCCAGGTGTTTGGTTTTGCGCCCGTTTTCCGATTTCACGGTTTGTCCCAACTTTGATTTGTTGACTTGGACTCTGATTTGGCAGTCCGGATCCTGATTTGGCAGTAAATCCGCTTCGGTGTTTAACCTCGTCGCCTCGTTAATCTGTTTCGTCGCATTTCACTTAGCTTCGATGTTGTGGTCTAACGATCATGCTTGGATATACCGCCCGATGGTTCGTTGGTTTGTTGAATCACCGTGCCGAGCTGTGTTAAGGGACCTATAAGCAGTTTTATACGCCTACAAAAGTCTTCACAGCAATCTCCTCCGTCTCGACCAGCTTTTGCTTTAAGGATTTTAGCTCCTCAGATAAGGCAGTGTGGGCTTGCTGATCCTGTACCTTCGTCATCTGAAGGATACTCAAAGTCTCCTCTTCTTCACGAAGTCCTCTTCGGAACTGTTCTATCTTGGTCTCACAAGAGGCAATAGAAAAGTCAAGATCGTCAAGTGAAGATGATCTAACAGCAAGGTTAGCCTCAACTCGGTCTACCCGATCCCGCTGCACCTGAATCTCGGACTCAGCAAAAGCTCGAGTATCGCGCCATGTCTGTAAGCGAATATCCAAATTAGCAGCAATGAATGAAGAGGCACCTGCATCCCGGAGCTCACGTAACATCTGAAGCTCGTACTCCAGGCAATCAAGGTCATCAATTATAGCCTTCGCCAGGTTCGGATATCCTGCATCCCTTATTGAATTTATTCTGGGATCAAGGAAATGCTTAAATTGGTGAAGGAAAAGTCCACCGTGGAAGAGTTTGTCAATCATAGTATTCACGAAGGAGAAGAAGGAACGGACTTCTATACAGATGACGATCTTCTCGGGATCGTAGTCTGATAACAACTCCTTCACGAGGACATGAAGCCGAGAAGAAAGCCCTACACAAAAAGGGGGAAATCCGTCAAAAGTATTGATGAGGAAATAAATGATATTTCTCAGTTGCTTAATTTATACCTCCTTCCCCTTGAGTCACTGGGGGTAGTGGAGGTGTAACCACTGTTGATGTATCAGCTGATGTAGTTGGTCTCACAGCCGGCTCAACAGGATCAGACCAAGTTGAACCAGACCAGACCAGGCTAAATCAGTTCAAAGGAAGCTGAACCAGACCAGACCAGGCTGAACCAGACCAAACCAGGCTGAACCAGACTAAACCAGTCCTGAACCAGTCTTGAACCAGGTTGAACCAGTTCTGAACCAGATTGAACCAGTACTGAACCAGTTTGAACCAGATTTGAACCAAAATTCAAATTGGAGCAGAACCGAGTGTCGAAACGACTTCAAATCGACCGATGGTTCAGTCCCTTATTTATTCATTCCTCTCCCATATATTCGGAAGGGTCGGAGGATTTTTTGAGCCTAATTATTGCCTTTTTAGATCATTATCAGGCCGGTTCAGCTAATTCTTAATACTCCAATAAGGTATACGAGTATAAACTATTCCCTATTTTTGTTGAGAAGTTTCTGGAGAATATTTTTCTAAAAATATTCTTAAGGATAACTCAACAACACTCCGATAGACGTATGAGTATAAACTGTGTCAAACGCCGGAAAATGCGTTACCAACAATCGATGGTTAGTTCTATGTTGAAACAACAAACACGAGCTAAAGATCAGAAAATCAGGAATTGACTTCAAAGTTCAAAATTCCGACAACGGTCAGACAATAAATGCAGCACCGGAACCCTTGCAGACATTCGACAAAGCACCGAATAGCCTGAAGGATTGAAGGAATCAAGAATAGAAGCCATTCAAAAGTCCCGTCATACCGATTGAAGGTTGGGGCAATCATATCCAAAGCATTCCAGACTCTTCTATAAAAGAACGAGGCTAAAATACTTTGGAGGGGGTATCTGTAGGTATATAAAACTGCTTATAGGTTCCTTAACACAGCTCGGCACGGTGATTCAACAAACCAACGAACCATCGGGCGATATATCCAAGCATGATCGTTAGACCACAACATCGAAGCTAAATGAGATGCGATGAAGCAGATTAACAAGGTGACGAGGTTAAACATCGAGGCAGATTTACTGCCAAATCAGGATCCGGACTGCCAAATCAGAGTCCAGATCAACAATAAAGCTCGGATAAACCGCGAAACCGGAAAACGGGCGTAAAACCAAACACCTGGAGGACTCGGCCGAAACCGAGCCACCTCTAGGTGGCTCGGCCAAAACCGAGCCACCAAAAACTCTGCTGGATTGAGAACTCGACTTCGGAATCTTGAAGCTTTGAAGACTTGGACATTCCAGATCTGGTTCTTAGCGATCATCCACGCCAAATAAGGCAGGAGTTCGAGAGAGATCAGATCTGAGATCTACACGGTAATCCTCCGGATCAAAACTTGGTTTTTGATCCCGAGAAGAGTATCGATTTCGCTTGGTCGATTTTGATTACTAAAGGCTATTATTTACTTGGTGAAATAGTACCCCACCTATTATTTCCTTCGTGAGATAACACCCATCATATCGTGTAGATCCGACCGGATCAAGATCACGCGGTGGTCCACGGATTAACCCCGGCGCAGGCGAAGAACCCACACAAGCAAGAGACCGCAAAACAGGATCTTGCGATTTGTTCGAGAAAAGGAGAGTTGTAATTTTTCTTTTTTCTTTGATTTTGTTGTAACCGGATCTTATAAAAAGACCGGATCTTTTGTAATCGAAAAACTATTACTTAAGAAAGCAATGACATCAATGAAAGCAACTTTCACCGCGAACAAGGCGGTGTTGAGGTCTCGGAAGTCGATACAAATCCTGATTTTCCTATTCTTCTTAAGGACCGAGACAATATTGGCAAGCCATTCAGGATGTTGCTCCTCCCTGACAAAACCTGAGTCGATAAGCTTTTTAACTTCGGACTCGATTGCCTCCATAATTTATGGACGAAACCGTCTTTGTTGCTGTTTGACAGGTTTGATATCCGGCTTAATATTGAGACGATGCATTGCCACATTTGGATCAAGCCCTGGCATATCCTCGTAGTTCTAAGCAAAAACAACGATATACTCCCTGATGAGGGCAATTAACTCTTCTTTCTCATTTGGCGGGAGGCTATCGCTAATGAATATCGATTTTGGATTATCCTCATTGCCCATATTCACCTGAATTACTTGGTCCTTGGTAAGGGGTTCCCTTAATTCAAACCTATCAACGTACTGCATATTCAGGTGGTGAACCCAAGGGTCTTCCTAAGTCGGTATTTGGTCGTCTTCCTCTATTGTGGCATGGTCGACTGTGGCCATGTTTGACATTAGCCTTTTAAACATCTCTCCAAGACTAGCGTCAGAGTCCCAGGCTGAAGAGTCGGAAGAATATCCGTATTTACCCTTATTAGCAATCTGATGAATAACCTGCCAACAACACTCATCGTCGGATGAGGAGACATAGTGTAAACCCCTTTTATTGTTATAATAGTTATCGGGTTTTTCTTTCGGTACATAGGCCATACGAGGTGGAACTCATGGACCTCGATCAAAACAAAGACCCTCTCCGAGTGCGAAGTCATATCCGTATCTCTCCATGAGATTACGTGCTTTTGTGTCATATCTGAATAGGGGCCGGTTTATCATCATCATCATCTTCTTCCAAGAAGTGATTTGGTATTAAAAATTCCTTCCTCTTACCGTAGATGACTTCTTTTTCACCCCCTGTCTTTGCAGGAATGATGAACGTTGTTCCGAACGAATCCTGAACATGTTTCTTCGTCATGCAAGACGATTGAAGTGGTACATACAAGCTAGGGTCATTGTATCATCCCTTCATGATATTATCGAGACACAACGAGTGCTCTAAATCATTATTTATTGCTACTTCTTCGGCAAGTTGCTAATTACAACTACTATCCGATGATTCTCCATCGTAAAGACTTATTACAATGGGTACAATGTCATTAAGTACAAAACCACCGTCATAATCAAACCCATCTTCGGTATCAACTTCTTCTCTACTATCCATGCCTTGGGTCGATGGTTCAGTATCGAATTCAGCACCGTAGAGAAGAGAGTCAGTAAAATAATTCTCTAACCCTTTAAACGGTTGCTTATCCGCGACCACCGTCTTTACCTCATTATTAGTGCCTACATACTTAAGACACTGATTGAGGGTAGAAGGGACTATAATGTTGCCATGGATCCAAGGTTGACCCAACAGTAAGTTATAAGAGGTCTCTATGTCAATCACATATCATGTGACTTCAGACTTCAAATCTCTAATCTGGCAGTTTACCCGGATTTTACCCAATGATCTGGACCCACTAGTGTTGAATCCATAGATCATAGTGCCCCTGGACACCAACTTACTAGCCAGTATTCTGAGATTGTATATCAATCGGAGCGGCATGATGCTAACAGTGGAACCCGGATCGACTTGGATCCGGTTGATAACGCTGGAGCCTATGTGCCCGGTGAAATACAAGGGTCGGTCATGCTTTGAATTCTTTGTTTGCATGTCCTCCTTGGTGAAAGAAATGCAGGGAATGTGTTATGCCGCGAGGTTGCAATGCTGCACTGAAGGCTCTGGTTCTTCAGGGGATGGTTTTATCTGAGTTAAGAAAAAGTCAGAGTTGGCCAAGGTTTCTTCTAGTGCTTCTCTTGTGTCATTCGAAAGACGTAGTAACTCATATAGAGTTATTCTAGCTGGTATATTAGCTAACTACGCCATAATATCGAAGCCCTGTGGAGTGTTCGAGCTTCCCAGTTTGTCTCTCCTAATCGGTTGATTGAATCGAGACTACCTCGGGTTCTGGCCCTCTTCGTATAACGGCTCTTTCTCCTTTAGCTTTTGCTGAGTTTTTTTGACATGGTACCGGGGGAGTCATGACCACCCCTATTTCCGCTAATGTCTTAGAGGGAATGGTTTTAGTTACCCCCTATTTAGCTAATTGATCAGAAGCACTCGGATACTTAAAATGGTACTCATTTGCACTCCTGGTAGCACAGACCTCTTGCTCGTCTTCGGAGAGTGGGAAAGTAAGAAAACCTTCATCATTTTCTTCTGGAATAGCTGCAACTCCATAACAGAACTTTCCTTTCCCCTTTGATTTCTTTTTAAATGACGACCCAGCCCATTGTCCATCTTCGATCAAATCAGGATGGACCCAGAGAATCTCGCCATTTGGGGCTGTGTGTGGCACAAGTCCTTTCTGGCGTTGTTTGTATGGATCATCGTTGACTGTCTTCACCACTACATTTATAATGGGCTCAGGCTGGAACCAGTTTAAAGGAACAGATCCAAAGCTAATTGATACGACATTTGCACCCACCTTCTTCTCCTTGGCCGATTTTACCGTAAGGACTCCAACATCGATCAACGCTTGGATCTTATCCTTAAGGGCGTAGCATGATTTGGTAGGATGATGTACCGCTCTATGGAATGCATTGTATTTTGGGTCATTAACCTTCTTAGCGTCTTCCTGATCCTGGATTGGAGGTAACTTGATTTTGTTATTCTCCACAAGATGTTTGAAGAGACCAGGAACTTCGTCCTCCTAGAAAGAATAAACTTTCAGAAATTTTGGTCCGGTAGTCTTTGGCTTTTGTGACCTCTGTTGCCATTACGATTGTTGAGGGCCCTTTTGTGGTTGTTGTTGCTATTGCGGTTGCAATTCAAACGTCTGGTTTGCATCCACCATATTTGCTTGGGCTTTCCCTTTACCTCGAGGAACAAAATTCTGTTTCGGGTTATTAGCCACCGTTTGACCTCTTCCGACCTTCTTCCTTTTGAGGAAATGCTCGGCTCGTTCTCCTCACACTTTCAAGTCCTTCCAAGTCTTGGATGGCGCCATTCTCATAGCTTCCAAGATATCTAGCAAAAGGTTGTTGTGACAAGTCTCGACGATAAAACTTTCACTGACCGGATCTCGACAATTCATCGCCTTATTCCGGAATCTTTTAACGAAGTTCTCCACTAACTCTCCATCCTTCTGTTTCTTTTCGAACAACGTTCTGATTGAAACTTCGGTATCATCATTGAAGAAATTCGTAAGAAACATGTCTTCCATGTCGTCCCAACTGTTGATACTCCCCGGCTTGAGGCGACGATACCAATCGAAGGCCGCTCCACGAAGAGTACCCACGAATAATCGTACCATTAAAGGTTCATTGCTGGAGATTATCCTCAAATGGGACTTGAAATATATCAAATGCTGGGTAGGGGAACCCTTCCCGTCGAACGGCGTGAAGTTAATCAGATTAAACTTTGTTGGGTATGGGATTGACTCCCATTCCCTCGGGTATGGACATGGTATTCCGGACTTCTTTACCTCCTGAGCACTCATCAACGCATTGATTTTGCTCTCTAATACCCTCATTTTCTTATCCTCGCTTATATCTTTCTTCGAGCAATTACGGGGAGAAGTAACATGGTCTTCCTTTATATTGTTGTCATCTGAAGACCCACCCCCAGCATTGTTATCAATGGGAGGGGCTTCCATATTAGCATTCTCATTCGCTTCCCGATCACTGTCAACCTGATTAGGATTATTATAACGGCTGGACTCTCCCTGCTGATTCGTCAGCGTTGCAACTTATTAGCTGTGCATATCTCTCATTTCCTGCATAGCCATCTTTATTTCAAATTTAAAATTCTCCTTCTACTTGGTTAAAGCCTCATCGAGAATTTTAGCCATTTGTTCGGCATTAAAAATGAATGATTCATAAGATTGTCCTACGCTGGATGCCGTATCATCAGAAGCCAACCCCGAGCAAGCATCTAACGTTTTGTCATCCGAGGATCGTGACCTTCTGGGTCTAGGTCTGACAGTTCCAGATCGCAGCCAAGTCATGCGCTGAGATACTTCTACAAAAGATTTAGGACTGAAGCATCCCATAGATTTGCCTTTGTCGACCATGTTAATAGTAACTCGTGAGAGCTCGTTACTTGTGCCGGTTGAACTTCTTCTGCGGAAACGTCTCGGCTTAGCCTCAGATGTTCCGGTGGAGATTCTTTCAAACAACGAAACCCTTTGTGGGGCCTTATGGTAGCAGCATTCTGACAACACTGCCTTGATTATCTTGGCACACGGACAGTGCGAGTCCGTGTCTCGGGTATTTCTTTTTCGGGATTTATTAGTACCCCCAGCCCGATAGTACAACTCGTCGGTCTGATGACCAGAGCAATGCATCGTGTGGTGGCACGACTTCCCAGGTATAACGTCGTCATCAGATGAACATATTTTCCTCTGGGGATATGACGCTTCATTAGCGTCTCCAAGAGTCACTCGTTCAGATTTACGCCTTTGCGAGCGTGAAACTCTAACGGGCTCTTGGACTTCGACTCGCAATCCGATGCGGTCGGTCATAGGGCTTTCCCTTTGTTGTTATTAGGGGGATTAGTATAACCCCCAGCTTGAATCGTTGTTTGGGAACCTTTCAACGGCCCCAATCGCTTCTTCACAGGTGCTTTACCTCAATCTTCGGGGAGAGGACCAAGACGGTCCTTCAGAGACACTCTAAATTTGGTGAGATCCACGCTACCGTATGGCTCCGTCGAAAGTACGGGGACAGGGGAAATAAGATCTGAAGTTGACGAAGACCGAATGGTAACTTCATCCACTTTTGCCTTAGGCGCTGACTTTACCTTCGGCACCCACACTCGTTTGTGCTTGGGCCACTTTTTAACCGCCTCTTCCTTCTACATTTCTTTTGCTTTTTGCAGAAGGACTCGGGCATGCGTGAGCAATGCACGGCGCTTCTGGATTCACTCCTCAAGGGTAGAGCGGGCCTTTTTGACGCGGACTCATTCATTCTTCTCTGCTTTGGAGGAGAGGTTGTTTGCTCACCGTTATTATTCTCGGCGCTGCCTAGATTTCTGATCCACATCATAGCGGATTCCGTCCATTGGCTCCAAAGCCTTGGCCAGTTGACGTGCAAGGCGTTGGCGTCATCTTTAGCATGCTCTCTTCGACAGAGTTGGCACGTATTCACCAGCTAAGCTTTTTCTGGAGGGGAGGCCCAGATCTACAGCTTGGACCTTGTTGGAAGCTGGAGGGGTGTCGCGAGGTGTAAGTGCTGTGGCGGCAAGAGAATCTTGGATCTTCGAGCCTGAAGTCCAGCGAGCGTTCCTGGAAGAGGAAGCCTTCGTGCGCCTGTGAGGAGAGGTGGATCTGGAAGAGGAGGAAGAGAGATACTCTTCAAACTTCTGCTGGTCGAATTCATATTCGACCTATTCGTTCACCGTGATCTTGATCGCCGGTTGCATCACGATAGCCTCTGCAGAGAGGCTGTTGGCTCCCACTATGGTTGCCAGTTTGTTTCTTTCGAAAGTCACCTTCATGATTGATTTCATCATAACTTTAGTCGTTTACAACGAATTCAAATAACGAAAAATAAAAAAATACAACTCTCTCGAAAATAAACACAAGATTCGTTTATCGACTCTTGCTTGCGTGGATTCAAAAATAAGCACGATATCCCCTCTTTCCACCTCCTCAAAGCTAGAGAACCACTCCCTCTTAGGGCAGATGTGATATGTAGCTCCCGAATCCATCATCCACTTTGTAAAATCCGCATAGCAAACCGACGGTAATGCAGGGCATGAATAGCCTGAAGAATCTGAATCTGAATGCTCACCAATAGCTTTTATAACATTCACTTCTGAAACTTGTGCAGCTTTCCTCTTATTCTTCTCGGCTTTTTCTTTCCACTTTGGTCAGTCAATCTTCCAATGTCCTTCTTCTTTACAATATCGACATTGATTTCTACCATTACTCTTATAGGCACTCTTATTCCTTGACTTTGAGCGGTTGAATTAGCGACGGTTTGGATCTCGGCCTCGAACTGCTAATGCATCTCCCGATGCTTTCTCGAAGGGTTCACCATCACTCTTTCTCAACTCATAGTTCACCAAAGCTGAGGTCACCTCCTTGTAGCTGACTGTACTTCTTCCCTTGATCATAGTGAGAACGAACGTACCATAATCATCTTCGGGCAACAAACACAGAAGTAGCATCGCCTTATCTTCATCCTTAACTATAATGTCCACATTGGTCATATCTGAAAGTAGCTTAGTGAAGTTGTTGACATGCTCCCTGATGGAAACTCCCCTCTTCATTCTGAACTGGTAAAATCTCTTCTTCAAGTGAAGCTAATTCTTAATGCTCTTCGTAAGATATTTCTCATTGAGTATTTCCCACATCTTCTTCTCTGACGTCTTGTTCATAACATCATAAATAAGATCCCGCGTCAAGCATGACCTAATAACACCACAAGCTCTACTGTTCATCTTCCTCCAAATCTTATCCTCCATATCTGAAGGTTTCTTTTTTAACTCAAGAGTCTCCTCCAAATTCTGTGCATCCAAGGCATCCATCACCTGACATCTCCACAATCTGAAATTGATCTTGTCGTCGAACTTCGGAACATCAATCTTTGTGTTATTGATGCTCAGACTCTGTATCGCCTTTGTAAGAGACGAACCTGATGTGTTTGCTTCTCCCATGTTGTCAATCTAGCTCTGATACCAATTGTTGTGCGCAGCGGAAGCTTCTTGTGCAACACGAACAATAACTCAAGATAAACCACAACCAATAAGTAAAACACAACCACAACAAGAACAAACGATTTACGTGGTTCGGCAAGTTGCCTACGTCCACGGGGCAATGAGGGGGGGAGTTCTTACTATTAGAAATTAGAGAATACAAGTAGAGTTATAAATCTCACCGATCAAACCCTAAAACAAAGCTCTAGATCTCTCATAATTCTCCCACAATTGGATGCAACAATCCTCTCTCAAAGACTGCTCAAAATCGTCCTTGCTTTTCCCTAATTAATCAGGTTTAGGGTTATATATCAACTCAGAAACGAAAGGTCAAAAACCAAAAACCCAGCCCAATACAGTTTGCGGTCGACCGCGACGGTTGACCGCGCAGGTTTCGCGGTCGACTGCGGTGGTCGACCGAACCACGTAAATCGATTACAGTCATCCGCGGTCGACCGCGACGGTCGACCGCCATCAGCTCCGAATCCCACTGGCCTTCGCGCACGTTCGCGGTGAACCGCGGTGGTCGACCGCGATGGTCAACCGCCAGTCTGCCTGGCTGATTCTTCTGCTGTTTCCTGCATTTCTTCATTTGGGTCAGGAGCAAATAATTGGCTCGTTAATTTAGGGGTCTGTAGACATTACATTATAACATTAAATATAAGTTATTAAAATAGTCCAAAAGCATATTTCTGTTTTGAAACTCGTGTTATAATGTCATAGGGAGGAGGGTGGTGCAATAACCTAAGAACATGTACTTACCGATAGAAATCACGCTGTGGTTCATCCTACTATATGGAGAAGGAGATTTCATTCACTGGAATAATGAGTGACAAACGTGAAGAGAATCCTGGTATACTCATGCTGGACCCTTCATTATGTTTTGAATTGTTTTAGCTAGTTTCAAAACAAAATCCTTTAGAAGTTATTTTCATTGTAACTGGTTTTATAATTCTTGCAGACTTCTATAATTGGAAAAGAGTCAAGGTTCGCTATTGTGATGGTGCGTCATTCACCGGGGAAGGCTACAATAGGGTCTGTATGACTGTCAATTTACTGATATTGCTTGATCTGTGATGTCTTGAGAATTCATTATAAGTAGAACTCATAGTATTCATCCATTTCATTAATGATATTTGAAAAAAGAAAATATTTGATATTCGCCATGATTCATGACAGATAACATTCTCACTGCCATTGATATATTATAAAGCAACCGAAATCTCATTCTTGGAAACTGTTTTAGACACCATTGATTTATGCTATTGCAAATTGGATATATATGTACTGAAAGCATTTCGTGCATTTGGTAATAATATCAAGTTGATGCATTTATGGAATTATGCTACAAGTTGGATACCTCCACTTCTCCAGAAACTGATTATTTACATAAAGCAACTATCCTTCGTTCCAGTTTTGTTTGACCATTTGATGCTGCATTTTGTAAAGTAGCATTTTATCAAAACATTGGCATACTTTTGGTACTATTATGATAAAGAAAAAAATATCCGGATATTATTGTGGGGGATCAACAACAAATTACAAAAGAGAATCAGTTTATCATTTGTTAATTACCAGATTTGAAGATCATCATGCAAAAATCATAAAGGAACAGATGAAAAAAAGATGGCAAACTTTTTTTTATATTAGACGTTTGATTGATTAAGGTGCTAGAATATTGTTCATGGGTAGAGGACATCAATCAATTCTCATGTTTGGTATTTGAATCTGATCAGGTAGCGGAAAGGGCTCTCTACGTCTGGAACAATGAGCACTTTGTGTGAATGGCATGGCGATGCATAGAGGACATTCTTCCTTCATTAGTCCAAGCCATCGAGAACATTCAGATTGTCATTAAGAGCTTTGTACAGATTATCATTAAGAATTTCTGTGTACAGAATATCATTAAGAATTTCTATGTTAGGTGACTCTAGAACATTCAGAATTCTAATCTTTGTTCATCAAGAAAATTGATTTTAGTCATCAGAATTGGGATATTTCTTCTTATGATCTTGCGTGTGCTTCATGTTTTGAATGCGACAGATCTTCTTTCTGTTTCATCTTTGTTCCAAGTGAGATTCTGTAGAAAGCAAAAAAAAAAATACTGTAGCATAGCATCCTAGATGGAAATTCCGTCTAGGATGCTCAAAATTCCGTCTAGAATGCTTATTTTTTTAGAAAAAATTAAAAAAACATCCTAGACGAAATTTCCAAAATTTCCGTCTAGTATACCTATCTTAGACGAAAATTTCCGTCTAGGATACTCATCTTAGACGGAAATTTTTTCCGTCTAGGATGCAATATTCTAGACAGAAATGTCGTCTAGGATGTATTCTAGACGGTTTTGAATTCCGTCTAGAATAATCCGTCTAGGATGTATTGTGGACGGAATTTTTATCTAGAATACTACATCCTAGATGGAAACTTCCTAGACGCATATTCTAGGAATTCTGTCTAGAATACTCATCCTAGACGGAATTCTGATTTTCCTAGACGGAAGACAGAATACTCATCCTAGACGGAATTCTGATTTTCCTAGACGGAAGACAGAATACTCATCCTAGACGGAATTCTGATTTTCCTAGACGGAAGACAGAATACTCATCCTAGACGGAATTCTGATTTTCCTAGACGGAAGACAGAATACTCATCCTAGACGGAATTCTGATTTTCCTAGACGGAAGACAGAATACTCATCCTAGACGGAATTCTGATTTTCCTAGACGGAATTTTCCGTCTAGGATGTCTTATTTTTTACTTGTGGAAGCATCGACAAGGATTCAGATGAAAACCTTTCATGGGAAGCTCGAATGCGACGACGAAGGGCATCATCATCTTCGGTATAGGATCATTAAGTGCTTACCATAAGTATAATGATCTTACCGTGCAAATAATGATCACCAGGTTTCAAGCTATATAAACTCCAACCAAGTTGCAGAGTTTGGCACACAGGATATTACGTACGTAGTTTTATTTACTAGTTGTTTGAAGAAAGGGGAGGTTCTATTCATGATAACGAAGAAAGATTATACCTACATATTAGCTAGAAGAGAGTTGTTGCTTCATGTTATCATTGTAAATTATAAAATTCATGAATCTATGGTCATTCTTGTCAATGCACTTTGTATATTGATAGATCAATTGACTATGGACAATGGTATTGAGATTGTGATTCTTTATAAATAATTGTAATTGTACTTAAATTGTAGTCCTATTTGAGTGGTAAGCATACCATGGTGACCACACCATCGTTTCTTATATTTTTTGGTTTGAACCAAATACTAGAAAATGAGGGGATCATGTCATACATCAACTATTTTCTTGTTTTTTTAAATTGAACCAAACTAAAGAAAGCGATGGAAAGTAATATGCCTCGTGTTTTTTTACGAAACAATCACAAGTGGTGAAGTTGCATGTTTGGTGTTTATATTAATGTCTTGCAAAGTTTGGATACGTTAATTTTTTCAACGTAGAGAAATTGGATTTTGGTATCAAATTGTATGTTAAATTGTTTACTTACATATGCTAGGAGAAGATACAGGTCTTCCCTTGTAGAATTTTTTTTTCAAGATTTAAATAAATGAGAATGATTTTTTATCTCTTTCTCATATGTAGAGAGCTAGATGATTTTTTTTCAAGATTTAAATAAATGAGAATGATTTTTTATCTCTTTCTCATATGTAGAGAGCTAGATGAAGTGGCTAACCTGTAGTGAACCTTGAAATATTTTTCTTTCATATCGAAAGAAGAGAAATTTCTTTCCAATTCTTGATAATTGCATCACCTTATGGAGGTTCTTCTTATAGTGTGGGATCAAAAAGCTCGTGGGATGCTACAACTGCCTTTGCCTTGTTACTGTTGGTGGTTGCTTCAAGCGTATCAGTTTTTGTAGGATACTGGGTTTCCAGAACCAAGTCGGTTCCTTTCACGCCTATTGACAGGCTTTAATACATCACTGTAGTAGCACAATTGTATCTTTATGTTGTATTATATCTGGGTGTAATTGATGTTGCGAGATGGATATTCTTTATATTCTTTCATTTGATTTTTTACGGAGTTGCAACTTCCGTTAAGATGATATTTATGTTGCTAATTTTTATTTACAGCTCCTAATTTTTATTTACAGCTCCGAGTGGAATCTAATGTTTTCTTGCATTCATTTTTGTGAATGCACATGTTGTTTGCTAATGCAGCTGCTGCTGACTTTAATTATATTGTTCATGAGAAACTTTGTTTGCGTCGTTACTCATCTTCTTAGCAAATTACAATTTCCACTTTAATTATATTGTATTGCGTCGTTGCGCATCTTCTTAGCAAAATACAATTTCCACCTGCATTACTAGAGAAAGTATTTAGTGAGGATGGATTGAATATTGCAACAATAAAACCACACGGCCAGAAAGTATTCAGTGGAGAAAATGAAGCAGGAAGTACATGCAGGCTTGCTCACTGATTTCAGCAGATATGGGAGGGAAAAATAGCGAAACACGGATAGAATGCTCAGTGATTTCATGACCAAAGAAATTTCCAAATTAAATACAATAATAAATCAAGCATGCCTCCTAGCATATGTAAGTCAACAATTTAACATACAATTTGATACCAAAATCCAATTTCTCTACGTTAAAAAAATTACTATAACAGAACAGAGCATTTACTATCTATTCAAAAATACATAAAATTAACATTTGATTGAACATAAAAATACATAAACCAGCATATACTATCTATTCAAAAATAGATAACGACATAAACCAGCAAATACTATACTATAAATTCAGCAACAACTAACATTTGATTGCACAAAAACTTAAACCAGCTTCTATTCATACTTCAGCTACAATCTTCACAGGCTCTACATCCCAAGTCAGTTTAGCCACCAGCTCGTCGCGTTGTGTTACATACTTTATCATGTCACAGAACATGATAAAGTATGAGATGGCAGCAAGAATGAAAGCAAACTGGATACATCAAGCACACTGAGGATACAATGACATAAAATGCGCAAGTTACAGGGGAAAAAAAGGGAACAAATGTAGTGATCCAAGAAGAAACCATAAATATAATATATTTGGAAACGCTACATTACAGACTAAAAGGTAGTTGAAAAGAATGATAAGATGTAAAATACAAACACCCGAAAGCTTTTATCGTCATATCTTTCATTACACCACTACCTATAACAAGCAAATTAGTGTTTCTCATACCAACATCGAACTTATCCTTCTAAGAGTTGCCGCATCAAGATGATTTTGCTGCTGGCTGAGCCTCACCAGCCTGATCCGGTTTGTTAATCTTGATCGTCTTGTCCTGAAAATGGTTATAACAAGGGTACAATCACATTGCTGCAGGAAAAAATATTTGAATTTAAGCAAAAAATATGTGAAATATTACAAGTTAATGAGAAAGTTATAAATTTACAACAAGCAATGCTTTGAAATTAGTTGATGCAAAATTTATATAATTTTTGTCGTTTACCATCCATACCATGTATACCGTCTATTCAATTAAGGAGGTCATAGTAATTTATTAATTAGCATAGGAAAATGAAAGCAGGTAACATGAATATCACTAACTTTTTTCAAATGACAATCATCTTAATTTTGAACGGGAGAATGAATATTCAAGGATACTAGCGAGTTTGAACTAGTAAATGTGGGAAAGAAGTTTATGGTTTATGTTGTTGTATGAGTTGAATACTCAGGAAACATATTGTTAACTGCATTTAGGCTCTTAACACAAAAAACCAAGTAACTGCACATTCACCATAATCCAGCGGAGAAGTTTTACCTGAAAGACGAAAGATCAACGCAAAATGTAGCCCTTGAATGCCTTCAACCACTCTGCTCCAACGGCACCTAGAATTACAGTAAATGTGCCTCCCTAGAAATATAGAGTGTTCAATTAACAAATTTGTACAGCCACGACAACATGTTTGATATGGAAAACCTCTCACAGACATTAACACAAACACTTCACACGCAACATAATAATTTAAGCGAAAATGAAGGGAAAATTTACACCTTGAGCCTGTGATCTCCACCAACGATCAAAATACCTATGAGAGAGAGAGAGAGAGTTGTCGCGGCGGCGACGGAGTTGTCGGGGCGGCGACGGGGATCCCGCGGGGGAGATGAGAGATCACGGGAGAGCGGCGGCATCGGAGATGGCCGAGAGTTAGATGAGGGATCACGGGAGAGCGGCGGCGATGAGGTCGCTGCCAAAGAGGCGGGCACGGAGCGGCGATATGGTCACGGCCTAAGCAGGTCGAGGCACCGCTGCATTGCGTCCACGGCACAAGCGAGGCAACCCGGCGCGCGAAGGCAGATGCGCGCGCGCATTGGGCTCACGGCAAGGAGGCAGGGCGCGGAGAGATGGCGGCCTTTGGGTCCGCGGCCAAGCTGAGGCGGAGCGCGAGCCTGGCGTTGCGCGGCTCACGGCAAAAGCGAGGCTGGGCCGCCGTTGCGGTCTCGCGCCAAGGAGGCCCCGGGGCCCGGACGGCCAGATGGTCGCCGTTTGTGTACGGGGCTCGCTCGCCTCTTAGAGAGAGAAGGTGGGGGATTTAGATTTGAGTTTGGCTTTGCAGAGCAGAAAAATTGGCAGGTGACGGGTTTTGGGGGGAGAGCAGAGCAGCAGATCACGGGCAGCGGAGAGAGAAGTTAAGAGTGCGAGGTTTTTTTGCAAAAATAACAACCGCTAAACTATTATCTATTCAAAAGTAGATGGACGAAGAGATGATGCCCACATAGGTACCAAGTTCCTTGGAGGAACTTTGGTACAAGTCCTCCATTTTCCTCAGTATCATATATATATATATTATATATATAATTATATAATATATATATATATATATATATATATATATATATATATACTATATATATATATATATAATATATATAGTATATATATATATATATATGCAGATAATGGGAGGTCATTGATATAGCGATATGATGAGCCATTAATGGCATGCATTGACATAGCAGCGCGATTTCCTGTCCTATGGCAGCTGATGCTGGCCCCCCAGATCCACGCCAAGTATCTGATTTTCAATCGGCCTGTAAGCAATCAAAGGGCAAATTGCAAATGAACCATCGTATTGAGATTAGCGCTAAGACAGCCTGTCAAACAGCTAACCCCCCCCCCCCACAATGTGCATCTTCTCTCGTCTCGAAATCAACCCTCCCTCCTCTCCCAGCCTCCCGCTGCTCCGCAGACCAATCGCTTAACATCGTGATTTTCTCCGTCGACACCCCCCACTCCTTCCCTTCCCGCCTCACTATCCGTCAAACACCTCCTTCCTCCCTATGTC
Source organism: Asparagus officinalis (assembly GCF_001876935.1). Taxonomy (NCBI): domain Eukaryota; kingdom Viridiplantae; phylum Streptophyta; class Magnoliopsida; order Asparagales; family Asparagaceae; genus Asparagus; species Asparagus officinalis. Next base: position 38,546,434 of record NC_033794.1, read on the forward strand.
GATAACCTCCGACCGCCGTGATTCTCTCGTCGACAGCCCACCCTCCCTCCTCCCGCCCTCCCATCTACCCCGTCGAACACCCTCCCTCCTCCCTATGTCGACGCCGCCGACACCGTGATTTCTCCCATCGACAACCCCCCTCCTTCTCTCACCTCCCGCTGCCCCATCCAACACCCTCCCTCCTCTCTATGTCGATGTCGACACCGAGCTCCCCCATCAAAGACCCATCACTTCTTCCTCTCTCGCGACTGACGCCGACACAGGTAATAACTCGAACCCTCTCTCGATTTCTCCCTCATTCCCTTTGATTGGATTGTGATAAAATTGGTTTAATAGGTAAACTTTTTTCTTTAATTAGTTGTGCTTAAATTGGTTGCTATGGAGATGGGGTTTTTCATTCTGGGTGTAGATCAATTATCGAGTTGAATTCATTATGCGTGGGCATGGAATGAATGCAAACTCGATTGTTATTTTACGGTATTTTTTACGGGATTATCACAAAGGAATTTTGGGATGTGCAGAATTGCTGTGATAGAATTTAATTCAGTTTTTATGCTCACTGCAGAGCATATCAATCTCACGAATGTTCAGAATTGCTGTGATAGAATTTAATTCAGTTTTTATGCTCACTGCAGAGCATATCAATCTCACGAATGTTTTTTTAATAAAGATAAAACCATGTTGAAACATTTTTTAATAATGATGCAACTATTCAATTTTCTATTGTTCTTTTGTCCATTTTGTAGCAAATTTTAGAGAGAACATTTGCATGTTTTAATAGCCAACAGCTTCCTTACTTGTTTGTTAGTGTGGTTTATTACGTGCAAATCCTGGAAACAATTTTGCTGCAGTGTGGTTATAGACTTGCATCATTAGGATATAATTTCATGAAGTTTGTAACACATTGATAATTGTTTCAGGGCTACGAGAGGACAATGAATGTTGAAACAGATGATGTGCTACACATTAGACTAAGTGAAAATGATACCCAAAATCTCATGGATGTTGATGGTGAATTGCATACAGCTCTTATAGGCTCGAATGAGATGACTTTCATAAGAGAGACGCCATACGAGGGAAAAGAATTTGCTACATTGGAGGATGCATACAACTATTACAATTCTTATGCAAAAAAATTGGTTTTGGAATCCACAAGGAAACAGCCGATAAGTCAAGAAAGTTAGGAGAAATTATTTCTCAAGTTTTTGTTTGCAGCAAGACATGGAGAAAAAGGTTATCAGATAAGAGAGAGTGTGGGAAACTTGTCAATCGCTGTCCAGATACTAGAGTGGATTGTCCCGCAAGAATGAAGATTAAGTTGTTCCTCCAAGACATGGATTGTAACGAAGTTTGAGGGACAGTACCCAATCCATCTATTATCGAGCCCTGATAAAGTGTTTAATCATTTTTCCCACAGGCAAAGGCATCGCTCGAAGACTTGCAAGAGAATTATTGAGAATTTGAGTGAAGAAGGAATGGCTCCTTCTACTATTGCTCGAGTGTATAATGTTATGTCTAAGAGTCTTCATGACGAATATATTACTGTACAACAATGTATTGATCACATCAAAACTATTAGGAAGAACAATATTGGCAATGAATGCATATCCATCATAAAAAAATTTCAAGATAGGAAGGAAATCGATCCAGAATTTTACTTTTCCATAGAGTTGGATCAGTCGGGTACTATGAGGAGCGTGTTTTGGGCTGATGGGAGATCAAGATCTTCTTATTTAAGTTTTGGAGATGTAGTGGAGTTCGACGTTACATATAAAACCAATCATTTGAGCCTACCGTTTGCTCCATTCACAGGTGTAAATCATCATCGACAGTCCATTCTCTTTTGTTATGCGTTACTTACAGATGAGTAAGAGCTGTTGGCCTTCTTGTTTTGATGATGTTTAACAAACAATTTACTTCTAATGTTATTTGTCTAGTGTTTGTATAATTCTATTTATTATAGCCAAACAACAAGTTAGAGAATGGATGGAATTGCGTATTCACGATCATATCCAATGGAGGTTGGCGGAACTGTGGAGTGAAGCCTTACAATTCAAGTTCAAGCTTCATCTGCGAGTGTACCAAGATAGAGCTTATTGAAGATCAAGATCGAGCTTGGGTAATTTAGTTTAGGTGTTATATTATGCGTGTTAAGTACTTTAAGCTCAATATCATATACACACACTTTTTATTGGTTTCTATGTATATATATATAGTTATATATATATACACATTTTGACTTTTTGTTTATCCACAAACAAAGTTTTTACTAGCATATAAATAAATATTTATATTCATACATATTTGGTTTTACGTAGATAAATTGGTTTGGTTTAATTTCATAGATATGAAACAAATATATATTCATATTCATACTCATATATTTCATATTCTATTGTATTTGTGAAAATACTATATTCATTATTTATAGACTTCATAACAATAGTTTACATCTTTCTTCAAGTCTATAAAATCATTGTGTATTGTTTCAAAACATGGTTAAGCTAAAATGTCAAAATTCATATGTTTACATTTTCATGTTTTGGACTATTTTACAAAATGATGATATTTCTAATTTGGAAAGTTCTTTTTGAAAACCAGTTTTTGTAGCATGTGTATTATCATGTCTACAATCATTTTTCAAAGTTTTATATTTTTCTGAATTTATTTGCTATTTTTAAATAGAGTTTTAAATTTAGAAAATCAGATTTTTACATATGTCAGTTTGCGGTCGACCGCCACGGTCGACCGCCCCTGAGTTCAGAAACTTAGTATGAGTTTAGTTGGCTCACGGTCGACTGTGGCGGTCGACCGTATGCAGTCCAGAGAGTTTCGCGGTCGACCGTCGTGGTCGACCGTCAGCTTTTCAAAAGCCCAGTTTTGCCTTTTAGTTGCTCGCGGTCGAGCGTGAGTTTCCCACGGTCGACCACCGCTCTGTCTTTTCATTCCCAACGGCTATTTTCTACAGTTGTTGTTTGGGGCTTTTTGGTCTTTTGTTTGGGGTTTTTGGCTGAGGTTTTGGGAGGCTATAAATACCCCATTGATCTCATTTCTCAAACCAACCAAGAAGTTTTTAAAATAAAAGTTTAATAAGGGTTTAAGCTTGGTTAGTTTGTTTTAAGTTTGGGGTTTTACAAAGAGAGCTTACATCAGTTGTTGAAGAGTTCATCTTTAATATTTCATCATCCTCTCTTTGTGTTTATAGAGAAGTTTTCTAATTCTTTTCTCTAGCAACTTTATTATTGATTTTCATATTATTATTATTGCTAGTTTGCTATTTGAGTTAGATTTTATTTCACTCATTGTTTACACACACCCACTTGAGCTTATTATATTTTCATACATAGTATAATTGGGTTGGTGAGAGTTGTAACAATTAAGAGTGAGCTTACATTGAGTTCTCATCTATTATAGAGAACAAATCATTTATTATATTGTGAGATTGTAAAGTTTTCGGTGAGCTAGAAAATCGAGTGTGAGGAGTATAGACGTTGATCGGTGAACGTTGAAAACCGACATTGTGAGTGTTTGTGAACGTTGATCGGTGAGCGTTGAAAACCGACATTGTGAGGTATAAATGTTATTTGAGTGAGTGTAGAACACCCGGTTGTGATAGTGGATTTCTCCCCGGGAGTGGGTAGCGGAGATGTAGGACGGAAGGTCCGAACTCCGTGATCATTTGAGTGTGTTTGAGTTTGTCTTTGGTGCATTTGCTTATGCATTTATCTTATATCACCAATTGCCTTTACTCTTGTATATTTTGCCCTATCACATTTGTAGTTTGATTATGTCACCCTTGTGTTAGTTTATATATCCTTGCATATATTTCATCATATACCTCTTTGCTAGGATATATCTCTTTGTTCATATTGCATATTTTTGCTCATATCATATTGTATATCTATCTTGCAAGAATAATATTTGAATTAGTTTTAATTGGTATAAAATCGAATTAGATTAGCATAAGACCCTAATCACCCCCCTCTAGGGTCTAACAAGAGGATACCTTTATTTGGTTGTTCACCTAATGGCTAAAATGTATGCATGAGATTGCACCAAAAGCAATTATCACTGATCAAGATGCACAAATAAGAGGAGCTATCAAACAAGTTTTTTCTAATACCCGACTCCATTTTTGTTCTTAGCATATTGGCAGATATATTGCCGAGCAGCAACTTCCAATGAAAGCACAATATGGAGATGAGATTTCTACATATTTTGATAAGTGGTACCGAGCTAGCACTATTCACACTTGTGAGGAACGATGGAAGATTTTGAAGGAGAAATTTAATATAGATGAGAATGTAGATAGTTGGCTGACGAGGATGTATAGATTACATGCACACTAGGTAGATGCATATTTGAACGACATATTTTGGGTAGGAATGCCAAGTAGTCAGAGAAGTGAAAGTATCAATGTATTTTTTGATGGTTATGTAAATACAAAGACTAGGTTTGTGGACTTTGTATGCCAATACGACAAAACCTTAGCAAATTGTCGTGCATCTGAATCTTGATCGAGAAGACTTTATGACATTGAATATCGTGCCTGTAATGTTGCTTCGACATCCTATTGAAGTGCAAGTTAGCAAGTTATATACTAGGGGGATCTTCAAAATGTTCCAAGATGAGCTTACTAGTGGGTTATCACTTTTTCATGAAGAAATGCTAAAGGAGGAGCAAAAAATAATTTATCTAGTTGGTGATTTTTTTGAAGAAAGAGAGAAATGGGAAGAAGATACATATGATAAATCTAGAGAGCTTAAGTTCAAATGCTCTTGTGCACTTTTTGAAACCGATAGGATCCTTTGTAGGCATATATTGCATATCATATGGCTTCTTCAATTGACAGTTATTCCTGATAATTATATATTGCAAAGGTGGAAAATTGATGCAAGACACAAAAACATTAGATTTTTTAATGATATGGATGTAAGAAGCAATGAAGGTAGCCTGGAGTAGTGCGATATTATTAGATTGTGGGCAATTCGATCCAGAATCAATGCTACCCTTGAGATGGCTTCATGTTCAGCAAATGTCATTTCTATGGTGGAGAGAATGCTACAAGATATTACTGTATCCGTTGAGAAGGAAGTAAAGCTTAATGAAATTCATATTGCAAACTCTCAAATTAGAAGGCAAATTAGTTCAAATGCAAATGTAGTATTGAGAGATGGTGAAGAAATTTTAATTCGTGATCTTAGTGGCCCAGTCAAAACAAAGGGTCATCCAAGAGGTGCTTGTTTGGGGAGAAAGTTAATATCTTCATTGATGCATTCATTATAACTTCAGTCGTTATAATGAAAACAAAAAAATAGTCTTTTTATAAGACTCTTACACAATAAAAACGAAAATTACAACTTTCCTTTTAACAAACACCACAGACGTTTATCCTCCGCTACTTGCGTTGGATCTTGGCCTGTGACGGGGATGTTGATATCCGTGGACTACCAAATGATCAGATCAGATCCATAGCTTCGTTGATTCGTGAAGGAATCAAGAAACCGAAGCAATTATCTCGACAACAGCGAGATAATCACTCTTCTCGAGATCACCGCAATGGGGGCAATCTCAAGGGAAGGAACCCGGAACTGTAGATCTGGCAAGCTCCTCTTCTTTGTGCTAACAAACTCGATTCGATCTCCTCCTTTCTTTTGAAATTCATGCTCCTTCAGTCTTCAATCCAGCAGGGCTTCGCCAACGCTCAAGAATTTCAGATCTGAAAAAATGAATGCCCTGGGACTGTATTTATAGGCTTTGAGATCCCTATTTTTAGATAAGAATGATCGATTCACTCTTATCTTTAGTTGTAACCACTTAACCACGTTCTTGGATGATATTTTATCAGTTAAAACAAATCTAGGCGGTTAACGGTCGAAAAACGGCTCAAAATAGCCAAAAACGGGTTTTCGGGGATGTGAACGTCCGCTATGTCTCGGCAGTGGCCGAGACACCTTTAGGTGTCTCAGCAAAGACGAGACACCAAGGGGTGTCTCGGTTTTGGCCCTGGGCACTGTTCTGCGCGTCTCGTTTTTTTTCGTCATATTTTCGTCGTCCGAACCCAGAATCGTGCTATTCAATATGCGTTGGAAAGCTGACAAGAAGATCTACAAGCTCCCATGGTTGAATCATATATTGCAAAGGTGGAAAATTGATGCAAGACAAAAAACATTAGATTTTTTAATGATATGGATGTAAGAAGCAATGAATGTAGCATGAAGAAGTGCGATATTATTAGATTGTGGGCAATTCGAGCCAGAATTAATGCTACCCTTGAGATGGCTCCATGTTCAGCAAATGTCATTTCTATGGTGGAGAGAATGCTACAAGATATCACTGTATCAGTTGAGAAGGAAGTAAAGCTTAATAAAATTCATATTGCAAACTCTCAAATTGGAAGCTAAATTAGTTCAAATGCAAATGTAGTATTGAGAGATGGTGAAGAAATTTTAATTCGTGATCTTAGTGGCCCAGTCAAAACAAAGGGTCATTTAAGAGGTGCTTGTTTGGGGAGAAAGTTGATGTCTTCATTGATGCGTTCATTATAACTTCAGACGTTATAATGAAAACAAAAAAAGATAGTCTTTTTATAAGACTCTTACACAATAAAAACCCAAATTACAAAGTTGATTTAGATTTAACAATCTTAATTCTTAATTCTTAATCTTTTGGAACATATGGTATATATATGGTTATTTGTATGGTTATATTTAGATTTAACAAAGTTGATCACTAATTTGGGGGTGATAAGACGTTGACAATTTATGTGTGGTTGAATATTTCCTCATCAAAGCCTCAAAGAAATGGTTATAGAATTGTGTACTATTATCACTAATAATCGCTCCGGGAACTCTAAATTAAGAAAAGATATTTTCCTTCAGAAACTTGACAACCACCTTGTTATCATTGGTTTTGTAAGCTATTTTTTCAGCCCATTCGAACATGTATTCTACTGCCATTAGAATGTATAAATTTTCAAAAGAGTTTAGAAATGATCCCATGATATTTATACCTCAATAATTGAAAAAAATCAATGTCTAGGATTTTTGTAAGGGCATCATATTTTTTCTAGAGTTTTCTAAAAGCTGACAGTGATTACAAGCTTTACAGAACTCGTATGTATGCTTAAACAGATTGGGCCAACATAGCCCACTTTAGAGTAATTTCTCGGTGGTTTTTCCTTGGCCTAAGTGGCTCCCACAAGATTGCTCATGGAAAAAGGAAAGAATGCTTCTGATCTCTTTATTCGGCATACATCTTCTAAAGATCTGGTTAGGACAATACATAAACAGATAGGGGTCACTGTAATATAAATATTTTACTTGGGAGGGATAATGGGATCTATCCTAGTTAGACCAATGTAAAGGGATATATTTTGTGACCAATGTAAGAGTTATTCATCAGCAAATGATAGTTGATAGGAAGCCTTGAAAAATAATCTGCTACTGGGTTGGCTGCTCCTCTCCTATCAAGAATTTGTAAATCAAACTCTTGGAGCGAGAGTATCCATCTAACGAGTCGTGCTTTAGCATATTTTTGGCAAAAAGATACTTCAGTGTAGCGTGATTGGTAAAAACGTTAGTCAAAGACTAGAAGAGGTGGGATCTGAATTTTTCTAAGGTAAAAGCAACAGCTAAAAACTCTTTCTCTATGACAGAGTAGTTCTACTTTGCATCATTCAGTGTCCTACTTGCATATAGATCACATGAGGTTTCCCATCGATGTGTTGTCCTAAATTAGCACTAATTACAAAATCGGATGCATCACATGTTAACTCAAAGCGTAGGGTTCAATTCAGTTCATGAATGATAAGTGTTGAGGTAAGCTCTTTTTTCAGATGATCAACGGCTCTAAGACATTCAAGAGAGAAATTGAAGGGTGTATTCTTGGCTAAAAGATTTCTCAAAAGCTTAACAATTTTGCTAAAAATCTTTGATGAACCGTCGGTAAAAACCAGCATGTCCAAGGAATGATTCGACATCCTTAACATTTTTGGAGGAGGAATGTTAGAAATAAGATCATATATTGTGCTTTCCATCATAGATCGTGATTTACTAATAGTGTAGGTTTCTTCTATAGCTTTGAAATGTGTCTTTGACATTTTAGGGGGGTTGATTGATGACCATAGATCATCACTAGATCTGTTTACCGTATTGGTAGTATTGTGCTTACAAGATTGCTAGAGGTCGCAAAAGAGATGTCCAGATCGAATGAGAAGCTGTTCTTGAAGCACTTGAAGATTTGATGATAGCAGATAAAGAATAGAAAATTCTTTGTAAATTTTAGTGTTTAAACCATAAATCTAATAAATTATTTTTGGAAAGAATTACTAATGATATTGATATAGATAAGTAAGTGCCAACTGGTTGGGATATATCTATACCATTGTGATGCGTTAATTTCCAAAAAAACATTGTAATTCTTGGAATTAATAATAAAATAGAATTTTTTTTCTGATTTTTTAAATTTTCTAAAATTTACAAATTGTATAATTCTAAGTGATTAATAATATGATGGATTTTTTATAAAATTTTATATCTTTTTAAATTTTCTGAATTTATATATTTTTAGCAAAAATTCTAAGTGTTTTTTTTTCAAAAAATTTTCATCTTTTTGGAAAAAAAAAGAAGAAAAGGTAAAAAACAGACCTATCCAGTGCCAGGCCCTTATAATACCTAACCTCAGGCTCAGGCCTGAACCTGGCTCGAAATATCCGATTTAATCCGTTTAATCCGGCCCGGTTTTTTGGACGGTTTTTTTTGGTTGAACCGGTTTTTTTCGGTTTTTGCCCACCCCTACTGATAAGGGCTTTTTGCTCGGCTCACACCGTTTGGACACCCTTAACTGACTTGAACTTAAATAATAATGTAGCACTTCCAAGCTAAGAAACAATTAAAGTTTGCCTACACGTGATTCTTTTAAGTTTAATTTTTGAGTTTTTCTGCTACTAAAACACCAGCATGATTTTTAAGGAGAGAGATGCATAAGTAAATGCATCGTGCCAAAAAACAATTTGTAATTAGAAAAGATGGGTGGTGTATGGGAATCTATAACAAGAAGCACAGGACCAAGGACGGGAACACTTTTTTCACAAAGGAAATCATACCGTTATAAATATGTATACTATTATAAAAAAACTTATAGTGAGGATAGGAAAGGTTTGAAGGACATAGGAAAATATCTTTCATCTCACTAAGAGACATGTGGACAATTTGATTATTTCACACAAATTATTTTTTCTTTCTTTCTTTAGCTCTATAACTCTCTAAAGCTATAATAGAGCTTATTAATTAAAAATATCTATTACATTGTATATTATAAAAAGTAATAAATACTTAAATGATAAAGTTCTTCTCCGTATAAATAAAATACAATAAAAACAACAATTAAGATTTTAATATATTCTCATATAAATGTCATAACCAATTTCAAATAAGATAAGAAAAAATATCTCATATTAAATGAATAAATATCATAAAAAGATCTTAGAAATATCTATAATACATATAATATTAAAATGGCCCTTGTTAAAAATGAAAATAATTTAGTTTTAATCATCAGTTGCATGTAAACTTGCACATGCAACAATGCTTGTAAATTATAAGGAAATTTGCATATACATCTTACGTACCATAGGAGATTTTTTTGATGTCACCCTTTATCTACAAAAAGAATATCCATTTCGTCCGCTATGCAAGGTTAAAGTTGAACCACTCACGAGTATGAGGTTACGGGTTTTACCTCTCCATCTTGTGATGGAACACTCTTTTTTTTTTTTTGAAAAAAAATCTGATATTCATTATGGATGGAAATATATTGGTACTTTGAGACTAGTTCATGATCATATATGTTAAACTTTTGTTATTAACTCATCTGCTATGCATTTTATTCTATG
>NC_033794.1:38557021-38562689 GCF_001876935.1 Asparagus officinalis
TTTAGAGAAATATTAAATATCAGTCTCTCAAGTTTACTAATGATAATATTATCTTTTGTAAAGACAATCGCTATGATCTAGCTGTGCTCAAAACCACATTCTATATTTACTAGGATACATCAGGTTTGAGTATTAATTATGCCAAAAGTTCTCTGATCTACATTGGCAAATTTCTTTCAAAAGGCATCAATTTTGCCAAAGGGCTTAACTGTAATTTGGAGAATTTTCTGATTAAACATCTCTGTCTGCCCGTCAGAGATAGAAAGTCATCCAAAGGAAAAAACATGTTTTATTAAATCAGAGAATTTTCTGATTAAATTTTCTAAGAAATTAACTCTCTGGAAAAGCAGGCTCTTATGATACCTATTGGAGGGAGACTAGTTTTATTAAATTCAGTCCTATCAGCTTTATCTCTCTATTACCAATCTTTCTATAGAATCCTCCCTTAGTTGATTAAGAGAATAAACTCTATTAGCAGGAATTTCCTTTGGTGTGGTTCAGCTCAAGAAAAAAACATGAAGAACTTGGCAAATTGGCAAACAGTAACAATGAGCAAAAGGAAAGGACGTCCAGGTGTGATAGATTTGAATCTGGAAGGTTTTAAGAAAGGGATCTTGAGTTGGGGAAGTGATATCTTGTTCATACTTAACGTCTCATCATTTATTACATAACTCATCTTACTCGCAAATATTAATTCTCTCCTTTTTTATTTTTTATTTTTATTTTTATTTTTTTGGAATGGAGTTATCCCGACTACGGGTTTATTCTCTAATAGTATGTTTGGGAGATGACTTGGAGAAGGGAATGAAATAGAAGAAAGGGACCTTATTCCCTTCCCCTTCATTACAGCCCAATTTGGGGTGTAAGATTTTGGCTCAAAATTAATTTCCTCTCATTCCCCTACTCTACCCTCTTAAATGGAACTCCCAAATAGGGTTAAAATTAGATTTCTCTTCCTCTCTTCCTCTCTACCCTCCATCCAAACAGGTCATAACTTCACTCGTTGGAACCTAAGAAAGGGCATTTTATTCCGGTTTTGAGAGGAAAACTGGCTTGGGGATAATACCTTAAGGAGTATTTTTCCTACTTTGCTATTCTATCGCATCGTCCGCTAATGTTACCCCTTTGTCTCAAGGATCTTTATTTGGGGTCAATGGACCTGGCACCCCTGCTTCAGAAGAGCCAATACTTTGGAGGCCAAATCTGAGAAGAAGAGTCTACTTCTTTTTTAATACAGTGAATCCCTCAAGTTCCAACGATTCCATTTCTTAGAATCTTCATAACAAGGTGTGTTTACGTTAAATTCCGCCTACAAGACCCTCAACATGAGAGGCCTTTCATTCAGTTTCTACAGTTTTATTTGGCTTTTTTTTGCCTAGGAAGATTAAAATCTTTCACTGCCTTTTTGGTTAAAAGTGTTAGGAATTTTATGGAGATTAATCTGCTGAATTAAACACTAAATAATTAACTGCATCAATAAAAATATCACACGCAAGCAAACACCAAGATTTAACATCGTTCAACAACTCATGCCTACATCCACGGGGCAATCCAGAAAGAAATATTCTACTATCAATCGAGAGTACAATCCCTCAAAAGTTACACCTGAACTTGAGGATCAAATCACAAGAGAAAAATACAGCGTTACCTATAGAGCACAAAAACACTAAAATCCGTCTCATCACAAATTTTCAACACCCAGGGAGAAATCAACACTGTACCCTCGATGGTGTCATCTTTCTGACGATAACAGCTTTTGAATTACTGCAATCGGACAAACGAGCTATCCAGAATCTCAATATTTCTCTCTCTCTCTCTCTCTCTCTCTCTCTCTCTCTCTCTCTCTCTCTCTCTCTCTCTCTCTCTCTCTCTCTCTCTCTCTCTCCCCCTCCTCGAATACTATTCTCGGATTACTGTAGCATGGGGAAAAAAATTCTCAGAATGATGATCTTCACATGTGCACCAATTCCTATTCAAATTATGAATTGGTCCCTTAAACCATTTTCTTAGTAGGATACAACCAATTTGACCTAATTTTTTTGGGCCTCAATTGGGCTAGACCCACAACAATCTCCCCCTCCAGCTCAACGAGGGGCATGCTAATTTGTACTTCTCACCCGAACTTCACGCCGGTCAATTGACTACACAGCTCGGTCTTCTCTTTGTAAATGTTCTTCATTAAAAAAATCTACTGGACTTTTATTTGTGTGAATTTTCTGTAGCTTTAGCTCATCTTTTTCAACAACTTCTCTAAGTCAATGATATCTCATATCAATATATTTTGTCCTAGAGTAGAATGCATAATTTTTACTCAAATAAAGAGCACTTTGACTATCAATAAAACTTGATAATTGTCTTGCTGCAAGCCTAACTCCTGCAAAAATATTCTCAACCAAATCATCTCCTTACCGGCTTCTGCAGCTATAATATATTCTGCTTGCATTGTAGATAAGTAACACACTTCTTCAACGTAGACTACCAAGATACAGTTCCTCCTGTAAAAGCGAACAACCAACCTGATGTAGACTTCCTATGATAGAGATCACCTACCATATCTACAACTACAAAACCATGTAACACTGCCTTTGAACCTCCAAAACTCAATCACAATCTCGAGCTGTTGTTGATGTTAATAATCACACAGACGATGTGGAGGGGTGAGATTGAGTAGGGGCCGCTAACTTCTCTAAATATCTGGTTTTGGGGTGAGTTGTTCTTCCCTGCGCGTGTAACAATTTGTAAGAGGATGGGAACTAGTTCCTCCGTTGTTCATCTGACGATCAAGTCAGTGATGTACTTGAGTGGGAAAATGGTGAACTATGCATGTTCTCAAGTGCAGTAGAGTGAGAAAAAGTTATGAGAAGTTTCTTACCTTCGCATTGGGAATAACTTTTCCTCTTATATCCATGAAGGAGGGGCATTTCAGTCTTTCTCAGTCGAGTTTGAGTTGACGTCTAAGTTAGCGTCGAATTTACGTGTGTCAGTTGTGGAGCGGTCACAGAATGGGCGCTATCACTTTGGCATTATTGAGATTGGATAGGCGGCACACGAAGCCGACATGGTTCGATGTGTCATAAATAGTACCAGGGATGGACAAATGATGGTGCTTGTCAAGCATTTAATATTATGTTGACGGTCGAAGTTACCTTTTGACTTGTATTGAGGGGTGTCGAGAAGAAACACCTTTTGATTTGACCTAGCGAGACGCCGTCTAATTAACTAGTTGAGTAGACTTGCAACGAGTCGTCTTTGATGAGAGGATCGACAAGTACCACCATTCATGTCGACCTAGTGAGATGTCAACTCGACGAGTCAGTTAGATCGAGACTGTGGCTGTCCTAAGTGTCGAGTTGACTGAATGGTGTGTGCCGGGGAAATTTGTCTATTGTTGGCAAGGGGTCATAATTCGGTGACTAAAAACACCATAACAGTTAGCCCCTTTCGTTTGGAGTGATCCTGTGCCGGGTTCGAGTGAAATGAGAACAGCTTTGGACAGATGCGGACATGCATTAAATGGGTGAACTGAAAAGTCTTTTTAGATTTAACTTGGGTGACGTCACCACACATTCTTTTTTACTACTACAACCCCACTTTGCATGTCGAATTGTGGGTTGTTTGAGGTTCTTGTTGAGTCGATGGCGAGGGTGCATGCAGCTCGTCATCTGGTGAGATCGACTCAATAAGGAAGTCAGCCAATGCTTAAGCTTTGATCGTCATTCTTGGGTCGAACTGTAAATCATACTTGTTGAGTTCGACTACCCAGGCGATCATTCTCCCAGAGGTTGTGTGACTTCCCAATTCTTTCTTTAGAGGTAGACTTATTCGTACAATTATAGAATGGGGTTAGAAATAGGGGTGGAGTCTTCTTGTGGTGGTGGTGAGGTTGAAAGCAGCCTTCTCAATGGGAGGGTAGTTGAGCTCACCTACCTTTAGAATTTGGCTGACATAGTATACAAGCTTTTGGATGTTCTCCTCCTCTCGAACCAGAACAAAGCTAACAACTTTGGAGGAGACGGCCAAATATAGGTACAAGTCCTCCCCTCCTATGGGCTAGCTTAGTAGTGGTTTTGTGCTCAAATAGGTCTTAAAAGGCTGTGCTGCATTCGACCATCTTACTCTTGCTCTCCTTCAGCTTATTAGTTCCCCTTAGTGTCTTGAAGAATGGGAGGCTCCTCTCGATAGATTTGGAGAGGAAGTGGCGCAGCGCTATTATCTTCTCGTTCAGCTTCTGGATATCCTTTAAGGTGCGGGGTTTGGGTAGTCATTCTATGGAAGCTATCTTCTCTAGCTTGATCTTAATGCCCCTCTGGGTGATCATGAACCCGAGGAACTTACCTGACTGCACCCCAAAAGCACACTTAGCTAGATTAAGCTTCATGCGGTACCGTTAGAGAGTGGAGAAGGTCTCATCTAGATCTGATAGACTTTACTCGTAGGTCGTCCACATAAGCCTCTAAATTACGGCTGATCTTGAACTTGAAGATTTTGTTAATAAGCCTCTAGTATGTATCCTCAGCGTTCTTGAGCATGAATGTCATCATTTTATAGCAATAGGTCCCCTGGCTGGTGATGAAGGTGGTCTTTCCCTGGTCATGCTTTGCCATAAAGATTTGGTTGTAGCCGGAGAAGGCATCCATGAAGCTAAGTAGCTCATGCCTCATGCTCTCGTCGCTTAGCTGATCGATTCGAGGTAGGGGATAGCTATCTTTGGGACAAGCTTTGTTGAGGTCAGTGATGTCTACACACATCCTCCATTTATTGAGTGCCTTCTTTACCAATACCACATTAGATAGGCATTCTGGGTACAAGACTTCCCGAATGAAACTAGGTCTAAGGAGCCGTTCGACTTAATCAGCGGCCACCTTCTGTCTCTCAGGGCCGAGATGTCTCTTCTTTTGTCAAATAGGCTTGGTGTGCCGGTCAACTGCTAGCTCCTAGATTATCTCTTTGGGGTGACCCCTGGCATATCTTTAGGCCCCCAAGCAAACACATTAGCATTCACCTATAGGAACTCCATCAATGTTCCCCACAGAGGCTCTTCAAGGTTGGACCAAATCTTGATCATCTTCTATCCTTCTTAATCTATCAGCATCTCCTAGAGTTCATCGACCGGAGTTGTCCTCTGTCGCTTTGTAGCTTTCTCCATCTGGAGACAGGCCTTCCTAATAGGCAGGGTCTCTTACACACTATTTCCCTTGGTTGAGAGTAGGTAACAGGACCTATCCTCTCATTGATTACTCCTGGCGACCCGACCCATTAGGAGTAGGGACTTCAGCATCTAGCGATAGGTTGATGGGATGTCCCACAAGAGGTGAAGGGCAGTTTGACCCAAGATGACCTTGTGGGCCAACTTGAGATTCATCACCAGGAACTGGACTTAAACGGTGGATTGTTGGGGGTACTCTTCAACTGTTAAGAGGAGAGTGACCATCGCTTTGGGTAGGAGAGAGTGCCCTATGAACCCGATAAGGGGGCCCCTACATGGAAGTAGACGAGATTTGTTGGTGCTCATCTTGTTGAGTGCATGGATATACCGAATGTCTACTAAGCTTCCCGCATCGACCATGATCATTTTCACCTGAAAGCCATCAATCCCAGCTTTTATGATGATGGGGTCGTCATGAGGTCAGCTTCTCTGAAGGAGATGGGCTCATATGCTCTCGGCTTC